>NC_140084.1:2762176-3082552 GCF_964194135.1 Talpa europaea | reverse complement strand
AGAGAATCGGGTCCAGGAACCCTCTGCCACGGGTCTTCACCTCTCCTGCTCCCTGTTTCCCCAGCCCAGGGGTGAAGTCGCTCTCTCGGATCAATGACACCCTGCAGAAGTCTAGCCAGGGCCCCCTCACACGCTCACCCTTACTGCCCTGCCTTCTGGGGGTGTGTTTAGGGGAGAAGGTAGCATGAGAATTGGAGCTGAATCCATGACCTCCTCTGCTCTTTCACTTACCTGTTTGGAAAATGTCCCTCTCTGTCCCGCCCCCAGCCTGCCTTCTTTTGTCTTCTCCGTCTTTGAGAGGGGACTGCGCCGATGCAGAGGTGGTCTGTAATGCATGAGGCTCCTGCCAAATGGTGAAACATCAAATTACATTAAAAAAAAGATTTTTAAACATTTAGCTGGTGTGGCACGTGGCAGGGGGTGTAGGCTGCAGAGCTAGGAGCCCAGTTCTCCTTTTATTGGGGGGTTCTAGGTCCCCTTGCGTCAGTTTGCTCATTTCTGAAATAAGAAAACTCCCATACTGATCTCAGCGATGCTCCTCCAAGCCCTTTGCGAGTGCTCGACACTAACCCTCAACGCTGGTTGGCAGTGTTGTCGGGGTGGGAGGGATGGACATTATCGTTCATTGCCGTGATTGTCATCATCGGTCTGGAAGCTGAGTTTTCTTTCTTGGAGCATTCCATCAGAAAGGGCGGCCTAGGGGTTCAGCCTCAGCGCCATCACTGCTGCGGTCTGAGTTCGATTCCCGGCCGGAGAGCTGGCACATGGCACAGCAGGCCCCTCCTGTCTTCCTGTCTCACCCGCTGGCCCCCTCAGCAGTGTGTTTCAGTAGATCTGTCTGTTCTGTTCCCCACTCTGACTCTGGTGAGGCCTCTCACCCCCCACATCTTTGGCCTCCACTCCTGTTCTTCTGCACATAAATACATCTTTAAAAAAAAGGGGGGGGGTGGCATTTTCAGAGTGGAAAGTGACTCCTGTTATTTTTCCTGCCTTTCATCAGCACCAGGAACTGGTTCCTTGAACTGCTAATGTGCACGTGGTCTCCAGCAAATGCTCTGCAAGATTTGAGGGTGGAAAATTCCAGGTCTGGCTGCTGCCTGGGTGGCTGACCCTATTAACCATTAACAGTTTATCTTGAATCTGATTCTGATTACATCCAATTTGTTCCCTCGCCCCCCTGCTCCCCTGGCTCCCAGCTAGAATTTACGTTAGAACGTGAACAACCATGTCTGTGCCTCGTTTGTTAGTGTTGGAGTCCCAGGCTGGCCTCCGATGGCCGCTCCTTGGCATTCTCTTGGCCTTGCTGACTCTCCATGCCGCCAGGCGTGTAGGAGAACTGGACTGCCCTCTGGGCCGGTTATCCCGTCTGTGAAATGACACGAGCAAGTTCCAACTGTGCTCCATCATTTTGACCTTGTCAGGAATTCACAGGCAATGAATTGCTCTCCTAAGCAGAAAGGCACTTCAAAAACAGGGCTGCTCTTACAGGGCTGGCTGGGTGCAAAGGGCTGGGGGAAAAGGTGAATGGCTGCATGACCCTTGGAGGCATTGCAAATTGTCCAAAACAGGAGCCCAGCGATCCGGGTGTCACGAGGAGAACTTGGTAGTCACGTGGATGTGGCGCTGGAGCTGTGTCCAGACTCCACGTCTCTGTGGAGGATAATCGAGTAACATGCCAAATGCAGTTGCTTGCTGTTTTTGAATTATATAAAGAGAAGGTACATGCAGTTGCAGTTAAATGCCGAATACACACTCGATTCTGTTCCTTTGCATCAGAACCGCACGATGTTGCTCTTCTGAGAAAGGAATTCAGTGAAAAGGAACTGTATTTTGAAAGTCAGCAAGTTGAGTTTTTCATTGACTGCATATGCCTTCTTGGAAGGGAGCTCAGCTCTCAGGTCGTCCCACAGAAATAATGGAGAAGCCAGCCTCATTTCATCAGAAGTAGCATAAGGGTAAAAATACCCCCCCCCCGACTTACAGCAGTGCCCCCCCCCAGACAGGTGACCCTCTCACATGGGTTCCCCGAGAGCCATCAGTCTGCAGTCACGTTTCCCAACAGCCAGGAGCCCAGGGAGTAGCAGATAATAACGCCGTAGGAGCCAGCGTTAGCGACGCCTGTGTTCTGGGTTCTACACTGCGTCCTTTGTGCAGGCTCTCTTATGCAGCTAGTGGCTGTTAGGGTCACATTCCTCTAACAAGGAAACTGACGCGTGGAGACATTAAGTACCAGTGACTGACTCAAGGTCACACACCTGGCGATGTAGCACTCAGGATAACGAGGCCAGCACTCGGATTCTAGAACTCACGCTTTCTGCTGTGGTCTACATATAGTGTTCCCCCGCCCGCAGTTTCATTCGTTGAAATCCTAGCTCCCAAAGATGATGGTGTGACCTCAGTGGGTTGCTAGAGACAAGATCAAGCCCATGGCAGGGCCTTACTGTCAGGCGGGGTGTATGGAAGGTGATGACTAGGTCCCAGGCGTGGAATCCTTATTCATGGGATTAGTGGCCTTATAAAATAGATCCCGCAGGTTCCCTGACTCCTTCTACCATGTGAGGACACTGTGAGAAGGTGCCAGCTTTCAAGCAGGGAGAGGATTCTTACCAGAACTCAGCCAGGCTGGATCAGGCTGGCACGTGGGTCTCAAACGCCCATCTCCAGCACTGTGACTGTCTAGAAGCCACCCTGTGGTCTTTTGTTACAGCAGCCCAAGTGCACAAAGACACCCCCAGAGGGACACACAAAACCAAAGCTGGTATCTTGGTCCCTCCCCTTCAAACTTGGACAAACCACTTCATTCCTCAGTTTCCCAGCGGGTGCTTGAAGACTGTGACGTCTGCGCAGGGACGCCGAGCACAAGTGCTAAAACAATGAGTGGGGAGTTTCTGTGCAACTCTAAGTTGAAAAAGTTTTGTAGGTTGTGGCTGATTTTAAAACTAAACGGGGGCAGATGATTGGACCACAGCCTTGTGGTGACAAGACTGCCCCTAAGCGACAGCTGGTTCAGGACACGCTTCAATCCTTCCTACTCCTCTCAGCTCCAGCCCGGCCCCTTCATCAGAGGCTGCAAGCCAGGGTGGCGGTGGGGGATGGGATGGCCTTATCCCTCTAATCCTAGAGTCTTTTTTTAGTCAGAGGTGGTTCTGACTTTTCTTCTCATCTGTGAAGACTTCAGGCAGTGCCCCGGCCTCCTATTCAGAAGAGGCTGAATCAGTAACGATTAAGGAAATGATCACCGAATCTGTTGACTTAAAAAAAGTGAGTCCCTGACTATTAGACTCATTGCTTAGCTACCTATTCATCTTCGATAAATTACCTTAATAAATCCCATCGGGGCCAGGGACAGCGAGAAGGGGGCCGAGTCGAGAATAGAGGGCATTCTTCCAGGGGAGCAAGACAATATGCTAGGCAGCGTCCTGGGATTGTTACAGTGCATTTATTGAAATGATGCTGATGCTGGGGAGCTTTTGTGCAAGAAGACAAGACACTTTCCTGTATGATAGGGAGAAAGAAAACGAGCTCGGCTCGTTCATTCCTTGAAGGCTTATTTTGCCACACAGTTACGGGAGGAGGGGGGCCTCTGGGTCCGGCTGTGATGAGCACCCACCTCGCGGGAGTTTGGTCGAGGCACTGGAAGCCGAGTATGGCTGGTTAGGCGTCTGTACTGATCATGCTGGAGGACTTTCATTAAAGGCCAAAGCTCTGAATTGGCTTCCAGGCTCCTTTTTGCTGACTGTGTGACCTTGACCTTGTCTCTCAGTGCCTCAGTTTCCCAGGACCTCACAAGGTTGCTGGGGACAAGGTCAAACCTGTGACGGGACCTTACTGTTAAGAATCGCTCATAAGTGGAACAAAGTCCTATATTTGATCAGTGTTCGCTGATCACATACTCTGTGCAAGAAACTGTCTTTGTCTCTTGAGGTACCACCCTGGGAAAAGCCTCCTGGTCCCTATGGAATTTGCATCCATGTGGTGGAGACAGATGATTAAGCAAATAAATGTATGAATGGGGTGAGGGAAGATCTCTGAGCAGGAGAGTGGTAGCATCTGATCTGAGCTTTAAAAGAACGGGGCTGAATGGAGAAGACTGGAGAATAAACATGGGCTTGCTCCTTGTTTCATTTGAGAGGAAGACCTTGTTATACCTGTGCTTTGTTAGTACTGTCTTTGGCAGTGCATCATAATACGTGGGTTTGGTGTTTGCTGAAGGATTGGATCCCTAAAATGCCACGCCGATGTGAATTTCATAGCAAATTTTTGGCAATTTCATATTCATTTTTAAAGTAATTTTGCATATAGTCAATGTCACTTTGTGACAAAGTTAATTTCGAGTAGATCTTAAATACTGAATTTGGTAGACCTGAGAAACAAGCTAATGGCAAGTTCATGACCACCTTCTCCCCCAGCCCACTCATGTATCCGTTAGAGGTTTTTCTGGCATGCTGAGAGGTGTTGTGCTGAGCCCCTCACTGACTGAGATGTTCTTGCCCTCGTGGTGGGTGTAACCACCAGTCCTTTCAGTCTTGTGTTAGCTCCAAAACACAGTCTTAAGTTCTCTGTGTTTTCATACTTCTTCGGACTGTTGAGAGTGGAGGTAGCCAAGTCCAAGGTCTGGGTCTGAAAACTAACTTGGACCTAATGCAGATAAAAGCGACAGGGTAAAGGAAGAGGAACTTTTAATGTCAGAACATCTGCATCGTTAAGGCAGGAGGGTAGACTGATGCTGTTTTTGCTTTCTTCCAATATAAGTTCTATACAGAACACGCGCCAGGAACTCAGACTTGTGTCTCCTCTCCTTTTAGAGAAACAGTAATTCTCTTTTCTTAGCACTCATGCAAAATTCCTTTGCTTTGTGTTTTACTTTTTAAATTTGAGCTAATTTTTACATTTGCAGAAAAGTTGAAAACAAAATAGAGTGATCCTGTATACCCCTGGCCCAGCTTCTCATAGTGTTCACATATCTGTAACCACAGTAAAATGGTCAACACTAGGAAATTGACATTGGTATAGAATGAGTAACTGCATGCAGACCTGGTATGAAACTCATCTTTCTCAGATGTTCTTTTTCTCTTCTAGTATCCCATACATTGCATTTAGTTCTTAGTTTTCTTTAGTTTCTTCCAACCTATGGATTTTGTTTAGTCTTTCCTGGTTTGAGACCATCTCTAAGAGCTTAAAGACCCCAGAGTCATATAAGGAGTGTTAGGGTTATAGAGTTTTGCCTTGGATGGGTGGTCTCATCAAGAGCATTCAGACAACATCGGCATGATTCGATCCCTTAAGTGATGCTCAAAGGGGTACCTATAGGCACAGGAGTTGTGCTGGAAGACTTGGCAGCTTCGCCCCAACTGGGACATCATTAGAAACGATGACTCTCCCGTGGCCTCTTGCTTCTGAGCTTTACACTGTGCTGAGCCCACCTGATTTGAATTGTTTCATTTTTCTGCGCCTCTGTTTCCTGTTATATGAAGTGGGGATAATAATAGTGCCCATCTCAGGATAGTGATGAAGAACAAATCGGATAAAGCATTCAAAATATTGGTGCCATATTTGGAATATGGAAAATATTCAATATATGTTAACTGCTATTACTGGATTATTAATAATGATTGATGTTGCTAATCACCATGTATATACTATATGCCAGGCGTGGTGTATGCCCTTTGCCAGTGTGCCTTGCCTTTTCCTTACAGCTCACCTAAGAATGTGGGTTTGATTGTGTTTTCTAGATAAGTACCCTGGAGAATCATAAGTGGCTTCAGAGCTAATTGTCTGCACCCAAGGGCCCATGCTCTTTGAGAGTCTGCCCTATGGTCTCACCCAAAATAACAGAGCTTTTCCACATGTGGTATTTCAAAGTCCTTTATCTTTTATGGGTTTCAGTTTACCTTCAGAATATTCCTGGGAAGGTAGAGCAGTGACACCCGGTGATGGACAGGGAATGTGAGGGACAGTGTTAGAAGGAAGTGAGGCAGTACTTCTTACCATGTGCATATTCTTTGTGGGACAAAGTCCTTCCAAACTTTTTTAAAAACTGCACTTATTTTCACAAAGCATTTTGAGTTGTCTTTCGCACATTGGTATGAGGCTTCAAGCCCACACTGTGTAGAGGATGACTCCGGGCACAGTTGCAATGGCTCCAGGACCAGCTCAGGGGAAGGACATGATCAAGAGAAATGTAAGCTTCTCCCTCAACCCAAAATATCTCTGACAAAGGCAACTGATGCTGTAATTTAAGATTTATCTTTTCTCCCAAAGAATTATACCCCAAATCGTAAACATAGAACCCCAACCATAAGGCCTCAGTTTCTTATGTCTTTGTGTTGTTTGGCTTGAAAATCCTTGCTTTTCAGGAGGAAACATTGGCTCTGATCCTAATGTTTGGGGAAAGGCGTACGAGTCACTAAGTTTAAAAGTAAGCAGTGATTTCTTTAATTCTCATTGAAAGGAAGTCAGCCTCATTAGTGGGTTAGGTGGGACAAAAACTGTTTACTTGAAAACGTACTCTATGGTACACATCGGGGGCTATAGACAAAATAATAGCTTCTGTGTACTAGGTATTACGATATGTGTTTTCAGCCTTATTTTGTTTTCTTCTAAATAAGTCTAACATATAATTGCTACTTATCTTATTTAATGAATGATTGGAAATCCAAAGAGATTGACTAAGCAACACAGCAAATTAGTACAGACCTCGGATTTGAACTCAAGTTCATCTGGCCCCAAAGGTCATGTTCCTTTATTACCACCTGGCTCTTAAAGGACATACAGACCAATGTGCTAAGCAAGCAAGTTTGCTAACCCTTGTGACGTCAGTTGGGTAACCAACTGGTTTTCCTCACATAATTCTGTAAGAAGACAATTCTATAAGAGGACCCAGGGAGATCCCCAAATCTAATTTCAGGGTCTACTTACAGGGGTCTTTCCAAGCCTCATTGAGACCCAGTCCCCCTCCCCATTGCTTGAGATGATGTACACAGTTTCTTCTCTTGCAAAGCTGGAATGAAGACAGCAGAGAAGGAGTGAATAAAATGTCTGCCTAGCAATGAGCGTGCATTAAAACCAGGTTAAATTTGATCTACCACTTAAAAAATAGTGGAACAGGAAGGAGTAGGGCTCTTTTGATGTATGTGAGTTAAATGAATTAATGGTAAATGAAATAAATTTTAGATGCAAAGACTTTACTTTAGATGCCTGCTGTATTGTATTAGCTGATGAGTTGGCTCTAGATCTCTCCCCTTTTTGCACAGAAGTGAAAAATGAGTTGAGTTCCTCCAAATCAGTGTCACGATTTGGTCACAGGAGCATGGAATGAGTTAGCACCAACATGTGTGCACATGGAATTGTACTTTTGCTTATGACAAAAGGCTGTAAGAAAGAGCAATTTTCATCTCTACACACCTATTAGAATGGCCAAAATCCAAAAGACTGACAACACCAAGTGCTGGCAAGGATGTGGAACAACCGGATCTCTTAGTCATCGTTGCTTGGAATGTAAAATGGCACACCCACTTTGGAAAGCAGTTTGGTGGTTTTTTACAGAACTAAACAAACTCTTACCATACGATCCAGAAATCACACTTCTTAGTATTTACCCAGAGGAGTTGAAACCTTATATCTGCACAAAAACCTGCGCGTGATGTCTATGACTACTTTACTCATAATTGCTCAAACTTGAGAGTGAGGGAGTTGTCCTTCAGCAGGTGAACAGATGAATTGTGCTACATCTGGGCGAGGTGATAGCATTCCCTGGAGAGCCATGGAGCCATGAAAAGGCAGGGAAGAGCCTTAACTGCTAAAGAAAAGGCGCCATTCTGAAGGGCTGCACTCATATTGTATGAATGCAATTATATGAAATTCTGGAAAAGGCAAAACCTGAGACAAAGTGGGAGGGGGGAGGAGGTGGGGATGAGGTGGAGCTCAGAGGATTTTGGAGCAGTGAAATTGTAACTGGTGGGTAAAGCCAAAAGACTGTGACAGGTGGTGCCACCTCGTTGACACTGTCTGATATTCTCAAGGTGAATACATGTCGTAAGTTTCCTAAACCCGTCAAGTGAGCGGCACCGAGACCCAACTGTGAATGAAGTCCACTGTGGAGTTGGGGTGATGATGATGTGTCCATATAGGGTTAACCATTGTAATCAACACCCCGCCCTGCTGGGGGGCTCTGCATGCATTGTGGAAACCTCTGCCCCTTCGCCCCAGTTTTGCTGTGGACCTAAAGGTGCTCTAAAAAAAATTCTTTGCAAATAACAAAAAATAGAAACAAAGAGCTGGAGCCCAAAGAGAACAGAATTTCTTCAACACGATAAAGAATTGCTCTAAAACCCTACAGTTACCGTCGTGGTTAACGGTGAGAAACTGGAGCTTCCCCACTGAGATCAGGAACAGGAGGAATATGTGTCCCCCTCACCACGGCTAGAGGAAGGAGGGAGGCAGCAAGGGAGACAGGAAGGAAAAGTTGTTAAAACCTGAAAAAGGAATTAGAGCAGACTCGGGAATCTTCACTCTTAAAATGTATCCTCCGTGGCGCAGTTGGCTGCCTGCTCATCCACGAGGCTGCTTTCCTGGTGTCTTTCTCTAAATGCTGTGATTCTGGGAGACACAGTCCAGTCCCCTGGCTCCGGACAACTGGATACAATCCCCCCTCAGGCTTGTGTGGTGATAAACCATGAACTAGTTTATACTCTCAAAAAAAAAAAAAAATCCCCAAAAAAACAAAAACACAAAACCCAGCATCATAGCAAATAAGGTGTGGATGTGAAAGGTAGGATGACCGAGCGATTGACTCATGTTAGTAAGAAAAAATACAGGGCAGGGCTGCACTAGTGACTCCGGTTTCTTTGGTTTTTCTTTCATTTGTGTGTGAGAACAATGGTATTTATATTATTTATCATCTGGCGGCCGATGAGATGCCTTCGCCTTGTGAGACTCAGCTGCCTTGGTCTTCAGGGAGCTGCAGTTGCCCCTGGAAGGGAGGGGAGAAGGAGAGGGAGAATCATCTGTTCTGAGCTGATGCCCTCCCCGACCTCATGGTCCTGAGCCCCATTCACAAGGCCATGGCCACAGCGAGGGGTGTGGACGTTGTTGGTGCCAACTCCCGGTGATGATCGCCAGGCTGGGCCTGGCAGGCCTTCTGGATTTCTAGAAACTGTACTCTGGCACAGTAGGTGACACCTCTCCATCAGTGAATTCGCAGTCGTCGCTGTTATCCCTGTTAATGTTTTAGATCGTGAGAGCCAAACAAAACCCAAGGCCAGACCAGCTGCTGGTGTCCCGATCAAGGAGGTATGGGCACGCCCAGCTCCCGCCCCCGGCCCTGGGCCTGTGGCTCCCCCTTGTCCTGAAGGAGGCAGATCTCCCACCAACCCACGGCTTCACTCTAGAAATTCACTCCTGTGTGGTGTTTGGGTGAGAAAACAATGAGTCATGGATGTGCACGTTAATGCCTGGAGGCAAGAATCTGGAGCCACACCCCCCCCCCCCAGCCCCTGGGCAGAAGTGTTCCTTCAGGTCCCCCCAGCCTGTCTGTTCCCCGGCTCCTGGGGTGGCATGGCAGGCTGGCTACACGTGGTTTTGTTACCTGCTGGATCCCGCGACATTTGAGGTTTAAGCCCTTCCCAAGAACACATGTGCAGCTGGCTTCGGGATTCTTCTAGAATGGGACAAAGAACAAGACAGGCCCTGAGCCAGGGTGGAGGGGGAGTCTTTCCCTTTCCAATTCAAACTGCCTCAAGGGTTTCCCATCCTACGAGGCCCAACACAACCTTGTGCATCCTGCCACCTGGCCGGATCCTACATTGTCCTGCAGCCACGCTCCCTAGGTCTCTGGCCACAGCCCAGTCTCCTGCCCTACAGACTGAGAGTAGCCCCTGGTCACATTCCTCACGTTTTCACTTGAGGTGTCTAGTACCACATGCTCCTAGAGGTAGGAATCGCTGTGGATCCCCCTGGGTTACTTCCGGATTCCCCAAGATGTTTTCTGGCACACAGCATGGGGTCCAAAATATTTGCCCTTTGAGACAAGGCCCAGATGAAGAGTGTCTTCAAGGTAGACGCATGGAAACCTTTTTAATTTTGTGACTTTGCCGTGGACTTTGCTGCACGGACCCTTGTGACCAGGCAGCCCGGCTGGGGCTGAGATTTCCCGCCCCCCCCCCCGCCCTTCTTTTTTTCTCACTGGGAAGCAGGAGGATGGAGGCGAGAGATAGTGAGGAATGGTTTGAGGTGCCTCTGCTTCGCATTATCACTGCCATTGCTGGGGATCAAAACCCAGCCTCCTCTCTGATGGCGCGCCCGGCAAACCTCCGACTGCTGGATCCAATTCGTCAATTAAATATCAAAGCAGCAGATCTGGATATTGTGTTCCCTCCAACTGACCACTGCTTGCTGTCTGCAGGGGAGGCAGGGCCAGGGAGGGCAGGGAGCACCGGGTGGGGGCAGGAAGGAAGCAGGAAGCAGGGAGCAGGGGGAGCGCCTCACGTGGACTTCTCCCCCTCGCACCCTCCGCCTCGTAAATTAACAATAGTGGACCTCGTTAAGTGCAGCTTCACAAATTAATATGAAATATAGTGCTTTTTCATAAGCTTGAGAACCAGATTTAAAAGCATATTGGTGTTTGTACACAGCAGGCCGTAATGATCCATTATCCTGCAGACAGAGGAGCTTGCAGCAACACATAAAGAAGATGCAATTGGACCATCTGCTTTGATTTCTGCAGCGTCCCCAGAGATCCCAGGGAGGAGCTGACAGTCCTCTCCATCTGCCCTTACATTATCAATTATAGTTGAATTATGCCGTGTGCTGCGGGGCTGGCAGATACGGATGGGAGATTGTGGCACCTGAAAAATATAGAAGAAAATCCATATGTTGGGAGCCAGCTGTTTATTTACAAGTCCTTGACATATTTCCTCACTTTCTCGGCTGTTGCCTTTTTTAAGGTTCCTAGAGACATTTCAGTTTAGTGTGAACTTGAGAAGAAATTAGGTGTAACAGCATAGCACCACATGAATAATATTTCAGTTTCCTTTTTTACAGTTGAAATGCGCATGGAGCAAAAAACATCAGGTCGAACAGATTTTAAATTATGAAAAAAAATAAGTTGTGAAAACATCTGGGGTGACGGCTACAGCTTGTTATGTTTATAAAACATGTTGGAACACGCGGGGCCGTGCACACTGTACATTTTTGGCAGCTTAGAAATCATGTGTAAAACTGTAACTTTTATGAAATGGTAAGTGTTTATGAAAGCTCAGGGAGCGGGGAGGCGGGGGCGGAATGACCGCCTTTCATGCCGGCCCTTACCCCAGCATCCAGGAATGCTGCTTGGAGAATGAAATGTTTTCTTCTGTTTTGACTTGTATTTTTGCTCTGCCGTCAAGGGACTTAGGTTGTTCCTGGTTCCACTGGTTCTAGACCCGTGGGGTGGCGAGGTCCGCAGGGATTTGCGGGACTGGGGTTTACGGCACAGGATCACTTCCAGCTGTGTGGGAGCTTACGCTTCGTTCTCCTCTCACACCGCGTCTTCTCCCTACATGCTTCATCCAGACAGCTCAGGTGCTCAGGTGTGTGTTTGCTCAGCCCATGGTTCCGATTCAGTGCTTGTTGAGGCCGGGAAAGAATTCTCGCTGTGCAGAACTCGCAGGCGGCAGTGGGTGAGAACACACAGCCACTCAGAGAAAAGGTTATTTTTTGAGATGCCCTGGAATGGAGAAGCTGGCTGGGTTAATGAGAGAGACTGAGATTAGAAGTGAAGCCCCAATTTCAGCCCTTCATGTGCCACTTGGGACCAGTTGAGAAGGCCTCTGCTCCACGAGGCTCCCATACGCCGTTCTGTCTCACATTATACATATGTTAGACCATTGAGCTGATTCACGGAGATGCCCTTGAAGGAAAGGGTGACTTGTTCATCTTTGTTTCCTTTGTAAGATCGGCGTGGTGTCTGACCTTCCTGAGACTCCATGAAATGCTGTATGAAGCATGTATGTTCGCCTTGGGTCTAGGTGAACTTGCTTCCTACTCACGTCCTTTGCTCCTTCATGTGACGGGGTGGTAGTTCGCCCCCTTCCTTAGTTTGGTTTTTGTGTGTTCAGGCATTTGTTTACTCAGCATCCTGTGTCGAATCCCAGAGCAAAGGCCAGAGCGTCCTCTGTTCCTTCTGAGCACCTTTGATTATGCTTTCCTGCCTCTCTTTTATGCTTACATTTCCTCTAATCCTCACCTCACACTTCTGAAGAAGGGCCTGGTAATAAAATGCTCAGAAAGGTAAGCCGAGTGGCTGACCCCTGCAGGGGCAGTGCATGTTACGGATTCAGTGGGGTCTGCCTCCCGCCCTGCCCGCCGTCCTTATGTTGAGGCCCTAACCCCAGTGTGACTGTACTTGGGGACAGGACCTCTAGGGGGGTAATGAGTGTTAAATGAGGTCAGAGGATGGGGTCCCAGTTCCACAGGACAGGTGTCAATTTTATCAGAGAGGAATGGGCCCCAGAGGGAAACTGGGAAGAGGGTTCTCACCAGAAACCAGATTCACTGGCTCCGGGATCCTACATTTCCAGCCCCCAGATCTGCAAGAAAGTAGTTTGTCGCTGAAGCCTGTCCGCATGTGATATCGTGTCTTGACAACCTTTGCACATAGTCTAGGGCAGAGCAGGACTGGAAACCAGCCCGTGCGAGTGTCTGTGCCCCTCACCCCGGCTCCGGGTGCCC
The DNA here is from genome assembly GCF_964194135.1 of Talpa europaea. Classification (NCBI taxonomy): domain Eukaryota; kingdom Metazoa; phylum Chordata; class Mammalia; order Eulipotyphla; family Talpidae; genus Talpa; species Talpa europaea. The sequence goes on along the minus strand of NC_140084.1, from coordinate 3,069,844 downwards.
GCCCACTGGTGCAGGTGGTGACTGAGGCTTGTTTCCCACTGGCCTCCCCCAGGCAGCCCTGGACGGCCTACAGCACCTGGGGAGCCGCTCATACGAGTGTCCTCAGCAGACAAGTAGGATTCTCACTGCCCAGGTCTGCCTGGAAAGCGTTTGGTCTGCATGGAGTCTCATCAAGATACACTTTTTTAAAAAAAGATTTATTTATCTATACAAGAACTGGGGTACAGGCCAGAGGCCTGGGAGGGTAAAAGAATCCACCAGAGACAGAGCAGGGAGCAGAACAGGCAGACGGACCGAAGACATTGCTGAGGGGAGCAGCAGGAGGGGCAGGAGAGGTCTGCTGCGCCATGTGGGTAGCTCCCTGGCTGGCTGGGAATCGAACCCGGGCTGCAGAGGCTGCGGACAGCTTCACAGCATGGCGCTCAGCCCGCTGAGCCACTGGGGAGGCCTAAGATATACTTTTAAATGTAAAATAGATGCCAGGGTTTGAAGACTTAGTGTGAAATATTAAAGGTAGAAAGTGTCACTAGTACTTTGTTTAGTATTGATTACATCTTCGAATGATGTTTTCGCTGTATTGGGATATGTATGTGTACAGGTATTAGATGTTCCATCAAAATTAACTTCATCTGTTTCTTTTACTGTTCTGAGTGTGGCTGCGAAAAATTGGAAATTGCGTTGTGGATTATGTTATCTTTCTGTTAATGCTGATACATGAGCTCACGAGTCCTCTTCCCGAATCATACTTGTTACTGACCAGGAGCCGGAGCTAGCCATGTGACCGAGCCAGGGTCTCCAGGGGAGGGACCCCTCAAGGCGTGAACACCGGGTGGTGGATCAGTGGGGCCACCCGAGAACCATCTACCACAACTTTCATGTTTCCATTTTGCTCAGTTGCAAGAGAATATAATGTGATTTTGTAAAATCACCGGATAGGAAAACTCTAAAAGTCAGAGAAAAAACTTCCAGCTTCAGTGTATGACAGGATACAGGGGTTTTTGTTTGTTTGTTTCAATATGATTATAACACAAATTAACCACCCTATTGTATGCAAAGCCCCAGACACTGAGCACAGGAATCAAGGGTTCTTTTGGGGTTTAAGACTTGACTATTCACCGTGGATCTGCAGTGGGAGAGAAAACAGTCTATTAAGGCCTGATTGTGTGCACAAAATAAGTGTCACATGGGCGACTTGCTGATCCCTGGTCTCTCAGCCACATCACGACTGTCTCTTGTCTCTGTCTCTCCCCATCTAGTGTTTCTGAGATCCTAACTCAAGAGACTGGAGTAGAGCCAGCGTAGGAATGCTTGTGAGTTTCATTCAGTGAGACGCTCGTGCGCGTCTGTGCTGACCACTGCAGCAGGCCATGCTTTCTGGGTGTTCCAAGGAGATGGAGGAAGAAGAGGAATGAGGGTTAAGGGTGTTTCTGGAAGGACAGGTCCTTGGAGGTGGGGCAGGATTCAGCTCCTGAAAGAGTTAGGGTGCCTAGCCATCCTGGGCTATGCTGAGCTGGACGCCAGTACTTCTGAGACTGACACCCTTGGGCGTGTGCCGGGTGAGGGAGGCAGGGGGTGAGTTTCCCATTTAGGGTCTCAGGAGGAGGAGCCTGAGTTGGGATGTTACACGGGGTTAGAGGGAGGCTGCCATAGTTTGCAAAGTACCACAAACACGGTGGTTGATCTGCCAGAAATTGACCTCACAGACCAGCCAGAAGTCCAAGCTCAAGGTTTCGGCAAGGTTGGCATCTCCTGAGCCCTTGCTGGCTGCAGATGGCCACCTTCTTCCTGTGTCTTCACCTGCCTCTCCTCAGCATAGCTGCACCCTAACTCCCTCCTTTTATAAAGACATCATTCATATTGGATTAGCCCCCCCATACCTTCATTTTATCTTACTCCCTTATTTAAAGACCCGTCTCCAAAGACAGTCACGTGGCTGTACGTGTAGGTGAGGCTGCAGCACGGGAGTGTTTGAGAAACAGCCCAGCCCATCGAGTGATCCCTAAGGTGGGCGCTCCCTCCGACAGCAATGTCTCTGCTCCAAATCCAGCTCTGTGTTTGGAGAGTAGAAATAGTTCCCTGGCCACAGTCCACTACAAAGTTGCCTGTTTCTCACCTCCGAGGCCATCTCTCTGGGGCGAAGTGTGACCAGGCGACATGGTTGCAAAGTAAAAGGGAAGCTGTGAGTTTCGGGCATTTGTTGTGCTTGTGGAAACCTCAGTGCCTGGGCTTGGCTACATGGACACGAGAGGGCCCTCCCCAGGCTTGCCTTCCCCCTGGCTTGGGTTAATGCCAGGCCTGAATTTCAGCAAAGCACAGGCTTGGGACTTGGAACAGAATAGCTTTCCCTGAGAATTCAGGACAGACCCGAGTGTCCCAAATCCTACAGTGAGTGAAGTTGGGGTGCACGTCACAGCCATGTGAGACCCTTCACGCCATTGCTTCAGTGCCGGGTACTTGTATACAGTGGGTGGCTAATACTTGCTGTATAGTTACTGCTTAAACACCTACAATACCCTATTACGTACTCAAGTCAGCAGATTTTCCTCTTTTTATAGAGCTTTTCCTATCAGGCTGTTGTACCGGTTTGTCTTGTACCGTGTTGGGTCATTTTGCAAATTGCATTCTTTAAATATCTTTTAAACTGACCCCAATGGAAACAGTGGAAGTTGTGACATATCAAGGATGTATTAACGTGGTTAAGGCAGAGGGAAAAGCGTTTCAGAAAGAGGGAACAGCAGGTGCTGGAGCTGGAGGAGGAGCCAGACTGGCCAGGGTGGAGGTGCCCCGGGGGGGTGTCGGGGGAGACATGGCCCGTGGCTGGAAGGGTGTGTCCTCCGAGGATAAGCAGAGTCACAGAAGCTTCCACCTCCCTTCAGAGGGCTTTCCACGTGGACCCGAGTGATGTGTTCACCGTGTTGTTTTCATGCCTGCCCTCCCCCTGTGTTGGGACTTTTCAAGGACTCAGGGTGAGTGGGTGGCGCCTCAGGGTCTCAGAAGTCACCAGAGCCCACCTTTCCTCCTCACCCCACCCCATGACACCAGCGCTTCCCACAGGTGGGCAACCGAGCTCTACCCTGGCCTCCTCCTCACGCATTTTCCAAGGCCACCCTGAGTGCCCGACGGGGGGCTTGCCTTGGCCTCTGATGCCGCCCAGCCTGGCAGCTGCAGTTGCGTTTGGCATCTGCCTTTGTTTCTCCCGCTCTCTGATTCCATTTTCCAGAATCTGGTCTGTGAGGCTGCTTGGAGGCGCCCTAGAGCGGCTCCTGCGGATGGTGCCAGGGGCCGCCCCTCCAGTATGTGCTCAGCTCTTCATCCCAGGGGACAACCGCGCCCGTCCCTCCAAATCCAGGACTCACACATCCATTGCAGCGAGCTTGTCCTCCCCGTGCCGCCCTTTCCTCCGCCTGAGGTCCTCCTCCTCCTCTCAGCCTCGCGACGCCGTCCCTCGCCCCCTCAGGCTCCTGCTCAGATGCCCTCAGAACGGGCCGCCTGGCTCCCCTAGAGTACAGCACCTCTCGCTGCCCGGCTCTCTGCAGCCCACCTCCTGTTTCCCAGCGTGCTCTCGCGCGTGGCCAGAAGGGTTCCTGCCCCTCATGCCGCTGAAGGCGCAACTCGCCGCCGTTCACTCATTCGTGGCACAAACGCTGCTTCTGAGCACCCACCCGTGGGCCAGGGGCCGCGCTGTGTCACGACGAGAGGAGCAAAGGCAGGACACTCGCCCTGTCTCGTGAGGGACACGGCTGATAACGGAGGGACCGACGGCTCTCTCGCGTGGTGACGGATGTCCGCGGGGCCCGTGGGGACGCCGGGACAGGAGTGGCCACGGGATGTCTCTGAGGGGAGAGACTCCTCCAGGGCGGGTTCCAGCCGCCGCGCTGCTGCCTGCAGGGCTCGGCCTCTGACGGCGGGGTCCGTGGTCATCCAGGCTCCGGACCCGGGCGGGGGCGGGCGCTGCGCCAGGCCCGCTCTCCACCCATCTTCCTCCCGCTCCTGCTCTCACCCTCTGCCGGTGGCGAGACCCCCGCGCGCGGATACTGATGAGGACAAACGGGGAGGATCCGGGTTCCGGGCGCCGGGGGGGGTCTTGAAGAAGCGGGTTCGTCCCCACCGTCAGGGCCGCGGTCCCGGCTTAGCCCAGGCCCTGACATTTGGTCCCGCTTCCCCCAGCGGGGGCGCCGGCCTGGGCAGCCTCTGGACTTCAGGCACCTCAGTGCTTTCCAAGGTAGAAAACAACGACCTTTTCAAAATGCAAGTCTGATCATATTTCCCGTCTCCCCTGCCCTTGCTGAAAACCTCAGAGTGGCTTCCCTTTGCTCTGGGGGTAGAGGCCACTGCCGTGCTGTGCTGGGGACCCGGGCGATCTGTCTCCAGCCTCCGCCCAGGCGACCATCCCCTGGTCACCCCGTGCCTCCTTCCACGCTTTGATCCGCCCGGCTCCCTCCCAGCTTTTCTGCTTGCTGTTCCTTCTCCCCGGAATGCTTTTCCCTCTGCCTCACCCAAGTTAACGTCTCCTTAATATTCGACTCAAATAGCATTTCAGTCTCCCGGTTCCTTGAGTTTCTCCATAGCATGTGGCCTGGGCGCGATTAACCGCTGACTCAATACCTGACCCGCGTCCTCTCCCCACGAGAGCGTCTGCTCTGCGAGGTCCGGGGCTGTGGCCGGTTCTGCTGACCGCCGTGCCCAGCCTTCACACAGGGCCTGCAGACCCACGGCGCTTGCCAGTGTCTGTTGAATCAGCAAACGATCGAAAGAATGAATAAAAAAATCCGGTTCTTTGGACTCTCCTTTACACAGAGATCGGTAGCAGCTGTCGGAGGAAAAGGGCAGCGTGTTCAGACGCACAGTCCGCTGCAGAGAAGACATCCGGTCACGGTTCCTCTGGCGAGTTGCTCAGGTGTTGATCACGCAGGCGGAGTTCTGCCTGGGAAGAGGCAGTGTTCGCGCTGGAGGTGCACGGGGAAGGTGGCTGTCCCCGGGAGGCCACCGGCTGTGAGTTAGCCGTGCAACTGCGCGCTCAAGTGTCCTGTGCACCGACAGACTTCAAGAAAGCACTTCGGCCTATTCCCCCCTCTTTCTTTTTCAACTAGTACTTCCTGCTCAACCCCAGTTACCGTGTTTTTCCAAAGGTTGTTGCTGTAAATGGAATAAAATCAGCGAGGATCATAAATTAGATTCAGGAGGAGTAACTGGCATCGGTTCGGGCGTGATTGTCCCTCCCTCCTGCTCTGTAATTTATTGTTTTGCTTCTGTAGGAAGCCAAATGATATTTCTCTAATTAACAGACACAAGCGACTATCTTATAAATCAACATCACAGCCTTTTTAGTGATGCAATCACTTTATGATCGGGGGATATAAATTAAACATCACAAATGCATCTCAAGCAGCAAAACATAATGGAATGAGAGAGAAGGGGTCTGGCTCGCAGACTGTGGGCACCAAAAGGGATCTTCATTCCGGGAGCTGCTGATTTCTCCAGCATAATCTGGAGGGGTGCCCTGCCCATGAGCAGGTGTGGCACCGGGGGTGTCATGTGCTGCCCGCGGTGAGACGTGTGTGTGCCAAGTGCAGACCCAGGATGTGGGTGTGACCTCTGCTTGGTGCCTGTTTCCTGCCTGACCTTCAGGAAGTCACTTCTCTGCCTCAGCTCAGTTTTTTGTTTTTTTTGTTTTGTTTTGTTTTTCCATCTGTAAAATGGAGACAGTATCAGCTTTTGCTTTATAGCACGATTGTGAGCATGAGTGTGTTCGTGGGTGCCTGGCCCCTGAGCAGTATCTGACCTGTACAGAAAGTTTCATTTACTTCAGCTCTTCTGATTGTGATGATCATCGTCACAGCCTCAGATTCCACATGAGTGTGCATAATCAGCCAAAAACGCAGATTTGGGGGCCACAGACCCCTGATTCCGCCATTCGGGGGAGGCCCTCAGACTCTGAATTTTAAAAGCCTCCTCGATGTTGCTGATAGAGGGAGTCTGGGAACCCGTGTGGAAAGCAGGCGTGGAGAACCAAGGCGTGTCCTGAGGGCCGCGTTCTGTCCGAAGTCTACCTACCAGCAACCAGACAAGGCCAGACGCGATCCCGGGGCAGAGTTAAGCTTTTCTTTTGTGTCTCCTTCTAGGACGTGGCCTCTGCAGGGGAAGCTGTCTTTCTCCACTGCCTTCGCTCAGAGCCAGGCTCCTGTCTTGTGGGAGGTGACGGAGGCGAGAGAAAGGTAAGAGAGATGAGCTACAGTGGCTTTCTTGTGCTCACACAAGCTTGGATCTCCCTTCTTCCCTGGCTGCCTGTCTTTGTCCCCCAAATTTGATAATTTAATAGTTCATCTCAGCCCAGAGACTTGGGAAGGGGACACTGTGTCATGGTTGATGACACCGTTTTCTTGTGCATGATCTCGAGTACAATTTTCAAAACTGTGAGGCTCGAAGGAGGTTCAGAAGTAAAAGAGGATTTTCCCTAGGTTATGTGCTTCTGAAGGGTTCCGGGAGTGTTGGTTCCAGGAGTGTTCGTCTGAAATCTGCCGTTTCTTTCACTGTGACCTGGAGTCTCTGGTCATTTTCCTTGCTGAGAAACCAGTTGTGTTTGTACAATCGTCTGTAGACAATCATATTTTGAGACCAAGAGTCTGTCTGGGTTAGTGTGGGCTACACGCAGGGTTTAGCGCCATGTATTGTGCCTCGTAGAACCTTGTCCCTTTGCCCTCTGTATTCTGCACCCCCACCCACGTTCTGTCTCAACGACCTCAGCCTACAGGTAGGTCCCAGGTGAGTTCTTCATTTCTCTAACTAAACAAATAGCCTCTGGTGACTCTATGGCTGGTATTTTAAGCATCTTCTATAGCCCAAGGTCCTAGAAACCTTGGAACATTCTGTGAAATGAGTTGATACTGGAAAAGTTAAAAGCGTTGTATGTCTTAGGACACACGAGACATCTCCTCTGCCCTGCTCAGCCAGCTCCCCGGTGTCTTCACTGCCTTTTCTAGAATGCCGTGGAGCTGGACGCATGCAGTGCGCAGTGCTCTCAGACCAGCTTCCCTTGCGTAGCTAATATCGTGCATGTCGGTTTCTCTGTGTCTTTCCACGGCTCGAGGACTCATTTCTTTTTGGTGCTGAACGCTTCCATTTTCTGGATGTAGCGGAGTTTACTTACCCACATGCTGGGGGACATCTTGCTGGCTCCAAGTTTCGCTCCAGTCTGGGTGCATGAAGGTGCTGACAACATCATGTGCATATTTCTGTGTGGCAATTATTCTCAGCTTCTTTGGGTATGCTGGGTCATGTAGTATAAGTCTATTTTGTAAGAAATCACTTGCGAAGTGGCTGTTACATCCCGCGTCCCCACAGCAAGGAATGGCGGTGAACAGATGTCTCCCCACACCCTCGCCAGCATTTGGTGCTGTCAGTGTTGAGGATTGTGGCCATTTTAATAGGCGCAATATCATTTCATTGCGGTGCTATCTCGTCTTTGCTCTCTCCTCGTTTCGGTGGCAGTGGTGGTGAGCTTTTTTTTTTAAAAAATTATCGTGGTTTTTAACATTAAACATGTTTAGCATGGATTTTAATCAGATAGACTTCCGCTGTATAATATTTCAAATGAACATGTGTACACACGACATCATGTTCACCTCTGAAAGTCTAATTTCTATTTCATCCTTCAGGTGCTGGGATGTTAAAGGTAGCCTGCGGCATTAGTGCTCGAGTGGGCCCTCTGGGGGCTTCTCAGAGACCCCCCTTATCCTGAGAGCGCAGACAGGGGCCACAAGCCTGGTGCACATAAGTTTTTGGGAAATAAAGCCAAGTAATTGTGTGCCCAAATAGATAGAGTTTGACTACAAGTGCCGACAACCTTAAAAATTTAGGAGAAGAAAAACCTTGGCCTGAGAAAGCCTGTTGCTTCTTGGTCATGGTGCAGTGTGGTTTGGTGGCATCGTCTCCATCGGCCACGCAGATTACTCTGGAAGCTCCGTGACCCTGGTGGAGCATGGGCTCCGGGTGGAGGGCCTCTAGGATCCCCTGGCCGGTTCCTCTGGAGTAGCATCCATTTTCTTGCAGACATTCCTGGTGCCTGACTCTGGGGCTTGGGTGGTGACGAAAGCGAGGGTGGGATAGATGACACGGGGTCTTCTCCAAAGCTCCCTGCCTTGCTTTGAGGAACTGCCGGCCTCATCCTTAGGCCCTGCCTGTGGTTTTGCTGCTCCCATCTCGGTCAGCAGAAGCTGCAAAGCTAGTGAAATGTCTCGAGGAAACTTGAGATCACATGGCAGCCAAACTTGGGCTTTCACCCCCGTCTTGAGCCCCCTGCTACTCTGAATTCCGAGTTCCCTCCTGTGTCAGCAGTCTTCCCGCCAAGGCTTATTGATCGGGAGATGGAGAGGCTCATTTTTCTTTTCAAGGTATGGAAGTGGATGTGGTCCTGGCACTTAAGCCAAAGGGGAGAGGACGTCGGCTCCCAGCCCCCCCTCGGCCCACCATTTCTAATTAGCATGGAGTCTACCTTCTTTGATGAGTTCATAAGTGTTTCACAGACAGGCAGGTTGTAGCAACTTTGCAAGACACTGTTTAAAGATCTTCGACATCTGAGAAAGCCACAAAATCCAATAATCCTACTTTCAGAACTACAGGACGTCCACTGAGATCAATCTCATATCTAAACATCACATAAAGAGAGTGCATTGCGCTATAGACCGCTTCTATTGAACACCACCTCAGAAACAGCATTAGACAATTTTGAAAAAAAAAAAAAAATGGAGTCTGTACCAAAGGGAATAGAAAAGGTTGTCAAATTCTGGAACATTTCCCCCCTGATTAAAGCTGCACTTTCAAAATTGTTACATTATTAACAAAAGTCAGGCTAGCTCCAATTTATCTTTTGGACAGTTTCTTGAAGGATGAGATGTTGGGAATAAACTGGAGGGCTCTTGTGGTCTTCTTTGAACATAGACAAGGCTGCTGTTCATCCACCCCTCGGTAACGGTGGTCAGCTTACCACGGGGTAATACTGCACAGGATGTATGACCTGCACAGGGTCCTGCTAGATGGGTGTGGAGCGTTGAAGCTGGTATTTTCCTTGGGGGTGGCAGCTAGACCTGTGTCCAGGCTGGGGGAACTGGCATTTGTTAGCGGACAGGCCCTAAGAGCATAAAGGAGAGGACATTGGTTCCAACATGTATCAAACTCCCCTTTGCAGAGGGTGAAGGGAGTTCCTTTAGCAAAATCCCCCAGGAGTCTTCCTTCTTTCTGGAAAACTCATGGTATCGAAAGATGCTTTTCAGTTTTCTTGAGAATAGAAGTAGATTTGCTTGGCTTTACCTACTTTCTTTAATTCTCTAGTGTGTTTATCGTCATTCCTATTTCCAAACCTGTGCTCCATGGCACACTAAATCCCTATGCTTGGGAAGGAAACATTCCTGTGCTTCCGTAAGCTTAAGAGATGCTGGTGAAATAAAACTTTAAGCCGCTACTGTGGGACTTTTCAGAACCTATAATATATTAAGGTTTCCTGTGAATTTCTGAGGTTTCCAGTGAGTTTCCTAAACATGTGATCATGCAGTTCCTTATCAGCGAACCCTGTCTCTTGGCTAACTTTTTGGCATTATGCTTTGTAAAACAGCGCTCTGAGCACACTCGGCTTTCACAAGCACTGTACCGTTTAGCTGAGGAGAAATAAAAAATGAGAGAGAAAGTCAGGTGAGTTAGCATTTTCTCCAGAATATCCTCCCACACTCCTTTGCGCTGTCTGAAGACAGGCTTCTCAAAACTAACAATTGCCTAAGTCTCTCAATCAAAGATAGTGGCTGGTCATTTGGCTGGACCAGAGCTGCCACGGATCCAAACAACTGTTTGGATTTAATCACGTTTCTTGAGCAGCCCAGATTTCCTCACGGTGGCTCTGCCCCTCTCTACTGGAGAGGTCCCGACACGGGCATTTGGTCTGTTTCACGCTCAACATCTGGATGAAAAGTGACAAAGTCACCTCAGCGGTGCAGCCATTTCTCAGACTACGTGGTTCAAATCTACCCACTTCCCCTTTCAGTCACTGAAGGTCTGACATAGACACCCAGAGTTTGGTTCCCAGCGATTTAGTCAGCGTTAGGATGGCTGCTCTGAATGGACTTGATTTGTCTCCAGTCCGCTGTGCTCTGTCTCTGTCTCCGTGTCTGTCTCTCCCAGAGGGTCTTCATTTTGAATTTTTGGTCTGCAAGTTGTGGGCCAGTGCGCTAGAGATACGCACAGATGCAGGGTTTTGGACAAAAACGCATTAGAGGAGAGTTCAAAACCCAAAAACCCCAACAGGAGAACCCACCCTATGTTCCGTGGCCTCTCTCTCTCTCTCTCTCTCTCTCTCTCTCTCTTTTTTTTCAGTGGTTCCAACTTAAGTCAATTCCGTGATGTTTGGTTGGTGAGACACTAACTCTTTTATGGCAAAATGAATTAGTGTGTTATTTATATATTTTAAACTTAGTTAGATACTCCCTTAAGGCTCACGGCCAAGTCAATAAAGTTATGTTTGAAGATGGAGTTTGAAATTCTATTTTCATTCATTTTAATGGTTTACAAGTAAATTGCATTTTCTACTTCATTCTGTGACATAAGTCAATAGGTATCCAATGTAAATGTAGTTCATTTATATCTGAATTGATGTTCTGTCCGCCATTACCTTATGTTTCTAATGCATTCTGATACATTAGTAAATAGGCTTGTCTGATTAATCATTAGCACATGAAAAGAATTAGCTGCCGCCTGCCAAATGGAATTATTGACACTGATAAGAGGACCAAGGATGGTATCACCTGGAAATGGAATGTGCCAGTAATTCAAGGCAAGAATGCCTCAATAAATACCAAGACCCCTGAAGGTATTTATTCTCTCTCCAGGTGCCAGGCATTATATACTCACATGTAAAAATAAACACGATTTTGGAATACTCAACCTTGATGAAAGAAGGGCTTGATTTACTTGACAAACTCAGTTACCTAAGAGAGAAAACTCTTAAGAGCGACCAATGGCGAATGCGAGGGGCTTTAGAACCGTGAACATGACCACAGCACAGAGAAAGCCCCGGAGTCCACAGCTTGTGATTCTGCTGACCCACAGCCTGACATTTAGCACTTTTACCCTGAAAACCTCTGCTCCCGATGGTCGACCTCATTCCAGTTTTGTTCAGAGAAATCGACGCAGGCCAGAGAAGTTTAGCGTACACACACGCGTGCATACACACACACAGGCACACACAGCACACACGGGCGTGCATGGCCACAGGCACACACAGCAGAGGTGGTCACGCGCTCTTGGAGAAACCCCACCCACCACCTTCTCCAGTCACTGGACCCTGGCGTGGGGCTCCGTCGAAGGGGAGTGGACGGGGAAGGCCCTGTCCCATGCTGAACCCCCGCCATGTGCCTGGGGGACACAGCGTGACACATCTGAGAGGATCACAGCGCCCTCATGCTGAAAACACTCATGTAATTCTGCTTCATTGCTGTCTGAGCCACCCCATCTGAAAGCCCTTCTGCGTGACCGCCAAGTGCATTGATGTGAGCGGGTGACAATAGTTTGGCTGTCCTGGGGCCAGGCCCGCGTGCAGGGTCTTCCTGTTGTGGGCTGGGTGGGCGCTGCGACATCCTTGGGACAGTTTTCTCCTGGGGCACAGGAGTGAGTGAGAGAGAACCTGTGCCCTCTCAGAGGGCACAGAGGGAGTGAGAGAGAACCTGTCTTGGCCCCTGTGCCGCAGGCTGACCTCGGCTAGGGTGCCAGGTGCATGGGTGGGGGCGTGTGTTCCCTTGGGAGATCTTTATTGAAGAACCTGCATCTTTAGGAGTCCTCATCTCCTGCCACAGTTTCTCCAGGTGTCAAGCACTGGTGCGGATTTCCATCCAGCTCCCTTTCCAGGTGTTTGGAGCAAACTGACACTGACAGAAGCCCCGGGGAACGAGGTGGGCTGACCCTTGGGCTGATGCGTGTCCTGCCTGTGCGTGTCCTGCCTGCATGTGTCCTGCTGTGCGTGTCCTGCTGCGGGCGCTGCGTCCTCTCCCTAAGGTCAGCCTGCCCCGAGCCTGTGCGTGGGGTCCAGGGAGCTGCTCCGTGCACACGCGTTGAGTTTGAGGCAATTCGGATTTCATAATCTGATTTCCAGTTAGGAGCAGACCCGTCTCTCCTTAGGGCCTCCATCATCCATGTGGCCACCCCCAACGTCCTGGGCTCCTGCGGGGTCTGTTTGGTCGCAGAAGGGCGGAGAACCCCGGCACCTGTGTGGTTTCATTTCCCACAGCAGCACCCAGAAAGGCGGCGGCAGGCTGCTCTCTGTGCAGAGAAGCCAGCAGGCCTGATATTTTATTAATTATTACAAAAATAAACCACAGGGCTGAGACTCGCTATTGCGAAGCGCAAGTGTGAAAATCCCACTTCGCTGGTGAAGAAAAAACTCCTCGGTGCCTACAAAAGCTCTTCCCTCAGCAACACATAGAGCCGAGGAAGGTAGAGATGCAGACCCGGGCAGCATTTTATTTATTTATTTTTTTGAATTCGTGCTTTACTTTTCTTTTTTTTATTTTATGCATTTTTTACATCATTTTTCATTTTTGCACAATGTATGCATTTTCATCTTTGTTATAGCCCCCATACAATTCCCTCCCCCCTTGTTTGATCCTACTCCCCACCCCGCCCCCTGTAGTGTGTCTCTGGTTTATAGTTGCTTATTGACTTTGATTTTTACGTTATTATAATTAGGTTTTTTCCTGGCCCCTTATTTAGGTTTTCTAAATTCCTGCTATGAGGGAAACCATCCGGTGGCGTTTTAAACGAACGAAAAAGTTTGCCTCTGAAAGGTGAGGTTGGAAACCCTGTTTCCTGCCACGATGGAGCCTATTCCTGTGCATTTTCTTCTCAAATATTTCCCCCCCACGAAAAGAATCTAGGAAACAGGTTGTCCATTGATTCATGGGGTACAATATGGTAGCTATTAATAACGTTCTCATTTCATAATTTTCCCTCTCCTGAATGCATTCCAGATGTTCACCATGCAAATGTGAATTTTAAATACTCTTTCGATCATTTTGTATCCCAGAAGTTTTAAGACGGGTTCCAGCCTCTTTTGGGAAACTTAAAACCAAGAGAGCGCCGAGATGTGAGGTGAACATGAGGCAGCAACTTCATTTTGACTTCTTGGCCTTTTATGATTCTAGGCCTTCAATCTTATATTATTTCATCAATTGATTTTATGCTTTTGTTTCTAATAAGTAATATGTTAAAGAAGTTGAAAAGGTGGATTTATACAGAGTAACATTAAGATAAATAAAACTGAGGTTCAATTTGTGGTTCAGATGACTATTTTGAAGGAAAAAATGTGGATGACAGCAAATTTGGAAAGGGGGAAAAGTTAAAAATAAATTTATTTTAATTTTATATATATTTTACATCATTTTTCATTTGTGCACAATGTATGCACCTTCGTCGTGTTTATATTTCCCATACAATTCCCACCCCCTTTGTTTTGATCTTACTCCCTGACCCCCTCTGACCTGAAGCTATTAATAAACTAGAATATTTCTTTCAAAATCTTTATATTTCATACCTAAGAAAGTGAGATAAAATGGCAGGGAAGCAGTGCATGAAGGGTTGGAAGAGAGGGAGAAAGAAAAAATGATGAATTTTTTTTAAGATTTTATTTATTTATTTTTCATACAAAAACTGCAGTGCAGGCCAGAGGCTCAGGGGATGAGAGGATTCACCAGACAGAATGGGGAGCAAAACAGGGATCCACTGAAATCCACTGCTGAGGGGAGCAGGGGCGAGACAGGAGAGGTCTGCTGCGCCATGTCGGTAGCCCCCTGGCCGGGATCGAACTCAGGCCTTAGCGGTGACTGCGCTGAGGCTTAACCCCTGGGCCACCAGGGAGGCCCAGAGAGATTGAGTTTTTTGTCTTTCATGTCCTGCCTTTCAGTAGGACTGTGGTCAGCACTGCCCACAGGCTACTCCACGCTCTACATCGAGGCAGAATTCTGCAACTAATCCATCTTTTGACGTTGAGGGTGTGAACTATTCCCAGGTCCGTGCCGCACATCTCCTGTCCGTGGGGTCTGCCTCTTCGTGCCCTCTGCCTGTCCGCATTCTTTTACTTCTCCCCCCAGTGTGTCCTGATTTGAACAGTGACGTTAGCAGGATTAATGGGGCCCATGACTCAGCATCATCTGTGTCCCCAAATCTCAGCAGCTTCAAATAACAAAGGCTTATTTTGCCCGCACTGGCCCAGCACAGATGGGATGGACTGCGCCCGTCACAGCAGTGACTCAGGCACCCCGCTTGACCGAGGCTCCAGCTGGACACTTGTTTCCATGACAGTCAGCGCAAGAACACGCTGTGTTCCCTGAGCTGTCACTGGCCATGACGAATACCTTCAGTTTACATTGTATTGGCCAGGGGACGTCGTGTAGCCACATCCAGCATAGTGTGCCCAGAGAGGAGAATGAGGATGTTTGTGCAAAGTCCTAATTGTCCTCACTGGACAATGGGAGTGCCTCCAAGGTTTCACACTCAGCCAAGCTTCCCCCGCCGGGGGTGACACAAGTACCTCACGGAAGCCCACATCCTGACCAGGACCCACTACGCGTTCACAGCATTACCTTGGAAGGATGCTGACCTCACAGACCCAACGCTATTTGTTTTCCTTCTGTATACGCGTTGCTCTTTGAGTTAAGGTGACCCATGTTTATTTGAGAGCATCATATGTGGGGGACCCTGCATTCATTCTGACACATGCATGTCAAGCACGTACCACATGGGAGGCTCTGTGCTCTGCAGTGAGGAGAGGAGCAGAAGGAAAGATGAGTTTTGTCCTTAGAAAGTCTCCCTTCTTTCGGAGAGGCGCATGAGGGACTAGCAACAACAGGGATGGAGAATCCCTGCTGTAGTAAAATGCCGGGAAGGCGACTCTGACCTGCCCTGTGGGGGTAGGTGGTCATTGGGTCCCGGGGTGTGGGAAGCGAGAGCACAGAGTGGAGAAAAGCTTGGTGACATGAAGAGGAAGGAGGCATTCTGGAATCTGCAAGAAGCCTGGTTGGACGGGCAGAGAGAACAGAGTGGTGGGGGTACAAGATGCGAAGGCTTGCTGGA
Organism: Talpa europaea; assembly: GCF_964194135.1. NCBI lineage: Eukaryota > Metazoa > Chordata > Mammalia > Eulipotyphla > Talpidae > Talpa > Talpa europaea. The sequence goes on along the minus strand of NC_140084.1, from coordinate 3,054,739 downwards.
GGATAACTGTCTCTCTCTGAGGAGCAGCAAAACTAGATTCTCGTTTCAAAACAAGGGCCCAAAAGCCCTGCAGGAAGTGCAGGGCCACCAGGGAGCCTGCCACGGTCCCTAAGAGGACGGCTGGGCTTAGGCTGTAGTGTGGCAGCAGAACAGGAAAGCAGGGTGAGGTGGGTGGATGTGGGAGATATTTATTTATTTATTTTTAATTTAAAAATATTATTTTTTAAAATTTTCTTCCATTGCGGTAGTCCCCATAACTCTCCCTCACCCGTGATCCAGCACCATTGTCCCTTCTGCTCTTCCCAATCCGCCCCCGCTGGACGCCACAGATTGATGATCAGCTTGTTAGTTTTGACTTTTTGTTTGTTTGTTTTTTATATTCTGCATGTCAGTGAGACCGTCCGACCATCTGGTATTTGTCCTTTTCCTTCTGACTTATTTTGTCTTGCATGATCCCCTTCAGCTCCATCCATGTTGCCACAAACAGCATGAGTTGGCTTTTTTGGATAGCTGAGTAGTATTCCATCGTGTAAAGATACCACAGCTTTTTGCTCCATCGGTCTATTTTGCGGCATTTGGGTTGTTGACATATCTTGGCTATTGTAAATAGTGCTGCAGTAAACATAGGCGTGCAGGTTTCCTTTTGAATTAGTTCATTGACTTCTCAAAAACTATCCAGCACGAATCCCAAGAACATAATACAGAGAACAACTCAATACCGGTTGCCGCATGACAGGAAGAGAGTTGCCACGGTGAGCACACAAGTGGGCAGTTTTCCTATTGATCTCATTTCAGGGGTAGAAAAATGTGGGGTAGCCCTGGGTACGAGAGTATCAAGTATCCAGCTATGAAGGAAGATTAATTTTTCCTCTTGACCATGCTTTGGTCCCCTAAATATCTCTCCAATAGTGGAGACTTTATTTCACTGTTTATGTAGCTCCTGAAAGTGCTGTCTGAGGGGAGACTTGGGAGCCGCCTGACCATTGTGCAGCCCCACTACGGCCTCACCGGAGCTGTCATTGGCTGTTTTACCTGGCTGAGCGGAGAAGTCATAAATGCTCTTTATGATATAGAACCAAGTCCTGAGCTTGAACCCCAGGCATAGACATCTGGCCCATGCTTTTAAAGTAGGCCATATGCTTAAAATAAAAATTAAAATTTCTGCATGATTTATGAGATAAGGTCACAAGCCCTCGTCAGTGGGTGACCGGATGTTAACTCTTCCCCGATCCCCTCCCTCGAAGCAAAAAATGTGCTTCCAAGCGAGTCTAGCCCTGTGTATATTTTCTTTCCTTCCATAGTTCATTATGCACACTGCAGTAATTTGTTGACAGTACAAGGCAAATCCCCGATAAAACCAGACAACTTCTCCAAAGTAAATATTTGGTGCCACAAAATAGGGGCTTTTTGCACATTAATCCAATAATAAAATATAGTGCTTGGGAGGAACAAGGAGCATTTGCTAATTTCCTAAATTGCTGGAGTTCACAGAAGCTTCTAATTGCTTTGAAAAATATTTTCTTTCTGGAGAAGTCATATTTTCAGGCAGGAGGCCCGGCTCCTAGATGCTGTGGGCAGCTGTGGAGGCCCCAGGGACCCCCTGCACCAGTGGGGTCAGGGGAAGGAAGTAGGGGTTCAGACTGCTCTGCTCCACATCCTGGATCTGGAAGGCAGCATACAAGGCACGGCTAAGAGGACAGATGCGAATATGCCGTGAGAAGCTAGAATTCTGCCCAAAGGGTTTGACCCAGAGCAGCAAGTGGCTTCCCCACGTCGGTGAGGGGCGCCTTCTCATCCCAGGGAGCATTTCTGGACCCTGGCTTTGCCCTGGGAGTCACTCAGGGAGAGATTGTTCCAAAGCAAGGGATGGGTGGGTGGGTGGGTGAGCTCGGTGTCCACGAGGGAAGGTGGGCACAGCCACCCACACTTGCAGAACCGCGAAGAACTCCGTGTGTGGGGGAGGAGCATGCATGATGGTGCGTTTTTTCCTGTTGTGTGAACCAGGTGGACGGATGGACTCAGGGTGGGGAATTCAGGCGGTGCTTCTCAAAAGAGCTATTTTGAATTTGGAAGCAGGAGGAGGGACTTTTCTGGAGAGGAATTTTATTTATAAAAGTGTGAACTTGATACATACGCTTCTAGCGATGGCTCCAGGGTGGCTGAGGCGCAGAAAGCGGATGGGGTTAAGCCAGTAGGTAGGTAGTGTTTTCTACACACTAGGTCTCAGGAACAATGCTAAGTGCTTCCCGTACATTGTTTTAATTAAACAGTATTGCTCCCTGGTGTTTATGAAAAAGAACCCCTTGGAATTGAGAGAGGTGAAGCAACTCTCCCGATCAACACAGCTCAGTAGGAATTTTCGACGGAAGCTACATAGATACAGAGGATTATGCTTTAACCCAAATAACACCCCGCCACACCAGCTATTGCCAAAATATTATCAGGCTGAGGAGAAAGCAAGTTTCAGGAATTTTGCAAAAGAAAGGTTTTAAAAACTGGGCAATATAAAAAACAAAATTAATTTTGGAAAATAGGGAGTCTAGAACCTTCCACAAAGCTTCCGCGTCAGTGCGGAGGCTCTGTGATTCTGTGGCATTGGGTCCTGTGACCCCTGGATTCACAAGGGCAGTTTGAAAACTACTGCTCAAGGGAGGAGAATGCCAAGGGGCTGATTTTCAATGAGCCGAGGGTCTATCTAGGTCAGCTCTCACTCTTGTTAATGGCGTTTATTTTCTTGCATCTTGTAACTTCCTGCTTAGCTCTCCATAGCCCTACTTCAGTGGGCATCTCAGTGGGGGAAAATCCATTAACCTGCTGGATCTTGTCAACACAGGCAAACAGACCCAGGCTTTCTCCAGAGCCCTGGAAGACTCAGCAGAGCCAGGATTGCAAATGTAGGCAAATAAGACTCAGCCTGTTCAGCGAGAAGAGAGTTGAGTCCGAGTTGACTTTCTTGCTAATTCCTGAGCTTTTTCAGAGAAGATTCTTCATTGTCTCTCAACAGTGTTGTCTGCGTTCCTTTGTATCAGGAGAGAGCGCGCTGCAAGAAAAATTGAGGTTTGACAATACATGGCCAGATGCCACACCTTGTAAATAATAATAATAATTTAAAAAAGCATGCAATGCAGCCAGCTGCACCATATAAAGTCAGGTTTTTATACCACACTGTTGTGTTCTGTGTATCCTCATTTGGCTTCAACATCTGTTCATCCCTGTCCTATCCTCCCATATATTAATTATAATTACATAAACAGGAGTTTGTTTATAGGCTGAGAAACTGACCCAATAACTGTGCCTTGGCAGGTCCCTCGGTAGCTCTGTGAAGACACTGATGGTCCTTTTAAGGGGTGAGGCTTCACCTGATTTACTCTGGAGTGGAAGGCCAAACTCAGCGGTGCCTGGCCCCCTTCTCCACGAGACGTGCCTCTTTCCTTTGTTCCTCATTTCCAGGGGAACCTGCTCTCCCTCTGCCCAGGTCAATTATTTTTTTAGGGGGGACGACATAGTTCTTTCTTTTCTCTAATTTTCCATTGGATTTCCTACCAGGGATGCATTTTGAGTACTTAGTCATTTTGTTTCCTGGAATTATGTTATTTAAGCCCTTACTTATTGGTGAATTCAGAACCTAAAATGCGCTCACTCCCAGATCTCCTCTTAAGCCTAGCACAGTTTGCTAGAAATAATTTTGAATTAAAAATAGGGATGTGGTCTCTTTAAAAACAGATTTTCAAAAAATAAATATTTATAAAATTTGTCAGCTCCAAGTTTATGGCTAGAAATAGTCTGTACGTGAATTTCCACTTCCACGTTGAAAAATATTTTTGAAGTTAATAATATTTAAAATCCAGGAGATTGCACAAAAATCTACATTTCTGGCTTCAGCTGTTAAGTCCAAAGATGAGTAACACACGGCACTTCTCGGCGCAGACAAGGGTACGTGACTTGTGCCCCGACGGTCCTTACCTGACATTTGCTCCTCATTTACTTTCTCAGCTTAATCTCTGTAGAAATTTGAGTTTGTCGTTCTTGCAATGAGATTACAGATTTTTATGATACACAAACATTATCATAAACAGCTTCCTTTAGACGAGTTTGTGTTACGCTAACCCACCCACGGAGAACAATTAGTGAAACAGGATAAATGTTTTCAAAATCCATTTGAAGGTATGAGACAGCTAAGAGGCAGCCAGAACTGAAGGACCATGATCTTGGAGGAAAGGGGAATTCATTGAATCACATCTGAACGTCTGTACCACTTCCCAACTTGAAGCATTTGCTGATTCACAAACAACCAGGGGGGAGACTGTAACTCTCTGGAAAACATCAGCTGTAAGAAGAAACTGAGCAAAAGTTTTGATTTAAAATTCATAAGGTAGCTCGGTTAGGAGAGGGAAGAATTCTAGAAAGAGCAGTACAGGGAAAACGGTTTAATGTTCCCCATGACTTTTTCCATGGGGACGCGTGACAATTAAGGAGTGGCAGCCCAGAGGCCGCAGCCCTGGGCAGAGCTTCTGACAGTGCCGTGGTAGCAGCGAGACCAAATTGGAATTTGGAGCCTTCCAGGGAGAAAGAACTTCTGGCAAACATCCCAGACTTGCAACTGGCACCACTGAATGGGCGCATTCTGGGAATGAGGGCAGTGCGGAGAAATCGTCTCAGTTTCAAATGTGCTTCATTTTAGGCTGAACTAAGGTAAACTACCTGTTCTCTTACTCACTGACAAGGCCAAGTAGAACTTCCTTGAATGTCTCTGCCACTCATCTAGAACATGGCACACCCATGATTTGAGCACAGCAGTGTCCGCTCCTGAGGGCCAGCTTCGCCTGGACCTGCCATTCATCATCAGTGTAACAGGAACGCTGGGACCACAGAGTAAATATCTTCTGTATGTCCCCGATGGCCTTTGCTTTTAGAACCCAGATCTAGTCCTGAGCTAGATGAGTCATCTTTACTCATTGTCTGCAAACCACGTTAGCTGAGTGTTTACCATGGTCCAGGCAGGGGCGAGGTGAACCTTGAATGAACCATCATTTTTGATCTGCACCCAACTCGGAGACATTACTAGGTCAGTCACACATACTTGTTTTCATTCCTGCCAGAGTTGCCTGATGGGAGGCACTGATTTGACCTGATGGTCATCAAGAATCTCAGCTGCAAAACTTAAAAGAGATCCTTGTTCAGGTTCTCAAATAAGTAGGACAAAAGAGCAAAAAGGAATGATAGGAGTAAAGGAATTTTAGACTCACTTCCCTCGTCACTTCTGATTACCGTTGGAATCAGAAGACTTTCTACAAGTAGGGCGAGGATGTTGACAGTTAACCTTGCAAATATTGGCCCGCACATCGCCCTCACCATCATACCCTTAAATAACATACCAGGTCTAACAGAGGAGGAAATCAAAGTTTTCATGGGTTTGAGAGAGCATAGCCAATACAGGATGGGGAGTTAGAAGGTACGCATCATACCAATCTGATTTGACCGACATTAACGAGCTACCAATGCAGCAAAAGGAAACTACCCTTTCCCCCGCTCCTCGTCCCCTGAGCTTGATCTGTTTCTTAGCCTACTTGGACAACAGCATGCAAATTTGGGGAAGAGAATCAATAAAAGATTGCCAGGACAAATGGTTACAGTTTACTAATTTCCCCTATGACCCTGGGTAGCATTATTCTCAAGTTTCTCCCCATTGAAATCTGGGCTCTGATGTCTCGGGAGTGACCCCTCTGGCTGCGAAGACCATCAAGAATATGCGGCATCTCACCCATCTCCCGCCCACAGACTGACCTGATTAATCCCGATCGAGTCTGCAGAAAGCACACAAATATAAACTATTCATTTATTTCAAATCGGCGGGCGCCGTGGGGAAGTTATCACATATAATCTAGTGTTAGTCTATCCACTGCATCATAAAAATTAATTTGTCTAATTAATGACATTAGTACTTTTATACATGCATAATTCATATTAATTGATAGGTCTGCCTAAAAAGAATACCTTTTGGAAGAAAAATGATCCCATTAGCGCAAGTTTAATCCAAATCAGGGCTGACAAAGCTGGAGCCTTCAAGGCGTATCTTCAGCTTTGTTAATTGTCATAAGCATTCTAAATTGATTATTCTTACATTAGCATGAGACATTTCATTCATCAATGCTTTGCTGTAAAGGAAATTTGTCTAATGGATTTGGGGAGCTCAACTAAATAAGTAGTATTTTTTTTTCCAGGGTAGCTAGAGGGGCATTGGAAGCATATTAATTCACTAATACTGCAGGGAAGAAAAATTAGCAGTGGAAATATATAGAAATATCATACAAAATTAGATTTCTGACACTGAATAATTTTTGTGATATCTATTTCAATGGTAATTGAGCGAGTATGCCTGCACTTTTATTGCTTTTCTGTTTTGCAAGCTCCATGATAAACAGCGAATGTTAATATTTCTTATGAGTTATGTCCCCGCACCTGGTAGGGCCACAGGGGTATGAAGTGGGGGATGCAGGAGATGAATATGCATTTTCAGGGGAACTGCTGGAAGGCACCGGGAATTGACAAAGACCGGCCGTAGCACCATCTACCTTGGGCTTCTGGGAAAGTCATTCCCACGGGCTGGTACAGTCAGCCAAGCCAGGGGAAGACAATACACAGACATGTGATCGTGTGCCCATGCCGACAGACACATCTATAAATGTGGGGCCACCTCTTCCTTTCTTGGGTGTCATTGAAGAATAATTATTAATAGCTAAAGCAAGATTATATTGGTCCGTGGGCAAATATCTATACACAACTTGGTTGGGATTTCCTGTTTGGTGGAGGGAAGCGATATGTTAGTAATCAGATAGGCTCATAATATCTAACAGTTGCTTCTATTCTCTTTTTTGACTGTGTAGACAGCATCACACTGTGGGTTCTGGGCACAGCTAAGAAGGATAGTTTCGATAACCACAGCGGGATGTGCCGTTAGGACCCCAGTCAGCCTGGGGCAGTCTCTTCTTTGGAATATCTCCTTCTCCTTCTGCTTCTCTGTCCTTTATCTTCACCAGAACAGACTTGAAGTATTTTCCAATACTTTTGACTATCACTGGCTAATACAGAGAACACCCCCATATTAGCATCTTTGATAAACTGGAAAGCTCTCTCATTCAATCAGTCCTTCACTCATTGATTCAGTAAACTCTGAGTGAGTCTCGTCCAGCTGACAGACATCTCACCAGTGGCCACAACACAAAGAAGCAAAGTCCAGGAGAGAAGCACTGAGAAGGACAGTAGACAAGCATTCGGGTGCTGAGTGGCAAGGCTAGGACTTGGGGTGATCACTGTAGCAGGACGGACAGAGGCACGCGTGAGGTGGAGCTCGAGGCAGAGCAAGCTTCAAGTGAAGAGGTGCTGTGGAAGGGGGATCCCGCACAGCTGGAGTGCATGACTCTGGCGTGGTCTTCTGGGGAGAGCGGTGGGAGATGAGTCTCAAGGCAGCCGGGGACCTGAATGAAAACCCTTCCCTGCCACTTGGCAACTCCAAAAGGGGGAAGATTTCACAGGCTTCTCCCAGCCTCGGTTTCTCACATGTTAGAGGGAAGCCCTCTCTGACCAGGTTCTCCACGATTAAACAAGTATCTCATGATTACAGGTAGGTCCGGACCCCTCAGACGTTGCCCCCTTGGGTCCGTCCCCTACTTGAGTACCATTTGGTGGCAAATGCATCATTTGGTGAAATACTTCCCTTCTGTCAAGTGGCGCTTCTTCATCCATTTGGGGTTCACAGTCTGGTAAGAGGAACTTACTCCCTTTGACCAAGGAGAACCTTCTCCTCCGTGGTGACCTTGTGTCCCGCTCAGCAAGGCCGCGAACATCTCCAAGAAGCAGTGAGGACCAGAAGGAAAGCTGCCCCCTTCCGCTGCAGAGCAGTTGCTGCCACTTCAGACTGGCTGGTCCCCCACACCCTGCGCTCACCACTGCCCCCCATCCCCAGTGGGTTAGGTCAACTCCGGTCAGCCGCCATGCGCTGTAAGACGTGCTCCTGTCACTTTGGAACCAGCATCTTTTCTTCCCGAGGCTCCCATCTCTAATCCGCTGGATCCAAGAGCTCTTGATTTTTCACATCCATTTTTTAATCCATTCACCATGCCTTCTGTTTAGGCCTCAAGTTTCCACAGAGAGGAAACACTTCCTAAAGTTGTTGATTTTGGTTTCCAGTAAACAGAATTGGGGGAGGGCAGAGATATTGCATATCCCACAACTAAAATATACCAGATGTGTAGCTTTATTCTGGTTTTGAACATGTAATATTCCTGTTTTCCTAAATGTAACTTAATATTGCTTTCAACATGCAATGTGATACTCTAATTAGACAAAACATAAGCCATACCACTCCCCAAATATATATTTATATGTGGGCTAATGGAAGGGACCAGGACAAATGATCTGTGTTAGATATTCTAAATGTGAAAAAATGAGGTTTGTAGACATAGAGTTAATAGCTATTGGGGGAATGCTTACAATAATTGGTTATTGTTGAAAAGAAATGTCAGATATCATTATTGGCATTTACAATTTTAATTAGCTTGATCTCTAAGCCCTATAAGTTATATTTTCCTCTTTTCAATTTTTTTTTTTCTGCAAGAAATAAAACCAATCGGCTTTCACAGTTATTTAAGGAAATGTTATTAAGACCCACGATGCTGGGATGGACTAATAGTTTAATGGATAAAGAATACGGGTCATTTTTCATGTTAAAACACAGCCCTGAAATGAAATACTTCTTGCATTTCCTACAGAGCCAAGCAGCAGAATGCACTGTTTCCTCAAAGCCCCTGGTTTGCTCAAGGCTTCCTGTAGTTTTTGATCTTGGTGCCATCTATTCTGCAAGCCCCCACCTTTGTTTTGAGAGGGTGTGTAAATGGGGGTGGGGAGGAGGTTGTGAGTAGAAGAACTGAACTCGTGCGAGGCATCTTTCTTTCCAGGCACTTCTGGAGCTAGAAGTTTCTTGATCATCAGGAGGCTCTAGACAGGTTTCGGTGACATCCTACACCTGCCATTTCATCCTACAGGGTCTTTATTGGAGCTATTGGAGCTCTCTAATAGCTCCACGTAGAGAGAATTTTTCTGGTATGTGTAAGAGACTGTTTCTCTGGGTCTCCAGTGCTGCTAAGCAATCACAAGATCATCTCTTTCCTGAAGCAGAGTTTGGATCATAGGTGATTTTCAAAAACCATTCAATCTTTTATCTACTCTGATAAGAAACATATATTTTGCTGTTTGTCCCCAACCTCTGGCAAGAGTTCCTGAATCCTTGAAATGCCCTAAGCAATAAAGGTGCTAGAAGCCTCTCTTGTTTCAGTATTTGACCCTTGACCTTGGTTCCTGATACAGAGCTCCAAAATCTCTTGTCATTTTCAGGGGTGATAAGTCTTTTGTTGTAAGGAGTTGATGCTTGGCGGGCTTTGGGTTCAGGTTGAGGGATGGTTCCTAAAAGCCTGAGTCATGATTAGAAGTCTGGAACACTCTGCCCCATCCAGACGTGTGGGCTGAGCCTTCCCCTGGGGGGTCTGTGCTGATGGTGTGGGGACTGATGGGAGAGTCAGTTCCCACCCCGCTGGTGGTAGTATGGCAAAAACTTACCTGTACGCTGACCAGAAGTATGAGTCTTCTGAGAGTAGATGGTAGATGAAAAAATGAGTTTTTTCTTTTATACACACCTACACATGAACACACACACATCTTCATAGATCACCCCTACTACATACTTAACTTTATTCAAACATCATGCTATGTGGGACTTTATTTTTTATATATTTTTAAATATTTATTTATACAAGAACTGGGGTACAGGCCAGAGGTGCAGGAGGGTAAGAGAAATCAGCAGAGACAGAGCGGGGAGAAGAACAGGCAGGCAGACCGAAGACACTGCTGAGGGGAGCAGCAGGCGAGACAGGAGAGGTCTGCTGCGCCATGTGGGAATCTCCCTGGCCGGCCGGTAATTGAACCTGCGCTGCAGAGGCTGTGGATGGCTTCACAGCGCTGCGCTAACCCGCTGCGCCACCAGGGAGGTCCTTATTTTATTTTTTTAAAGATTTATTTATTTACTTATGCATAGACAACCAGGGGTGTAGGCCAGAGGTGCAGGAGGTGACAGGATCCACCAGAGACAGAGTGGGGAGCAGAACAGGCAGCTCTACTGAAACACACTGCTGAGGGGAGCAGCAGGCGAGACAGGAGAGGTTTGCTGCACCATGTGGGTAGCTCCCTGGCCAGGGATTGAACTCAGGTCACAGTGTTGACAGCGCTGAGACTTGATCCCTAGGCCACCAGGGAGGTCCCTTTTATTTTTTAAACATTTTCTTTAACGACTTACTTTTTGGTGAAGGAATAGGTATAAGTCAGGGGTTTTGGTTGTTAGGGATCTGTGTTGTGAGTTCCTAGCTGAAGCTACTCCATCCCCCTCAGAAAGAATAAGAAAAGTTCTTTAAGTAGTAAACCAGAAGTTCATGGAGTGTGGCGCCAGCATTCAGATTAGTCAGGCAACATATGTCATCCCTAACTTCCATTCCCGGAGACTGAAGGGCCATCCCAAGACTCGAGCTGAACTGTACAGTCTCTCTCCCATGCCGTCTCTTTGCTCTTCATTTCTCCAGTCATTTCCTGGATTAACTTCTCTGACTCTCCCAGCCGGCCTCTTAGCTCTGGAGAGTCCCTTGCCTCCGCTTTGGTTAGCTTCTCTTAGGGTTTTTCCGCTTCTTCCTGCAGATCCCAGATAATTCGAGCTTCAGGATCCCTGCTGACCGCAGCCTCCTTCACGGATGTTCTTGGCACAGTCTTGTGCCGCAGAGTGGAACATCTTTCATCACAGTTATCAAGTGCTGAGCTGACAGTAGCTCCCGTAGCTGTCTCGCTCCTCGCCCCAAGACTGCCTTTGAGCAGCCAGCTGAGAACTGAGTCACAATATGGAACGAACATGTTCCTGTCTTTGCCAGCACTGTGGTCTGTGAGGGCTGGGAGAAGCAGAGCGAGGGCTGCGAGGGACTTGGTGATGCTGCCCCCCCCCTTCAGCCTGCCCCTGTACCCCCAGTTTTCAACCCTTGCTCACTGCCAGCTAACTCCACTAGGCTCAGTTTGCCCACTTTCGCTCCAGATGTCCCCGGCTTCGTGCCTGCAAAGAACATGGAAGGCGATTTTGAAGACCTCACTTTATTGGAAAGAATAAGGATAAGAAAATAAGAGATTTTAGCAGAGCTTAGGAAAAGAATAAAGGAGAAAAAAAAAAAAGATACATGTGCTGTGCTTTTGGCCAGAGGGAGATGTTGCGAAGGCCTTGGAAGAGCCCATTTGAATCCTAACTCTTTTTCTTTTTAAAGATTTATTTATTTATTTATTTATTTATTTATTTATTTATTTATTTATTTATTTATTTATTTATACAAGCACTGGGTACAGTCAGAAGTGCTGGAGGGTGAGAGGATTCACCAGAGCCAGAGCTGGGAACAGAACAGGCAGACTGAGGAAATACACTGCTAAGGGAAGCAGCGGGCGCGACAGGAGAGGTCTGCTGCGCCATGTGGGACCCTTGCCCGACGGCCGGGGATGGAACCGGCGCTGCAGAGGCTGCGGGCAGCTTCGCAACCCAGCGCTCAACTGCTGTGCCACCAGGGGAGGCCCCGAATCCTAACTCTTGACTAAAAATGCTTCCACCGGGCCTGGGCCCAGGCGCCTCCACCTTGTGCTGGTCAGTTTCCTCTGCTGACTCACTTGATGGGGCTCAGGAGGTCGCGCCAGCTAAGTTGTGCCCCTTCCTGCGAATGTAGAGATCGTGGAACGCCATTTCTTTTCCCCAAGCACAGAGGCTACCGTGGAAGCCCATCCTCTATCAGTGACTGAGGTTTCCTGACAAGCCAAAGGAAGACTCAGCCCCTCTGTTGGCTCAACATCAGCATTTATTTTCTCAGTATGTTTTGTGTCCACCTGGGGCTGGTAAAGGAGACATTGGACACTTCTTCAAAGCCCCTTCCCTCCTCCTGGACAGCAGCTTCAGGGGGCCTGGTCCCCTGTTTGGATGGGGTGGCCAAGGGCTGGTGGCAGGAGTGTGGGAGCACTTGTTGGTACCCTAGGGTGAGGAGCACTTAGCAGGGAGCGGCAGGCACAACAGCACAGGAGTAGAGGCTGCCAGGAGCAGCCTGAGGCCACAGTATATGGAGGAGCAGGCTCAGGGCCTGAGCATTCATTGTTTCAAAGCAGAAAACCTACAGAAATTCTTGATGGATGATCTGGAATAGATTCCTTCTCGAGGAGACCTGCCAGCAGTAGGAGATTACTCATCCTTCCTGCCACCCTCGAGTTCCAGCTATCTGGATGAGACAGAAAGCTCAGGGAAGTCCTTGCCAACCTCACATTTTATAAAAACAGGGACCTGTGGGTATAATAGGTCGATAGGATCCTGTGTGCTTCCTCACCAGCCAAATCTTCTAACACTTCCTCCCTGTTTTCTCCTTTCTAGACATTTGAGCTCTTTTTTGGAGACTCATAGGGTGTGTCACACGCCAGACCAACCCCCCAGTAGCTTTGCACATATGCTGCTTTCTCTGGAATGATCTCTGAGATGCTGCTGGCCTCCCTCGCCCACTTCACATTTCCTTCTAACTCCCTTCCACCCCTCAGGTCTAAATTTAAGAGCAGCTTCCTTGGGGCCCCTTACACATCACCCTGTCCCCTTAGCTCCCTGTGCCACTTACAGCCTGCCCTTTGTTTTTGTTTTTTTTTTTTAATTTTTTTTAAGATTTATTTATTCGTGCATACAAGAGCTGGGGTACAGGCCAGAGGTGTGGGGGTGGGGGTGAGAGGATTCACCAGAGACAGAGTGGGGAGCAGAACAGGCAGACTGACTGAAATCCACTGCTGAGGGGAGCAGCGGGCGAGTCAGGAGAGGTCTGCCACACCGTGTGGGAATCTCCCTGGCTGGGCGGCAATTGAACTCATGCTGCAGAGGCAGCAGACAGCTTCACAGCACTGCACTTAATCCCCTGTGCCACCGGGAGGCCCCACCCTGCCCTTTGAACTTTGACTTGGTAGTGCGGTGCTCACTCAGAACTTGCACTTCTCATGTCTGTCTGGCACTGTAGTGTGTGCCCCGAACACCGGTGTGGGCGCCAGGACCCACAGCCAGAGAGAAGACCGCTCTCTCTTTGGGAGAAGCAACAGGGAGTGGTGGAAAGGGCTTTGGTCTGGGATCAGGAATCTGAGGGCTAGTGCCAGCCCTGAAGTTCATTTCCAGAGTGACTCTGAAAGGGTTGTAAGAAGGAAGAGTGGTTCAAGAGTCCTAATATCTTGGCTAAGGAATATAAGGGGAGAGAGAAGAGGATTCGGTTCAACCATAGAAAATTGCTGATATGTGACTTCTTAAAAACCTACCCAAGGGGCAGTTTCATATGGTTTAAATCAGTTGGATAGACGCTCTTCCTATGCATCCGTCTCAGCTGCACCCTGGGATCACCAGCTTCCCCTACAAAACCCGGGGTGCCCTGACGAGGTGAGCTTTTGTCCGTGGGGGCTGGTTCGGAGAATAGTGAAGAAAATCCATCTGTGCACGGCACAAAGCTGGCCCCACTAGTTCTTTGGGCCAAAGAAGGCGGGCTGTGGGGGCCGCTGCCTCCACTCATAAACCCCAAATCTTCACTTCTAAAATGCTTTGAAAAGATTATCTTTTTCCATGTTCTCACGCCTGCCCCTCGGCCTTTGTGAAGCAATTTCCACAGAAACGATGGTCTGCCACCAAATCAGAGTTTACTAAGAATAAAAATTGAATTTCGTCTGCCTGTTGACAAGCTGATTGATCTGGGGGCTCTCGTGACTGAATCCTCTCCTAAGCACATTCTCATTTATCATGTGCGAGATTGGTTCAGAATCAATAGCGGCCTGCGCGGGGGCCTGTCTGCTGGGGGCCGGCCGGAGCCCACAGCCTTCCCTGGAACACCGCTCATTTTTTTTGACAGAATGATTTCAACAGTTAAATCTTTCTGTGTCTGTTGCCCCCAGATTCTCACTGGGTTGCTTGTCGAGGTCATAATTTTTAATATACTTCTTGTAAACGCTGAGCCATTAGGCGTTGTTTACCCTTTTGGTCGTGGGGTTGGTTTCCTGCCTCTGCTATTCTTCCTCAAAAATCGGTGCTGGAGAGGCAGCTCCCATTTCAGGCCACCGTGGAGGTTCGACTCTGGGCACAACCTGCATTCAAAGGCCAGGTGAGATGGAAGGAAGCAGCTGGACGTGGCGCTAGGACTGCACGAACGAGCTGTGTGACTTTGGCGATTATTTCTCCCTTTCTGGGCCTCCTTTTAAGAATTTTGCAGTAGCCTCTGTCTTGATCAGACGCCTTGTTCAGATCAGGAGCTGGATCGGGGAGGCTTATAGAGAAAATTTGGCCCACAGATGGGTTACAGTTGTCCTGAAAAATGTTTTATTTGTTTAATTTGATTCATTTTTACCTATTTCATTTTAAAATTAATGTGTTAATAGTTTAAATTTACATACAGTATTATTCACTCTTTTTGGTGTACAGTGCTAGGACTTTTGACTCATGGACACGTTCTTGTGCTGGTGGCAGGCAGGGTGTGGGGCAATCTCAACAGCCCAAAGGTTTCCTTCTTGCTTCTGTGTTAAATTCCAGCCCTATCCACACTTTCCACATCTGCTCTGTTCTTACGGTGCTATCTTTTCCAGGATGTCATAGCAATGAAATGAGAGTGTTTATAAGCTTTAGAGGGGGTGTCTTTTTATTTGGCATGATGTGTTTGAGATGTACCCGCATGGTACATCGCCAACAGTCGGCCCATTTTATTTCTGAGCAGCACCCCCTGTCTGAATGTCCCAGTTTGCTTATTCATCCCGCCCACTGTAGAGTCTGGGCCATTTCAAATAAGGCCACCCTAAACATTTGTGTACAGTTTCTCATATGAACTGTGCTTTTGTTTCTCTAGTATAAATATCTAGAAATAGGAATGCTGGTTCCTATGGCCAATGTGTTTTGGACATTTTAAGGAACTTCTGGAATGGTTTCCAGAAGGGTGGTGCCGTCTGCACGCTCTCCAGCTCTCCCACTTGACATTACTCATTTTTAAAAATGTTAATCATGGGCCTCCCGTGGTGGAACAGGTGGTTGAACACAGCGCTGTGAAGCTGTGCACAGCCTCTGCAGCACAGGTTCGATCCTGGCCAGCTGGCGAGGGTCCCACATGGTGTGGCAGACCTCTCCTGTCTCGCCCGCTGCTCCCCTCAGCAGTGTATTTCATCAGTCGGCCTGTTCTGTTCCCTGCTCTGTCTCTGGTGAATCCTCTCACCCTCCCGCGCATCTGGCCTGTACCCCAGCTCTTGTATAAATAAAAAAAAATGCAACTCACTTTATAAAAATAAAAAAATGTTAATCATTCCAGTAGGTGTGTGGTCCCATGTGTCATTGTTATTTTTAATATTTGCATTCCCCTAATGACTCATCATGTTGAATGTCTTTCATTTGTGTTTACTTGGCATCGTGTAACTTTTTTGGTGAAGTGTTAGTTCAAGTATTTTGCCTGTTTTTAAAAATTGGGTTGTTTATTTCCTTCCTGTGTCTTCAGAGGTCTTTGAGTGTCCTTGCTGCAAGTCCTCTGTACCTGTGTGATTTATAAATAATTTCTCGCAGTCTGTGGCTTGTCTTCTTATCCTCTTAATTACCTTCATGCAAAAGAATCCTTCATTTTTATAAAGTCCTTCATTTTTTTCCTATTTATTTTTTCTTTTCTGTATCATGCTTTTAATGTCATGTCTAAGAAGTCTTTGCCTAACTCATGGGAATGAAAGTTTAGTTGAGTTTAATTTTGAGAGATTTACACTGTTATATTTAGGCCTGTGATCCATTTTGAGTTAATGTTTTAACTAGTGTCATGCTGGGGGTCAAGGTTCTATGTGTGTGTGTGTGTGTGTGTGTGTGTACAGTTTTTTTCCGGTATCATTTGTTGAAAAGACTGCCCCATTTCTATTAAATTTTTGTCAAAAATTCTAAAATCAACTCACATATTTATGCCCACCATCACATTTCTGGATTTTCCCTTTTCTACTGGTGTCTGGCTTCCATCGACACCGCGCTATCTTGACTACGATGGCTTTGCAGTACATCCCCAGTTGGGTAACATCAGTCTTTCAGCTTCTCTATTTTCTAAAATTATCTCAACTCTTCTAGTTCCGTTATCTTTCCCATAAAGCATTTCAGTCTTGCATAGTACATATCTACAGAGACTCTTGCTAGGATTTCAATCGAGATTACATTAAATCTATGCATCTGTTTGGGGATAACTGACTTGGTAGCCATATCGACTCTTGCTTCATGGACATAGCTTGTCCTCGTGTTTATGTGGATTCTGACACATTCGTTGGTGTTGTACAGTTTTTAGTATATAGATCCTGCACTTTTTTTTTAAAGGTTTATAGCTATAGTTTCATTCTGTGAAGCTTTTGTAAATGGTATAACTTTAAAATATTTACAGTTGTTAGTCTGTTTGCTAGTACACAGGAATATAATCAATAACTTGCATGCTGACTTTTTATTTTGCAACCTAGCTAAACATACTCTTTAGTTCTAGGAGTTTTTTATAGATTCCCTGATTTTTCTATGAAATTTTTCATGCTTTGGTGAACAGATGCTGTTTTGTTTTTCTTTCTAATCTGAACGTCTTTTACTTCTTACTGTGGACTAACAGATTTGTGAGCACTTTCCATGCAATACTGAATGGGGGTGCAAGACTGGGCGTCTTTGGCTGGTTTCTGATCGCTTTCAGAAAAAACATTCACTCTGATGTTGACTGTGGAGTTCTTTGTAGATATTCCTTACTAGATTCCCTTCCCTTTTACAAACAATTTAACTAGAGTAGAAAAGATTCTTAAAAGTAGAATCGCTGGGCCTCCCTGGTAGCCTAGGGGTTAAGTCAGTGATATCGCTACTTCACCCTGAGTTTGATCCCTGGCCAGGGAGCTACCCACAGGGTGCAGCAGACCTCTCCTGTCTCCCCACTGCTCCCCTCAGCAGTGTATTTCAGTAGATCTGCCTGTTCTGTTCCCACTCTGTCTCTGGGGAGTTTTCTCACCCCCCCCCCCACACCTCTGAGCTACACCCCAGTTCTTCTATGCCAAAAAAAAAAAAAAAAAGCGAAATTTCTGTACCAGGAGAAACAATGATATACCTGCATTTCCAAGTCACCTGTAAGATTTCTCGAGGTGAGAGATAATGTCCTAGATACCTTTGAATTTCCATGTTTTTGGTCTGGACACATGACCATTCAGCACTGCCAGTGAGCAGGGGGCTCCGAGCTGGCTTTCCCGTCTCCCCACCAACTCTCAGTCTCCCCGCCCGCCTGACTGCATCCTCCAGCTGTTCCCACTACCATTCCTGTAAGCTCCAGCTAAGACATCTGAGCTTGTCTAGGGAACCTGATGAGCTGCAAAACGTGAACAGCGTCCTCGGTCGGTCAAGCAGTGAACAATATTTTTTTTCTCTCTTCATAGGATGGACACTATGTCCTCTGTATGTTAATCCACAAAGGCTCACTGCTGAGGACAGAAGGAATGATACACTCCCTATTCTTAAGTACTTCCAAGCATGTAAGTTTCTCCTTCTCAAAGCCCTTTCTTTGGCATTTTCAAGGGAGTCTACAGATACTCAAGGTGAAGGTAACAGAACATTGGCATCCTTCAGGGGCTAGTGAGTGTCTCAAGTTAAAATCAGTCAGGTTCAAGAAAAGCAAAAACACAGAAGCTCCCAGAAGGACATGATGGATATGTAGCGGCTTGGAGCCCTGATAATATTTTCAGAGGCTGCTGGAACAGTAACAATTATTCAGTGCTCAGAGCTCGTTTGCTCCCTGGTATCATCTTCGCTGGTCATAAAGGGAAGCGTCCTTGAAGCAGGTAAGGAAAGGTCATCTCATAATTATAACCAGCAAGCTCTCTGCTCTGAGTTTGGTTGAAGTAAGAAGAAAATATACAAATAAGGACGCTGACTCTGAACAGGCAGATGGCCACCCTTCACCTGAAAGGCAGGCGTTCTCGCCGTCCTGGACCTGGCGTTCCAGGTAGAGCAACAAGAAGCGATTTCCATTAAGCCCTCATATCTTATTATTTTTATAACATAAATTGCCGTTAGGCCTTTCTGTGGAATAGACGATGATGATAATTTACACATGCTGGACAGATAAATGATTCAATTCTTAGTTACAAGAGGCTGTTGACAGTGATTACTGATGCTCATTTCTCTCACACGCATTATGTGGGGCAGGAAACTCCAGGTTTCGAGGCCTTTCATGTTTTTTCAGAGTAAATCAGTCACTCACATAATAATTATTTATTATTCCTTTTTGGCAGACAGTTGGATGCATTTATGACAGTTAAGAGCTTTAGCCAAAATACTGCAAAGTGGAGCAACCGATAAAATATTTTACAGCAGGGGAGAGAGCGACAATAACTAGGAGCCTAGGCACACAACAGAGAAAATGCCGTGAGGGTCCCACAGACTCCGGCTCCTTTTCTCCAGGACAGTCCCCTTGTCCAGTTGGGAAGGGCTGGCGTTCACCTGGGATTTGGAGTCAGACCACCTGGGATCTTTTCTAAGTGCTGTCTCCCCAGAATGTCACCTGCTGCCCATCCATCTATTCTACTTTTCACTCCATTTTTATTAAGCATTTTCTCTGTGCTGCACATCCTCAGTCCTTTATATAGTCTTATCTCACTAGACTAACTCAACCAGGAAGCACATGAAATCTAGTTTTAATTGTCAGTGGGCGACCCCCTTCTGTTTTGCAGAGGTGCATCTGAGTTAAGTTTGTATGAAAATAGAAAATTTGAAATCTGGGTTCTTTTATCACAGTGCTAGGTTAACAGATCTGTTTCCTCTGGGAACATATTACAAGAGAAAATGCAACGAAAAGCAAATTTCCCTTCCATCACTGACTTGCAGTTCCCTTTCCAGGGGACGGGCTTCTAGTGTTGTCTCTCAGGGGTATTGCTGGGTCCTACTATGATTCAGCACACAACTTCCTAAAAATCACCCCACTGCACAATCACAGTAAAAACTACAGGCCTTCAGTGGCATATGGGGTAGACATGCTGCACTCAGAAACTATCAATAAAATCTTTTTTTAAAAAGTAAATGCCACATGAAACTAATAACATGTGTGGTGCCACATTAAATGGTTAAGAAATACATAAATACTACAGTAAGTATACATTATGGCCGTTGAAAGAGACTCAGAGTTTGCTTGTAGAAATGAATGTTGGAGGGACTGTAACTCCTGGTGTCTGTGACAGCGTGGAAAAAAAGGGGTTTATCCAAAATCTGCCTGAAAATTCAAACACGGGGGTAGCTGGGCATGGCGGGGCAGAGGTGTGCAGAGGGAGCAGATGGAGGTCTGAGGTGGGCCATGCGTATGCTGTGAATTCCTACCTGGCTTCCATCAGGTGCTATGCTCACCTAGCACTTCTCACAGGAGAAATTGAGCATAAGCAACATTTCCATAATTTGCAAGTTGTTCCCCCGTTGATCAGCCACACTGGTAAAAAAACTTGTACTTCCAAAACAAATACCGTAGTAGATCTGGCAATGCCTAGGAACGTGGTCTTGTACTTTCCATGTAAACTCTGATGGAGCGTATCCTCTCTTTTAAATGCTTAAAGTCCATCAAAATAGAAAAGGGATGTCTGCTTTAATCCTCAGACAACCACAGGGATTCTTGTTCCTCTCTCTGTTTTTGTGATATTGTATTTACACGTATAATTAACCTTGCCTGTGAGACAGTGTACCAGAGGAATTTATTGAATCCAAGCAGGGTTTTTCTTTTTTTTCTTCTTTTTTTGATTTTATGTATTTTTTACATCATTTTTCATTTTTGCACAGTGTATGCAAGCAGGGTTTTCATGACAACAGGTATTCTCCATTCTTATAATCTGTGAATGGAGATCAAAGGAGAGTCATTCCCAAGAGTGGAGGGAAATGATCCGCAAATGTCCTCATTTCAGCGATGAACAATCATGGAAGTAAAGAGCCAGCAGTTTCCTGATTCGGATCATCTTGGGGATTCTGATCCAGTGCAAAGCAGCAATATGGGATAATAAGTCCCCTCACCCCGTGGGCTCTTCAATCTGGTTGTATTGCTTTGTGCCATCAAAGTTTCTCTAGATTCTGTTTGTCGGCGGCTTACTTTTTAATGGTGGGATTTTTGTCTTCTCGCACGCCACCACTATTTGAAACTAGAAAGCCTCTTCCTTATTTTTAATAGATTTGGTGTTTTGCTTAAGTTCATAGCAGCTTGGATAGGGTCTGTGCAATGAGACCCTTTGGTGATATTGACGACTAGGAGCTCCGTGGAGAGGCTGATCACCTGACTCAGCATCTCACCGAGGCTGCTCAGCTCAGATCATCAAATCTCAGCGTCAGACAGGACAGTAGACATGATAGCGCCTCCAGGACCGCTTGGTAGTGAGCTTCTCTCCACTGTCCCTGTCATCCCACCGTATGGTTTGTCCATCTCTTCTGAAACTACCTCCTGTGATGACCAGCTCAGCAGCCATTAGAGTGGTCCTTTCACCACTGGACGGCTTCCTTTACCAAACTCAAATCCATCCCCTGCATGTGGTCTTGGGAGTGAAGTGTACCGCTGTTGTCCTGGGGAGGGACCTGTGTACTCTCGATCACAATCAGAGACGTAGTCAATAAAGGAAATTAGGACCTTCAAACTTATTGAAAAATGGGTGCATCACAAGTCAGGGGATTGATAATCTGAAATTTGATTGAATTATAGTGTACATACAGAAAAGGGCACTGAGGTTGTACGTTGAGGTCACCCCATGGGAAAACGTTTCTCTAGCACTTCCCCACTGCTGTCTCACGTCCACAAACCTGGGTCCCAGACAATGGGACGCGTAATCAGGGAACTAGAAACACATGTGCCCACTGTAGGCTCTGGCCCGAGAAATAACATCACTGTCTAATTTCTATCTTCCAAATCTCACAGAGGGCATCCCATGCACTAAACCTGAATCACATGAAAGCTCTGACTGCAAAGTCATCTTGGCAAAGTTCTTTATAATCTTACCAGCTTCTTTTTTTCTCCAAAGATTTATTTTATTTATTTATGCATACAAGGACTGGGGTGTAGCCCAGAGGTGGGGGGTGAGAGGATTCACCAGACACAGAGTGGGGAGTAGAATAGGCAGATCCAATGAAATCCATTGCTGAGGGGAGCAGCGGAGAGACAGGAGAGGTCTGCTGCGCCATGTGGGTAGCTCCCTGGCTGGGAATTGAACTCAGGCCACAGTGGCTAGCGATAGCTCGATAGTGCTGAGACTGTAACCCCCGTTCCACCAGAAGCTTCTACCAGCTTCTTGAGAATGCATGCCAAGGGGCAAAAGAAAGTTAGCTAAGTGCTAAATGGGCCAAATTCTCTTACTAAAGTGTTGTTCTAATGTCTTACCTATATAATCTACAGTGGTGGGTGAGCAAGAGAAAATGACCCATCATAAGTGATCAGTGAGTTCTGATGAAAGAAATGTGTTGCCTCTGGAAGATGTTAACACTTGAGTTCAAGATACTTCTACAGATTTGCGTAATCCATTATTAGAATCTGATGAGTACGGCGCTACTGTCTGGGTCCCGAGATTCAGTTAAGGAAAGTGGGGAAAAGCCAGGAAAGCAGAATTAAACAGTAATGAATACAAATGAGGGCTTGTTCTTTAAACAGCTCCTATGCTTCACTTTGGGAACCTGCAGGAAAACAAAGGCGAAGGAGCTCAAAGTGGGGGCCACGGAACAACTACACAAGAGCCGCCCAGGGTATCTGCAGTTTGGCACTTGCAGGCAGGAGAGCCCCCGGCCGTGACAACCCGTGAAAAGTCGAGTGAAACTTGGGGAATGTCACGAACCTTTGCCTGTTCCCCTCCGTCTCCCTGGAGAGGAGCAGGATGATCAGGAAGTTTATTCACTTGTAAACAACACCTTATTTTTAACATCTCCGTCATATTCAGCTGAGTTATCATTGCTTATGTTGCTCCAATGACTCATTTCCTCTCGCTGTTTGCAAATATTAAACAATATCATATCCCATATCTGTCTTATTTTATGCCTCCCTGAGGATTACCACTGAGTTTATCCAAAAGAAGATTTTTAGAGGGACACAGTGCCAAAACCCAACAAGAGGCAAGAAAGGAGACAGCAAATTGCCCATGTAGCTTTTTATTTGACGCCTCAGCGCACTGGGTTCTGTTAGGAAGGTTCTGTTAGTGTTGGTTGGAGAATGTAGATGGATGGCAGCAATAAAATCAGATATAGGGAAAAAAAGCAATCAAATCACCGAGGAGGCCACATTCAAAATATATTATGTCAGGAAGGGGGGCTCTACCTTAAGGCATCTGTTCCTCCCACAAAAGGTTTCTGGAAATTGTCCGTGGAGTCCACCTATGTTGCCTGATTCAATACTGCGTTTCACCTCTCTCCTCGACGCAGTCTGTTCTCGTAGTGTTGCATGAAAATCTTGTGTTGATTTATGCATTTTTGTCTCTGCTATTCATAATAGATGCCAGTGAGGTTGCACCCACATCCTCTCTACCTGGCTTATGTATCTATTTTCAGCAGTTGATCTGCCTTGCCCATGAACCCTGCCACCCCCCCCCCCACACACACACACAGGTCACTGATTAACCCGTGCAGGTTTCAAGAGGCGTGCTCCCCTGCCTCGAAGGGGGGAGGTTCTGGGGTGCAATTCATGCATCCAAATTCACGTCCATCTGCGCTTATATTCCATGTTCCAGGAAACTGACCTAGTAACACTGCTATGCAAAAAAAGGGCTTTTTCCCTTTTTTGCTTGAAATAATGAGTCCAGGTCATTTCTGCTGCTCCCTGCTATTCAGGGTCTCCCTTATTTTCCACTTCCTTCTGGAAGTGTTCCCTGATGTTCCAACCCCCACATTTCTTGCCCCTTCTCTGTGCTGCTGCATCCGTCCAGGACAAGGCTACTCAGCTGAATGTCTCCCAGGCCCTGGCTTGAGAGGTTTGCTGCGAGACTGTCACATGCATGAATTGTTGGTCCCCCAGATGCCGAGGTGCCCAGCGTGTGGTCAGTGATGGTATCCGCTGTTTCACCTGCAGCAGAGTCCCGCGGGGTGGAGCCTTCAAAACAAACATCCGTGACTTGAGACATTAAGCCTGTGAAACTGGATCTGGGGCTAGAGCAAACTAGGCATGGGGGACCCTTGGCTCCGTGGATTGGTTGCTCCTGTACAAAGCAGGGCAGGGCAGCCTCGTGTCAGCACAGAAATGGTCTTACCAAGGGACTCCCGGGCTCAGCTTTTTGACACATGATTTTTTTTGGCTAAACGTAGAACAAAAGAGTCAGTCTTCCAATGAATTTGGAAACACACATACTATGGCCAATGGAAGTTTCCAGTATACACAAAAGGCTCTGAAAAGTCCCCTAAGTCAAAAAAACATCTGTCTAATGTCCCTCCATGTAGCATTTCCAGTTTTATGTGACTGCGTAACCACAGGAGTCCTGTGACTAGGACAGGAGTGACCCCATGGAACTCTCCTTCCATGGAAATCCTTAGGGAGATGCTACAGGTGGTAGTAGTAGGGCCCCAGCTCTTGTATGCATAAGTCAATACATCTTAAAAAAAAAAACAAAAACAAAAAAAACTGGGACTTTGGACTCCAGCCCCCTGCCAGGCAGTTTACTCCCAGTGAAGACGACCTTCAGGGCTGTGGTTTCTGCCTGAGCCTGTGTCCTTTGCAGCCAGAGAAAAGAGGACAAATGTCAGATGATGTCCGAAATGGAGAGGACCCGATCCATGAGTCCCTGGAGGCGAGAAGGCTGTGAAATGTGCTTCCTGCTTTCATCTGGAATTGGGCCTCCCTGCACACGGGCAGCAAAAAACCCCTAATGTACCTTCAGGGGGCCGCACCCCCCCATCGTGAGGTTTGGGGGTGAGGGGTGCTGGGCTAGCGACAGCCACATGGCCCCCTCTCCAGAGTCCAGATCCAAGACGGGCCGGTGGACTCTTCATGGGCAGTAGAGGGTTCCTTTCCTCGCAAGGGCTCCTGTCTGTGTACATCCTGCCTCGTGTTAAAGAACATTGACTGGGCAGGACTCGGGGTTGGTAGGGAGCCATGGGGCCTAAGCCTCTGTTTATGACACATGTCATATCTCACGGACCCCGTCTGGACCCCACCTGCCCCCCTAATCTCCCTGGAATGCCGGGGCGCCCTCCCCGAGTGATGTTATTCTGATGCCTTCAGTACAGAGCGCAGTTTCCAGTTTCCTAACCTTTCTATTAAAATTAATATTTAGATTTGATAACTTTAAAACTGGAAGAATGATGCGAGCAGTATTGGATGTTTATGTCTCTCAGTCACGAAAATGCTCCCCATTTCCCTCATGCCAGGCCACACACATGTAGTCACAATAAATAGCCTCTCGCGTGTTTACAGTACCGGGAGGATGAGGACTTCTGTTTCTACATCGAGGGGCTCAGCTGGGCTGGGGATACTATTGTTTACAATGAGCTACATTTTTTGTTGTTCTGATTTACCCTCAAATTAAATCTTTATTTCAGAAACCAACCCCAGGGAGTCCCCGTAAGGAGGGAATGTAATAAACAGCATTAGGAGAGGGCCCGTGGCCGCTGCTCCCTGGTAATTAGTCCAAATGTCTCAATCAGAGCGGTTTTCAAAGTTTTACGGCCACAGTTTGGTCACAGGTTTATTTGTAAAAAGGTGGTTTGGCATTTTGCTCCGCATGGCCTTTGCCCTGCGGGGAGGGACGCGGGGGGTTTGGCGACAGGGAGCGCAGGGAGCAGACTCTCAGGCTCGGGGAGGGTGATGCCCACGTTTCTTCTTAACATCTGTTTCCAAATTAAAATTTGTCCAAATTTAAAGACACCGGGGAAGGGAAATAAATATCTGGCCTTGTTTCGAGGGAGGGCACGCGAAGGCAGGGAAGGGCCGGGGCTGGGACTGGGCCCGTGGGAGCGTTCCCGCCGGCGGGGACACTGTCCTGTAAACCCTGGCAGGAGGGGAAAGGTCTTTAAAAGCCCCGCGTTTCTGGGGTGGGGCCTGTCGCAGGCCCAGCACACTGCCCCCCTCCTGCCGCCCCAGCCTGGTGGGAAGAAGGAAGCCTGGATATTAGCTCACCCCCACCCCACCCACCCGGAGGTTCCTTGGGGACCTATAAGCTGAGGAGACCTCCAGTCTTCCCAGAGAAGGGACCAGAAGGCGCAGAGTGGCAGGACCGGCTCTGGTTAGCCTCCTGTCTCACCCTCCTGGGCAAAGCAAAGCAGGAGAAGCAGAGGCCCAGAGTCCGAGCTAACTCTCCCATCGTCCTGAACGCCCCTGCGATGCGGGCTGCTTCCCTCAGCGACGCCATGATGAGCGTGGCGCCATCTTGTTTTCTGGGTCAAAAGCAAGGCCACTGTGCGGATGGGCAGGGGCTTCCCCGCCGCGATGGACACACAGTTTAAATCAGAAAACCCCAAAAGCACAGTGTCTGTGTTACAAGCAGCGCTGCCTGCCGGCCTTTAAGGAGTGTAGCGTGGTGGGTGAGGAGGCCGAGTTGAGTATAATGGTCAGGGCCGTGGGCAATGTGGACGGGCCTTTCCTCGCACACACTGCCACGTTATTAATTTGATTTTAAGTAACCCTTTGGTAAGATTCATCTCCTAACCTAAGGAATTCTCAATCGTTGATTCCGAAGATCTGCCAACTTTTTCTGTAAAGGGCCAGTTGGTAAACACTTGAGGCTTTGTGAGCCACCCAGTTTGTCACAACTACTCAGTTGTAGGGGAGAAGCAGCCTTAAGCTGTACGTCAACAAATGGGTGTTGCTGTGTTGCAATAAAGCTTTATTTACAAAAGCAAGTGGTGGGCAGGATTTGTTCTATAATTTGCCAAATAATTTCATCGCTTATTCCACCTGTGTTAATTTTTGCTCATTCTTTAATCTTCCTCCCTCGATTCTTTCCTCCTTTCTCTCTTCCTCCCTTCTCTCCTTATTCCTCCCCTCTCCTCTTGTTGTCATGCCTCCTTTCGCTCATACTCTGTACCCTGTGAGGGCACAGGGAATATAATGATGAACAAGATGGGGGTGGGCCTCTCTCTCATGGAGCTTCGTGAGAGACAATTAATCACTATATTATAATATTGTAGCTGATGCTAGTTACCCAACATTCATCTTCATTTCTTTCTTACTATGAGACTTCCAATTTTGTTCAGAGTGCCAAAGACTCCGCTTAAAAAAAAAAAACAACAAAAAACAACCAACACTTCTATTTCTCTTGTAGCTCAGGATGGCCATGTGGCAATGTTCTGGTCCATGAGACACAGGAGGCATCATCCCTTCCCACAGGAAAAGGCAATTTTCTTTGACTCTGGACCCTTTCATTTTTTTTCCACCTGGGCTGCAGCTATGATTTCTGGAAGCACAACAGCTTTATTGTGCCCATGAGGATAAAAGCTATATTCTGAAAATGGAAGGAAGGAGGTGGAATAAACCTGGGTGGGTCCCTTATGACCTTGTGGATTCTTAGGAACAGCTCTGGACAACTTATCTCTGAACTTGTTGCATAAACAAAATAATTTACTGTTTAAGCTAATAGATTTTTCTCTTACATACAGTCCAAGGAAATAGTAGTAGACTAAATTGTAATTCGATAACAGAGCCATGGGTTATAACTTGTGCTCAATAATTATTTGCAAAAACCTGTAAAGGAAAATAAGCATAACTGCTCTTGGATTATTGAGATATGATCTCACTCTGCACTGCTACACTTAGCAATGCCTCCCTAAGACTAAATGAGGAAAATGTGGCACCTTTCTGGCAATCCAGCCCCAGCATTGTTTTAAAAAGCGATTTAAAATGATTGAGTTGTTTACTATGTCTGGGATGAGTGGTAAGGGTTTAGGTCTTAGCTCCATTCTGGAATCTTCTTACCCAAAGTTTCTTTCCTCAGGCAGATTAAGACTCAAAGCAGTTTATTCATAGACTTAATCTGAATTGTCTATAGGTCCATTCCCCTCACCATGTCTGTTGATCCTCAGGCACATGGCACACTAGGCAATAATAAAGAAAAAGTGATGTGTGTGTGTGAGGGTGTTTGTGTGCACACACACGATGGGATGGACAGAAGTCATCCTGGCCACAGCAGCAGATTAGCTTTCACCAGCTTCAGAAATGCCATTTAACAGCCCCTAGTAAAGACCTCAGTGGAAGCTTCTAGCTGAGGCCTCCATTCAGGCTTTGCAATCTGAAAATCTCCTGATTGCTAGTGGACATCAGTGGGCTGATAAGCTGTTGGCATGATGCTTAACTCTCAGAACTTCAGCATACAGCTCCAGTCCCTTTATCATGGGGAGGTGGGGAAGAGTAGCTTGATGTGAGAGCTGGCGGAACTGAACACTGGATCAAAATTCCCTGAAGATGTTTCTAGAATCTCTTCTGTTCTTCTAAATCAATACTGTAAAAGTCTCTTCCTTTCTAATGCTTCTTATGACATGGGTGAAGTTCTCCAGATCAATTAGATACCCGTGATAATAAGTAAATCAAAATACTAGGTAATTCTGGATTGTGGTCTGTGACTCTCTTGTCTTAGGTTTTGTACTTCTCTGTATTTTAACTTTTGTCAAAATTAATAAGAATGGGTCGAGGATGGGAACATGGTAACAGTAGCAACCATGTCCTGGTAGATTCATCTCCAAATACTAAGCTTTTATAGGAAATAATTCTAAAATTTTATCAGTATTGAACAGACATTCCCTCTATGGAATATAAAATTATGCATTTTATTAAAATTGAAAATGATTGCATAATCCAAAAAACGGGAAAGAAATTCCTTGAAGTTTTGTGCACCGATTTCTTCAGAGGAGAGCATAACTCTGCCTTTTCTGATTGACACTAAATTACACAGATTACATTTCTAGATACTCACTTGCTTACTTCTTGATACTAACTTCTATCAGAATTTAGAAATAAGAGCTTTGACTCCAATGCCCAAGCTCCATGCATCACACCATGCACGTGGTAGTCATTATTGTTGTCTGTCAGCTTGATCTCCTTCTACCTTCTTTTGGACTTGACTGAGATATGGAGCACGTCTTAGCTGCTGGAAGTTGCCAGGATTCACTTTTATCTCTTCAGAGAATTTGTTACCTAATGCCACACCTGGACTACATTCAGGAACTTTCTAGGAAATTTCACTACACTTTGCAGAAGTCCTGCGTTTGGGGTCAGCATTTTGGAAGGGAAGGCGATTGATTCCTGCAGCCTTGCCGATGCAGTTCTTTTTGATGTGTATCAAGTGTGTTTTGACACCCTCCCCTGGGTCGCTGTGGTTTTCAATATTCTTGGGCCTGTAATGAAAGTCAAAGGGAAAGGGATCTTCACTTAATGTTGATTTCTGATATTGATGGCGCATTACCCCAGTCATGTTTCAGAAGCTTCAAGGGATAGAATTAACCCCTTGGGTGTCAGATTAAGAGCATCTCTGGTGGGACTGTGGCTGTAAAGCTCATCCTGACACTGGAGACAAAAGAACTCGAGGATCACATGCCATTCTTCTGCAGGTAACAATTTTTTTCTATAATTATCAATTTTATGGTAAATACAACAGCTGCAGAAGAATTTCTGGGCTCTTTTTTTTTTTTGGCTGTAAGGCATCTTAGAGAGTGTTTGCCAATTTTCTGTCTCAAAAAAGGTGTCTTCGCATCTTGATTTAGCCCTGAATAATTCAACAGAATCTCTAATAACAGACTTGCATGTTGCAAAGCCCCAAACATGTTGTAAGCTTAAAGAGGCAGCAAGAAATTTAGCATCACAAACAGAAGTCAAAGAATTAAAGCTAGGAGGTCTTTAAAGGGAAGGAGTCAGTGCCTCACACATGTGCTGGGTGCTTATTTTTGCTGACAGTTTCCTTGTTTTTCATAGAGCAGTGGCTCCTAAAAGGGACAAAGAACATTCCTGGAGGTTGGCTGTTGACTTAATTCCTTTTTTATGAGCATTTCCTTCTTCTGGCCTGTCCATTCCTCCCTCTGCTCTGCTCTCCTTCCCACCTTCTCGCCCACCCCCTTCCTCCCTCCCTCCAATAATGATCGAGAACCTAAAACTTTCCAACCTTTGCGTTAGGCTTAAAGATTTGATAATGGGTAAAGAGAGATCTGACTCCTCTTATAGAGCCCAATCCTGTTCTCTCTTCCAAGGGCCAGGGAGTTGGGGAGTCCTTTGAATTCTGAGATATAAAAATATTTTTCCAACAAATTCCCTCTCATCTTACAGTACTCTGATTTTTCCCTTAATCATCATCCCATCATCCTCTGTGCCTTAATCAGCTTTTATTGTTTTGTGATTTTCCACCAAAATGGTGAAGAATGTACTGGAAACTCAGATGTTCAGAGGGACGTGGCGATGAATGGGGGGTGCCTGGTTCTGGAGGTTATCACTGTGGAAGAGGTCATCGTGCACCTGCTTCCTATATTTGAAGGCTGTGGGAAGAAGAGGGATGAAACTGAATTTCTGTCTTTCCAAGGAGCAGATCTAAGACTAAATGGGAAATAGATTTTGGCTTAAGGGAACATACATTTTCTATGAGGGGGATGGAGCTCTGTCTGTCACTGCTAATTGTGCGTGTGTGGATTCTCTGTGTGTCTAAATGTGTATGTATCCATAGAGCTGAGCACAACACCGTGGTCGTTTGGGTAAGATAATGGGAACTTCCCAAAGGACTGGCTTATAGATTGTAACATGTTTATTATTGTCTCCGACTTCTCCCTGGTAGATGCCAGTTGCACCCCAATTGCACTCACGACAACGGAAATTTATTTAGTTTTTGTCAAATGTTCCCCCGGCGTGGGAGGTATTCCAGAACTGCCCTCGGTGGAGAGCCTTTGTGTGTATCTCAACTGTGTATCGACGCCTCCCTCAGATCATTGAGATTTTCAATATTCTTGCTCTATAATGAAAGCCAAAGGGAAGGGAATCTTTTCACCTATGTTGATTTACACACACATGTACACGGAGAGGAAGAGAGAGCGGGAGAGAGAGAAAGAGGAAGAACGCTGGCTTGTACCCCACACATTCCCTGGCAAACCTCCTTGGCTTACGAGAATGTCTCAGAACGACCAGGTCTGGAACACGACCAGTGTCCGTGGTGCGGGAGGGCATCCTGCCTCAGACGGGGGGCTCGCGACCCGTAAGTCGCCCCCTTCCAACTAACAGATTTTATAATTTCACAAGACCGGGTCTGGGCTCATAAAATGGGCATCGGCTTCTAAGGGGATCCGTGGAATAAGGTTATGTCAGTGGGTCCCGCAGTGCTGTTTGAAATATGATGCAAAACTGTAGGGTGGGATGCATGGAAACGGTTGAGCTTATTTGGGGCTTAATTGGCAATCAGCAATTTGCTTCCTCGACGCAGGCATGTCACTGTAAAAGCACACCCCGGACGGAACTTTCTCTGGCTGAAGTTATTAATATGTGTTGATTGATGTCAAAATGGGAATTAAATCATAACTGTGCCCCGGCGCCCCAGGCTGGTGGCTCGGCGGCTTCTTTAGCCCTGTCACTTTGGAGAGACGGCTCACATGACCCTGCCTCTGCCTCATTTTTTTGATGATTTCTTAAAGATTTCACTTTATCATCATTTGTCTATGAGCAGGCTCCGCTCACCATCCCATTAGTACCGCCTCCACCATGGCACCAGCAGAACAAAGTTATTACCTACAAAGGAATCCTGGATGAATTTCCCCCTCCACCGAAACAATGGAGTCGTGGGCGCTACGAGGAAAACAAAACAAAATAAAATGTTCCCAATTAGTGCCACTTCCAGACATGTGACACCGGGGCTGCTGATGGGGAGCGTGTGTTGCTTTCCCGCGAGAGCCCCAAAACTCCCAGCACCCGCTCACAGGCATAAAAATGTATGGTCTTTCTCATTTCCAAGTTAATCCAATTTGAGTGTGGGCTGAGAGGGACCAGAGCTTCCCGAAGGCCTGGCAGAACCGGGCAGCTTAGCATCATTACCAGACCACACACATTATGTTTAATAGCCGGGCTCTGCTGCCCTGCGCCGGGGAGGAGAAAATTCAGTGAATTAAAAATTCCCCGGGAACAGCCACCCTCTTCCTCCTGGCTTGGGAGGCCGCTCAGCTGAATCCCGGCAGCCTCCGAAAGGCTCCCCCAGCGGACGTGGCTGTTGCAGTTCGCACGCCACGGTGCCGGGGAGTCACCCTCCTGGGGTCCTCAGAGAGTCAGGCCGTTGCTGTCACTTAAAAGCAAAGTTGGTTCTTCTGTGCTTAAGAGGAAAAAAATGCAAAATCCAGGTGCTGGGCATAAAATACCCTTCATCCCATCCGGTCCCCTCCGGCCAGCCTGGGCCGTCCCGTCCTCCAGGGACAGTGGCCGTGCGTGGCCTGGGCCTAGGGACGGCCCGTGGTTCTGCTCCAGTGTCCCCCGTGCTGTGGAAGCGGCTTCAGGTCCGTGGCTGGGAACACTCGCTTCCCTGTCCGGGGTGCCGGAGAGAGCACGTTGTATCCAGCCGTCCTGCGAAAGCCCCATTTGTCTGTCTGTGACCCCGCTTTTTCCTCTGCCTTGATCAATTCAGTGTAGCCCCTTCCCGGCCTGGAACATCACTAGTTGCTCATGAAGGACTCAGAACAAACCTTCCCGAATGTGCCGCCTCGCATGTGGGTTGTTTGATCGAAGGCCAAGGCCCAGCAGAGTCAACAAAACATGTTTCTGCCCCCTTAGCTGTTCTGCCCCCTCACGCTTCTTCTTTTTTTTAAGATTTATTTTGTTTATTTATGCATACAAGAGCTGGGGTGCAGGCCAGAGGTGCGGGTGGTGAGAGGATTCACCAGACAAGAAGTGGGGAGCAGAACAGGCGGATCCACTAAAATCCACTGCTGAGGGGAGCAGCGGGGAGGCAGGAGAGGTCTGCTGCGCCATGTGGGTCAGCTCCCTGGCCGGGGATCGAACTCAGGCCACAGTGGCTGGTGATAGATTGATAGCCCTGAGACTGTAACCCCTGTGCCACCAGGGAGGCCCCTCAGGCCTGTTCTTGAGATGGAAGCAACACCAGACAGAGCTGCAGAGAGCAGGAGCCAGAGGGGGCGCTTGGGGGTGCTCTGCGGGCCTGTCTGGTCCGAGCCCTCTATGTGCACTGGTGACATGGACGCTCTTGTTTACCGACACTTGCTCTTCCATGTTCCTGTCAACCGTCTGCCTCCCCTTTGAGTTTCCAGACCTGCCGCCCTCGCCCTGACTCAGGATGGAAAGAGAGCGCTTCTACCAGACTTGTCTCTGCATCTTTGTTTCCATGGACATAGAACTGAAACTTGTTATTTTCCTGCTTCCTGTTAATCCTCCTTTATCATGGGGGCATCTCAACCAAGAGCCCAGCAAGGCAGAGAGAAAGAAAGTTTTGCTCCCCCACACGCATTAAAATGGTCCGGGATGGATGAATGCGTGATGTAATTGACTGTATGTGCAAATAAACAAACCGCTTCTCCTTGTTTCCAGATCATTCCTTATAATAAATTGGCAAAGCTTCTGCTATGACAGCAGAGTAGTGGTGCGGACCCCGGAGTCTGGCTCCATCCTAGCTTCACTGCTTACCAGTTGTGTGACCTTAGCAAATTCCTTCTTTCTGCCCTCCGGTCTCTCTGTCAATAGGGACAGCTATGCCTTTGAGTTCATCTGAGGACAAAACATACCCGTATATTTAAATTTAGAGCCTGCACCATATTACGCAATCATTTGTTTTGGAGACACCAGCTCCTCCTGGAAACGCTAATGCAGGGGGTTTTCTGCCTGACGCTGTAGCACCATCCGAAGTGACTTTGACTTTGAAAATTACAGCTGCTGGGCTCTCCCCCAGGTGGGCTGAATCAGGATCTCTGGGGTGAGGTCCAGCTGTGAATTCACGATCTGACTTCTACTGGTGAAGCACTGACCACGTGCTGGTATGTGGAGGGGAGGGCTGGGGCAGGGAACCACAAGGGCCAGTGAGGTATCTCGAGGTCAGCACCCCCGAGTGGAATAGGGTGACAGCTGGGGCTGGAGGAAGTGCCGCCACGGGGACTTTGGTGAAGGACCCGGGCTCTGAGAGAGACACGGCACCAGGGACAGGACAGCCAGGAAAGCGCCGCCTGGCCTATTCCTCTCCTGCCTTTCCGTCTCCAAACGGTGCTCCCTGGGATAGAGGAGCTATCGGGGGTCCGCCTCTGGAGACCCCAGACCAAAAGAGAAGCACCAGGAAGGTGCATGGGAAGACACCTCCACTTTACATGGAAACGCGAGCCCCAGGGGCTTTGATTCCCGGTGTGGCCTAAGAGCCACGGCGTGGAAGGGGCTTGCCAGGGCCTCCGTTCCAAGTCCTCCGTGGAAGAGGGTCTGCAAGCCAGAAAGTGTGCAGATTGCGTCCTGGGCTGGTTCTCAGGGGAGCTTCCCGCTGCAGCCCCTCTTCAGGCCCCAGAGTCTGGGGGCAGACCTCCGGGGAAGCACCCTCACCAGCCCCCACGTTAGATGGTCTTGTGTCCACGGTGACAGCGACCTTTCTTCCTGGGAGTGTGGGTGCTGGACACGCGGGAGCCTCGGTCACTGGGCGCCGGTTCTGCAGCCCCTTCCATTTGAGAAGGAAGCGCCTCTTCTTGCCTTTTTGTTTTCCTCCAGGCAAATGTGCCACGAGAGACCCTTGAGATTTCCACCATATGTGAGCTCATCTGACTCCATCTGATTTACATAACCCCACGGTGGAATTTGCTGGTGGCAGGGAGCTCAGCACCCCAGACCAAGCGCCTCAGTGTGCGTGGAGCCCACCAGCTTGTACGCCCCGCCACTGTGTCGGCACATTTCAGAAGACTTCATCTCCGCTGCTTCCTTTCCAAAAGGAGGAAGATATAAATCACAGGCGCAGAAGTAACTAGCAGTTGTGACATTTTGTTACAGAGTTTAATTACATGAATCATAAAATATTGCTACAATTTTCCAAACTGTTAAACCTTAATTAATATGAACCCACAGGGACCACCTTGATCGTTCTAAATATTCTGAATCACAACTCCTACAGTAGAGCTTCCATCCGCCTGAAGTGCTTTGTAATTTGCAAAAAGTGATTAATTATTAGAAATGAAACCAGACAAATTAATTTAATATAAATGAGGCAGTGCATGATTTGATTAATTCTTTTTAATTACCTATATGTTATTTTTTCAATAGTTGAACAAAGGACCCTATTCTTCTCCCGCATGTTCATATTCATTAATCTCATTAGCACAGAGTATTAATATAATTTTATCGCACGTTCCAGAAGTAGGGCACTTTGACAAACCATAATGAATCGTGGCATTAGTGTCCTATCACTACATTAATTTCAAGACATGCCTGGCTCATCTGCAATTTACTTTGAGACTTAGTCTAAAATGAGCTGAATAAGCGTGTAATTATGACATCTGCTTCTTTTCAGGTACCTCCTTTGTAAATCAGTGACAAAGGAATAGCAGGTTTAAATATGTGTTAACACTTGGATAGCATGTATAATTGCAATATGGCGATGTGTAATGAAGATTAAATTAGACCGTACTATACCTGACATATGCAAGAACATAATTGAACTATCCTCATTGTTACGGCAGAAGCAGCTGCAAAATACCAATATGGGAACCGAGAAAAGCGAAACGAAGTTGGAGCAGAGGTGAGGAAGGTAGTCTCCGTAGGTCACCGAGCAAAGAGCCATCTCCGGAAAGGATGCTGCGGACCCCACTCCAGCCCTTCCTCCTCTGTGACTCATGACAGTTGGTCATGAATTTCATGAAATTTTCCAGAAGGGTCCATTTCGGATGTCACTGGGGCATGACCTCACGCTGCATATCTTGTGCACTCGGCACTTCTGCTCGGGGCCATGGGGCGGGCACCATGCCCACATCTCCCATCTTGAGCCTCAGGCGGGGAATTGGAATTCTGGGATGAAATCTAGGCTCTGCGCCGTTAACCCTAGATCTGCCTGAGCACGGCTCCTGGGTGACACAATAATTTGAGGTTGTCTGGGAAGCAAGATAACCCTGGAGCTGGCTCCGAGGGGCGGGAAGGATTTAGGGAGACCCATGCAAAGTGGGGAGAAAAAAAACGAAATTGCAGCTTCTGGCACAGATCCTGCTCCATCTTCCCAGAAAACCGGCTCTTATGGAAACCCGTAGGATTCACTCAGATTTGGGAAAGGATTTGGCACATGTCACGGCAACTTTGTGTCTGTGTCTCATGTAATGCTGGGCAAAGTGGGGGCCCGTTTAACTACTCCCTCAGAAGTTCCCTAGTGCTTGTGTGTAGAGCGTGACGGGGCCCCAGAGCATTGCTTTGGAGTTTCACAAGGACTGCAGAGGAATTGGGGGCTGTATCTCAAAACCATTTGAAGAAATTGACTACTCGATGAAATTCCCATGTCAGCCCTTTTATGTTAATGGTAAGAAAACGCGAAGAGGAACTACGAGATGAAAGGAAGCCTGCTCGGTCTGGAGGCTGGCGGGGAAGTGCTGACGCAGGCCTTCCTGGCAGAGTCCACAAGAGCGGGGCCGACACTTTTACGGGTGGAGCTGATCCGAGTGTCTCCTATCAGGGATTGACTTACTTATTTAACTCCTAAATCTACCTTTACACTTCCCAAAGTTACAGTGAGAGACTCATGCTAGACTTTGAAAGCAACTTGACGATCCTCCGTTTCGATGATGTTTAAAGTGTGTTTTCAGCACCTGACCCCAGCACTACCACCACCGGGGAGGTTTGTGGGGGTCCTCAGAACTCAGAGATCGGGTCAGTGCTCCAGCATCACTTGGTCCTTTGAACTCATACTCCACCAAGTTGGGCGAGCAGACGTTGTGACTGGCTGTCCACTGAGGCAGCTGGGCGTGGCCCCAGCGGCGGTTACAGGAGCTGTGCTGTGTCCTGCTGGTCGGGAGAGGAGATGGTGCTGGGAGGCCTTCTGCAAAGCTTTGGCACAAGAGAGAAAAGTGTGGGGCCTCCCGAGTAGTGCAGGGGTTAAATCTCAACACTATGAAGCTATCAGCAGCCACCGCAGCCTGAGTTCGATCCCCAGCCAGGGAGCTACCCACATGGCCCAGAAGACCTCTCCTGTCTCCCCGCTGCTCCCCTCAGCAGTGTGTATCAGTAGATCCACCGTTCTGCTCCCCACTCTGTCTCTGGTGAATCCTCTCACCCCTGCCCCCACCTCTGGCCTGCACCTCGGCTCTTGTATGCATAATCTTCTTAAGAGAATGAGAGAAAAGTATGACTTTCAGTTTGCAGCGAGGGTATTTCAACATCAAATGTTTTCCCCACTCATGCATTCATTCCTTGGTGTAGTCACTCATTTCACAGTCCTTCCCAAGCGCCTCCTGTGTGCCAGGTGTGGCATTAGGCACAGGGAGTACAACAGCGAGCGGGATAGTCACAGGGATCCCACTGCAGGGCTCCCTGAGGGTGCCGGGGCCCTGTCGCTGGGCGTGGGGTGGTAACAGGGCTTCTCGAGGTGAGTTACCTCGACAGTGTTGCAAGCCCATGTGACAGCGACAAAAAGTCCCAAAAGTTTTTTTAAGGTGACTTGAAATAAAACAAGCCTGCTATCGGGGTCGTTTGCCCTGTTTCGGGGGCTCTCAATGGTGGGCACCTGGAATTCCTAGTCTGTAAAGCTCTTCCTCGCCTCACCCTCTTTTCTCCCACTTTCTCCCTTAACGCGAGTGAGTGAGGAATCGGCATTTAGATCAGCGTGGACACTTGAGCCCGTGTCTACTGAGTGCTCCCCAGGCCCCTGGTCGGCTCCCGCCGCGAGTCCTGGTCGTGGGCATCCGCCGTGGGCATCTTCAGCCGCCGTGGCCCTTCCTTCCTCTCCATGTTTCCTCGCCCCATCCCCCGTGACCGCTCCCTTAACAAATCACACTACTTATCCTCTCGCGGGAGATAATTGATGGCGCGCTAAGTACAGCATTCAGCACGGCCTGGTTTTCATTCCATCTTCGAGCTTCTGCTTCAAAAGAAAGCCTGTTTTAGAGCCTCTCGTGCCTGGCGGGTTGAAATGAAGCCAGGCGGCCCGTGCAGAAACGAGCCTGTAGGCTGAATGAGAGAGAGTGTGTCCTCGAGGACAGGCTGGGCGAGGTTGCGGTGACAAAAATACACAAATCACAATGACAGCGGACATGGGGTCTGTTCCACATGCTTGGAGCAGCCTCCGCCAGCTGAGTGGGACTGGGTGAGCTTGGGGGGGGGGTCTGAGGTCACCATTAAGGGTTGGGTTCAGATGTGGCCCTTGTCACTTGTGCTCACAGCTCATTGGCTGGAATTAGTCCAGTCGCCCCACCCAGACACGTGGGCCTGGCTGCGTCTTCCCTGGTGCTCTGGAGAGAGAAGAATGGAAAGATCTGGCAGCCTCACTGATGACGACACAGGGGTCATCTGATGTTTTTGTCACGTTTCAAGTCCGCTAGCTAGAGGGAGGCTCCAAGCCGGGTAAGTGTGTAGCCCTAACCTGACGTTCTTGGGTGAAAACTGCTCCTCGCCTACCAATCGCAGTCTGCTCTGCTGACCTACTTGCTGGCCTTGGGTAGAAGTGGAGTTTCTTGGAATGTTGCTAAGAAAAGGCAGATCCGGCGCGTTGCTAAGTGTGAATGATAGTGAGGTGTGGGCAGCAAGCTCTCAATGTCTTTAAGTCATCTCTTCTTGTGCATGGAGAGAGAGTAAGGGAGGCCTGTCTTCCCCAGCCTGGGATATCCCTGCATGGCTAGTCTTGCCTGGAAGATTTAGGTGAGAAATTGGCAAATAATGTAAAAATGGTTCGATGGAGCACGTGATTATTTTTTACTCTTTGGGACTTTAAAAATTCTTTCGAAACCACAGGGTTCTCTAAACAAGGCATCCCCTGACAGCAAGAGCTATTTCTGCCCAGAAGAGGAAAGGTTAACGTTTTTCATAATAATGGGTTTCACCCTCATGACACAGATGAAGCCTGCAATTGTCTTCCATCTCCTCCGGGCTTGCCGAGCTCCGTAAAAGTAATCGTGGTGGGAGGGAGCCCTTGAGAAATCACCACCGAACCCAGAGCCGAGGCTGCTGGTCTGGGCTCTCGCGTACTTGGCTTGAAAGGTCTGTCATTGTTCTAGCCAGTGTCTCACAGTCCACCAGGTAGGCTTAATAGCAAATCCTCTGAATTCCTGCATGGGTTGAGTGCAAAAAGAGGCACGAGAATCTCATCTGCTACCAGCCAGGGACAGAGTTTGCACGGAGATTTTGGAGAGCTCTAGCAAGGTGTGCAGGGGCCAAACAGCCTGTACCTTTGACTTCGCAATTCTGCTCCTGGGTATTGGCTCCATAGAACTGAGTTACAAGCTCACCAATAGACACGGATCGGAAGTGTTCACAGCAACAAGAGGCAGAGCAGCCCCAGATGAGAAACAATGCACAGTCCAGCAGTGTTGACCCGGTGAGATGTGGTCTGTTTGTATAATGGTATGCGGTGGCACCAATACTCAGCTGCTGCTGGTGAACCCCAGATATAATGTAGGGTCACTAAGCCATACAAAATCCAGAGTATGGTTCTCTGCATGTCAGATCCCAAATCAGGGGAAACTAATGGGTGGTGATGCAGGTCAGAAAAGTTGTCTCCTTTGGGAGAAGGAGGAAGTAGGCAGAAGGCTTCTGGGGAGCTGAGATGTTGTCTGTCTTCCTCTGGGTGGGGATGATGTGCATGTAAAATGCACCACGACACGTGCATTTACTGCATCCACATTCTACTTCAGATTAAAAAGGACTAAAACATGGCATGCTAGTCTACCTAGTTAATCTTTTAGTTTAATCTGTAAGAAGCATGTAGGCACACGTGTGTGTGTGTGTGCGTGCATACTTTAATTAGCTGTGTGACCTAGAGATTTAATAAATGAACCAGTGAGTTATTTGGTCAGTTTCCTTTAACTGCAAAATGATGATAAAAATATCTGCGTGGGATTGTCCAGATATGCATAGGTGCTGCATGTGGAAGGCTAAGATTGATCCACATGTGTGTGTCTGTGTGTATATTTATTCATGGGTGTGTAGACACAGACACCCACAGAAACACGTTTCCTGTGTGGAAGAAGAAAAGAACATTTACTGGTTACCCATTCGTTCCGTTCACTTGCTTCTGCCCCAATTCGTATCCAGAGCCCGCGCTGCTGGTTGTGGAATGGTGAATAAGGCAGGTGTCTCTGGTCCTCGGAGGGCGGACACTCTAAAGGGGGAGACAGGTGATGAAGCAAGCGGCCGAGGGCTGGCCCTCCTCGCTTGGTGCCGACTGGATGGCAGGAGACCCAACAGCTGTAGGTGGGAGTGGGCGGAGCCAAGGTGCGTGATGGTGCCCGAGGTCGTCTGGGTGATCTCTCTGAGGTCGCCTGGCGCTGGGAATGGAAGGGGGAGGCGTCCAGCCTGTGGGAGCCTGGAGAGAGTAGGAAGAGGAAGCCGCGATCCAGAGCCCTTGCTGGGGAGACGCGGGCGGTGTGAGGATCAGAGGGGACGAGAATGGAATCCGAAGGGCTGACATGCAGGCAGGGGAAGCTCCCGTGTGGTATTGAAGAAAAGAACTTTAATTTTATTTTAAGTCCACCTGGAAACACTTTAAGGGTCTTTAGCTCTGACTTAGTGTTTTAAATAGATCGCTCTGCCTTAGCGAATTGCTCTAAATATATTATCTCTAACAAGGTAGACTTTCATATGCTACATTGGTAGAACTGGGACTCCGGGAGCAGAGAACTGAATTGACCTGTAGAAAGAAATCCTCGCTAGAAGGAATGGAGCAGGACGAGGAGCGTGTGTGCTCCCGGGAACTGGGCGAAGCAGCCTGGTTTGTGTTTGTGCTTAGGAAGAGCCCCTGAGGCTCCTGACGAGGGCCCAGAGGACTCGGAGGCTGGTGATGGTGTGCAGTGACCGCAAGGTGTGGGGCGGTTGTAAGTGTCAAGAGTGAAAGCATCAAATGCTCTGTAGCCAGCGTGGTTTACTGTGGTGCAGCTGTCTTTCCCGGCCCCACCCCCATTCAGTAAAGTCTATTCTCGGGAATGTTTGCCTGACTTGGAAGTATGTGGAATTTCAGAAGAAGCTGAAATTCACACTAAGGTGGCATGTTCTAGAATAAAGCACAGACGAGGAGCAGCTGTGAGACTCTAAGCCCCAGCTCCTTCCAGGGGGTGTCAGCGGGGGTGACTCAGGCGTCGGCTTGGGGCAAGGCCTAGGACAGAAGATGGAGCACTCTCATCTCAACTTCAAGGTCCAGACCGCACCTGAGGTTTGGGTGACATCTCATGTCAGTCAGACTCACAGAAATACGTCTCCTGACCTGACAATGCCTAGTGTGCCGTGTGCAGCTTATCCTTGGCTCCAAAATAAACAGTCGTCTTTCCTCGCGCTCTCTCCCCAGTGTCACGGTTCCTGGGAAGCGGGATAGGCAGTTACCTTGGGCAAGGTGAGGAGTATGGTACCCAGGCCGAGCTGCCTGGCCTCTGAAGCAGAGAGGGTTCCAGAGCAGAGGCAGCCCCTCCAGGAGGGGTGGAGACTTTGAGGGCTCCCTGCACCTCCTCTCCCGGCTCCTGTTTACCCCAGTGTCCCCCAGGCGAGCAGAGCACACCCACCGGGACTGGCATTTACCACAGCGAGAACAGAGGTGCCACAGAGGTACCACCCGCTGGCGGATGACAAGCCCCGCCCCGGGCCCCTGCGCAGTGTGGGCCTCAGGCCAGACTCTGGCCCCTGCAGCTGCGCGACCTCGGCCGAGGAACCTTGCTCTGTGCCTCGGCTTTCTCGTCTGGGGTTGAAGACAATTACAACAGCTGCCTCCTGGGGCTTCTGTAGATTACATCAAAATGGATACTTATATAAAGTAGCTCTTAAGTGATTTTTTATGAATTATTTTACCTTATATAATTCTTACATCATTTTTCATTTTTGCATAATGTATGTATTTTCATTTTGGTTCTATTCCCCATACAGTTCCCACCCCCTTTTCTGACCCTAATCCCTCCTCTCCCCCTCCGCCCCCACTGTCGTGTGTCTCTGGTCTTCAGTTGCTTGTGGATTTTGATTTTTACTTTATTGCAATTAGTCTTTTTTTTCCTGGCCCCTAATTTAGGTTTTCTAAATTCCTGTTATGAGTGTGAGCATCCGGTATTTTTCTTTTTCTTTCTGGCTTATTTCGCTGATTTTACATAGACCATACCTGACAACATTTATATAGCCATTTACTGTACATTGATACAATTAAAATAGCTACTCCATAAAGTTGTTATAAAGAGTAAATGAATGTATATTCATTTCTATATCTATACATATAAAGTATGTATATATGTTGTAGCACAGAATCATTAGTGTATGATCATGGCACATGTGTATCATTGAGAGAGAGAGAGAGACTTGTAGCACTTAGAAGGTTCCCCCCGGATAAATACTGTGTAAACTTATACAATTAATTATTGTTACTTCTAGGCCATATATATGTATATTAATGACAAACAAAGGCTAATTATATCCAGTTTTTATGGCTAGAGTTCAGAAAACCGCCAGATTTCCCTCATTTTTGCTTTGGCCAGGTTGTGATTTTGTGGATGATGAAGTGTTGTGTTTCCGTCTTGCTTCTCTTGCACAACCAGCAGATACAGGCCAAGGAAAGAGAGGACCAGTGTTGGGCCTGCCTGGTGGCCTAGGGGTCAAGCCTTAGCGCTGTCACTGCTGTGGCCTGAGTTCGATCCCCAGGCGGGGAGCTGACCCACAGGGCGCAGCCGACCTCTCCTGTCTCCCCGCTACCCCACTCAGCAGTGGATTTCAGTTGATCTGCCTGTTCTGCTCCCCACTCTGTCTCTGGGGAAGTCTCTCTCCCTCTCTCTCTCTCTCTCTGTCTCTCTCTCTCACACACACACACACACACACACACACGCGCACGCGCGCACACACACACCCCCTCTGGCCTGCACCCTAGCTCTTCTGCACACACACATACACAAAGGACTGATGTCAAAGGACAGTTGCCTTTCGTTGACCACTGAATGTGAAATACAGACACTTCAAGTCATTGAATAGACAAAAAACAACCCAAAATCCAGCAAACTCACCAACATTCTTGAACCAGAACAAAGAGGGAAGAAGCGCGACCTCGGGCCAGGCCTGTGCCGGGTGGAGGGCCGGAGGGGCCGTGCGGGCGAGTGGGAACACTGCATCGCATTGAACGAGTTTAATAGACTCTGGGGGACCCCACATGGGGGTCAGAACACATTTTAAAAAAGGGAGAGAAAATGAAACTCTGATAGACTGTGTAGAGGGGATTGTTCCTGCTTCAGGTTTTATTTGAAAGGACTGAAAGACAGGGTCCAGAAACCCTGGGCTTTGACCGATGAAAAAACAATCAAACGAAACATTTATTTTCACTAATTTAAAGAGACTTCCATGACGCCGAGCCCGAGAAGCAGGCCAGCCGCTGGGGCGGAGGCCGCCTAGCGAGGAGCTGGCGGAGACTAGGCCCTGTTGGGGCACCTCCGGAGGCACCCCAGCTGCCCTACGCCGCAGGAGGTGGTGACAGGCCACACCCGAGGGTCCTGGAGCTTCCTCCAGAAGGGATGGGCGGGCGTTCCCACTCTCCTTCACCAGGTGAAAGGAAGGTCATGACATTGGGGCTCAAAACCCAACAGCCTGCAGTTGGGGGCCGAGGCTGCCTCCAGGTCCCCCTGTCTGCCTGAGGCTCTTGGGGGCCTTAAGGAACAGCCTCTGCCACCAGCGCCCTGTTGGAGGTGCCTTGTGAGTGACCCCGGGTTGAAGCAGGGGCATCTCCTCAGCCGGCCTGAGGGTTCTCTCTGCTTATTTCCTGTCACAGGCCCAGCTGGAAACTGCAGTGGGCCTCCAGGTCTCCCCCAGAGGCCCCTCCATGGGCGTGCGCCCTGTGCCTCAGCAGAGGGCTCGGCCCTGAGCAGCCCATGCCGGGTGCCCCGGCCGCCATCTTGAATTCTCGGTCATTTTTAACCAGCTCCACAAAGGTGGCTCTGCCCTCTCTCCCCCTCACAGCTCTAGCCCTTCCGTCCCCAGCTGCCGGGAGACTTGGCTAACGACAGCTCACAGGTGAGGCATCACCCTCATGAGGAGAGAGCTGCCTGGCCCCAGGTGGGCCCCTCTTCCCAGGGGCAGTGCGCTACGGGGACATTCAAGGACACAAGACCCAGCCCCTCTGCGCCAGTGGCCAACTGAAGGGCCCATGGGGTCTCTGGCCCGGTTCCACATCCCCTTCTGCCCAGCTCTGCTCCCAGCACTCCCTCATGAGTGTTATCCAGGAGAGGACGCCCGGATGAACCTCCCGCATGCGATCTCCACCCCCGACTCCCCCTCCAGAGACCTGGACCAGGACAGGAGGCTTTGGGTGACTCTCGCCTGCGTGCTCCGTCCTCATCCCGGGGTGCTGCAGGGAGCCAGGAAAGCGCCCTGGGCCCACATGTGGGTGGGGCGGGGGACTCGCATGGTGGCCATAGCAATAATCAGTAAAAAGTCCCCCAGGGTAGGGTAGAGAAAATGGGGTCAGGGAGGTTAATGAATTGCCCCCCAAGGCCACACAGATGGTAAGAGTCTTAGGCAGGATTCAAACTTGGGCTTCCTGACCCCTAATTAGAGTCCTTTACAAGAAGTTGTCACACTTCTTGACCCTGCAGGGGGCCTGTAGTGCCACTTAGCCCCACGTGTGAGGAGACCCGTTGGCAGCTTACGGTTGGCTCTTTGCATCTGACTCTTTCCTAGCCTAGAAATTATCCTTTCCTTTGAGATTCAGACAAAACTGGTTAATTTCCTCACTTGCAGGAAGAAGCTCAGCAGTTCCCCAAATGTCTCGTTCTTTCGGGGTGAACCCGCAGCAGCAGCTCACCTGAGGGTGCATTTGGCAGGCAGATTCTCTGGCTAGGCAGAGCCATGAAGGGGCGTCCAGCAAGCAGGGCTGGCGAGCCCTCCTCACCCCGCCTATCCTGACGATCCGCTGCTGGGGTACTGAGTCTGAGTGTCGTGCCGCCCCCCCCCCACACCCCACAGACCCGCCTCTGAGACCCACACCCGCTTCACATCCATCTTTCTCAGGCCTGCCCCTGGGCTGCCGGGTCTGCCGCTCGCAAACCCAGCCAAGCAGCTCAGGCTCAAGAGAAAACAGCAAAACGGCTTGTCCTGACCTGCTTTTGCTCGGTAACGGGCTCCACCCGTGTCAGTGGTCCCCGCTGTGCAGCAGAGGCTGGTGAGAGCTTCAGCAGGACCCTTCGAGAGTATTCCGTGGAAGACCGTAGCTCGCTCCTGGCGTCCTTCCGCCATCTCACCCATCTGGTGCTCGCTGGTGAAGTGTCCCTCCCCGGGGGGCAGCACCGCGTAGAGATGGAGTCTTCAGGCTCGGAATCCCCATTGCCAGGATTTGAACCCAGGTTCTGCCCCCTCCTGCTGTGCACACCTGGATAAACCCCGTGTTCTC
This sequence comes from Talpa europaea, assembly GCF_964194135.1. Taxonomy (NCBI): domain Eukaryota; kingdom Metazoa; phylum Chordata; class Mammalia; order Eulipotyphla; family Talpidae; genus Talpa; species Talpa europaea. The sequence continues at coordinate 3,010,222 of NC_140084.1, read as the reverse complement.
TGACTCAGAGATGAGTACAGCACAGTACACGTTAAAGCAGTGACAAGGAGCTGTGGGTCGCCAAGGTCGCAGGCTTTCCTTGCTGCTCGGCGGGGTGCGCGCACGCCTCTGTTTGTCAGGGTCAATGCTGCGGTGACCTCAGACATCCAGAACCTTCTCTGGAATAGAACCCCATCCCGGGCCCTGCAGGGCAGCCCGACAGCCTCGTGCTATTTCAGAAAGCAGAGGAGAGAGCTTCGTTTTGCATGTTAGGCGCCTGCTTGGTCCACCCTCCTGAGCCCGAGCTCAGCCCGGCTGAGCCACGCCAGTGCCGCCTGCCCTCCTGCCTCTCCCCGCTCTGAGGCGTCATTCCCTCGGCCCTGCAGGGATGCGGAGACTCATGGGGTGTCGGCTGCGAAACGAGTGGTTCGTTGGGATGACAGCCCAAACCACGATGCTGCCGGTAGCCCTTGCTGGAGGGGCCCCTGGGGGCCGGAGGGGAGCCCACACTCTCCCTCTGAGCTGTGCCACCCCCGGGGAGGGCAGGTGCCCCGCATGAGTCAGAGCCCTCAGTCCACACCCTCAGCCCGCTGGTAGAACTCACCCAGGAGACCGACACCGGCGACGCTTCCCGGCGGGATGAGTAAGAGGAACAGGTTGGAATGCACAAGAGCCAAACCTCACACCCTGCGGACCACAGTCCAGGCCCTGAAGTAGCAACTGAATTATATGCCGTGGCTGAGTCATCCCATCTGCTCTGTTCTGGCCGGAATAACCGAGGCTGAGAAACTGTTAACCCACGGAGGGCGAAAGGCCCGGGCCCAGAAGGGTGGGCCCTTTGCTCTCTGGGGGAAGAATCCACAGAGAGCGCTGGGTGTCCTTGAACCGGGCAAAGTTTGATGAGAGACTCACACTCGAGGGGAGGGAAGGAGACTCCAGCTGGCGCCCCTCGGTCAGGGTGGTCGCGGAATGGTTTGCGCAGGATCTGGGGTCCGGGCTGGCCAGCCCGTGACAGGACTCGGGGCAGCTCGCCCTGCTGGCTTGCAGTTGTTTCTCCAGGCTGTCTCAGGCCTCGGCTGCCTTTCATTTAACTGGAACTAGATGTCAGGGGCTGAGCTGAAGTCAGCAAGGGCGCTTCTGGAACCCCAACAGCTTGCCTCGTGAGGAGTGTTGCTCTCCCCTTGTACAGATGAGGCGGCCACTCTTCAGAAGTTAAATAGCTCACCCCCGCCTGCCCACTTCCTGGGAGTGGGACTTGAACCCCCCTGTGAAGTAATGTTTTCACCCACGGTGCCATCTTGCCGGCGTTGGGGAACCTGGTTATTCAAGGGCTGTGTCGCTGTTCGGGAGTCAAACTTACAGTCTCAGGAAGAGCCAGCAGTGTCTCCATTCATACACCTGCATGACCTTTTCTCTCACTGTCCTGAATACCCTGGACTATCATGGTGTGGCTGTGTCCTTGGGTGCCCGCCCCAGCAGGGGTGCCTGAGGCCGGGACCACCTTGTTTGAGCAAATTTACATTCCCAGAGCCCAGGAAGGTGGGTTGAATGAACGGACGAATGAGTGAATGAATGAATGAGTGAATGAATGTATGGATGAATGAATGAATGGGTGAATGTAAGACTTCCTGACTCCCAGGATTGTGCCCCACCCACACCATTTTCTATAGACTAACCTTCTGTGGCTCTGGAATGTCTTTCGGGATTTTCCGTAAGCTCAGCTAGAATTAACATCCTTCATGCTATTTAGGACTAATAAAAACTGTTTCCCCTGAGATCTCACGAGACACTGACTAAGTTCGCAAAGCAAACAGATGCCTATTTTGTTCTCAGTCCCTGAGATACTTGCAGCTCTCTCTTGCAATGCAATTGGTAGAAAGAAAAAAAAAATAGATGGTGATGCTTTCAGGCTATTCGAAAATATTGGCCAAAATGTCATAGTCTCAAATGATTTTGAACAAGACATATAACCCTAAGACTCACGTCCCCCAGTGTTTTATACAATTAGGGGTTGTTTTCCCAGAGCAACTACTTAATATTCCTGTAATAACCTGAGTGAGGGAGCTTTGGGGAACTGCTTCCGGGTACCGCATAACCCACTTCAGCCTGTTGGGTGTGTCTCTTTATATCTGTTACTTTTTTTGGATCATTTTCATATAATTGTGACTCAGGGTATTCTGTTCTGTGCTTTTCAATTAACTTTGTAATGTAAGCACTTTTGGGGGTACTGCATGGGGTGGCTGCCATAATTTTGATGGTTCCTAATATTTCCAAGTGAATGTATCATCATTTATTTAGCACTTTTCCTATCATAGGGGTTTTCTGTTGCATCCAGTGGTATAGTCTTAGGAAATAGCAACGTGATAAATAACTCTAAGGAGGGAGCTTTCTTTACGCTTGCTACTTGGACTATTTCCTTAGGGTCAATTCCCAGCAGCCTGCCATTTATTCTTGATAACTGGATTTGTGAACAAGAGATGAGCTCACCAGGGGACGTGGAGCAGGAAAAAGTTAACTCGCTCATCGCTGAACACGCTGAAAATTATTACATAGCTGGGATAGAAACCCTATTCCTGGGAAAATGCTGCATTCTATTTTAATCCTTGCTTTCTCCTGTGTATATACGTTTTCTAAGCCACAAAGAGTAAGGCAGTGTCAATAGATATAAAGGAAAAGTCGGTAACCACCTTCAACCACAAATCCTCTCCTCCCCACCCACTACGGGTAACAGATTTTAACAGCTTGGTGTGTATCCTTCCACACATTTCTCCACACCCATACAAATAAGCATATGGTGGTAGACTCAAGTTCTTAAAAATAAACAGGCTCATGTGTAGTGTGTTACATTCTAGATATCTTCTTATTTATTCATTTATTGGCATCACAATGTGCCTTGGAAATCCTTTTGGCTCATAAATAAAGGCCTAGCTTATTCTCTATAAGAGCTGAGCAGTACCCCTGGTAGCCATGTGCCATAACTGATTCAGCTATTTTTTAATTATGAAAAAACAGTTTAGTTTCTAGACAAAACTTCTACCGGTGATTAGTAACTTGTTTAGGTAAATCATTTTTTAATAGCATTAGAATTATTTCCTCTCTAGCCTCAATTCTTTTAACAGCCCCCAGTTACTTTCTTACCTGAACAAGTTGGTGCCTGTGTCAGAAGCTGTCATGGAATGCAGGACCTAGTATGGTCCTTCTTAGATTTCCAAGCTTTTAAAAAGTTGTATCACAGGACAGGCCATATCGTGGTAGCAACAAACATTTGTTGAGTGTCTACTGTGGTCTTTTAGCATAGCAGTTGAAAACAGAGAATGCATGCATGTATGTATGTATGTATGTATGTACATGCATGAATGACAGAGTGTACATGAATGAATGACTGAGTGAATGGATGAATGAATGCATGCAAGACTTCCTGACTTCCAGGCTTGTGGTATGAGTGTGTAGTCAAAGTTAGAAGGCAGCCTGGGAAGCCAGCGGTGGCTGTTGCTCATGTGCTGGCATCAGGGACGGCGCTACAGCAGCCATCGTCTCAGACACCTGGGGTCAATGCCACGTGCCATTGGCCCCTTTGTTCTTTCATTCAGTGAGCACCAACCTTAGGCAAGGCACAGTGCAGGCACCCTGGACACAGAACATGACCAAGCTCCCAGCCCAGTGGAGTGCCTGACCTGGTGGAGGGGAACTGATCATAATCCAGCAATTGCAGAGTCGAGACCTGCAGACGAGACAGAGGCTGTGATGGGTCAGAGGGTTAGTCTGGACTGGACAGTGAGAAAGGCTCAGCGGGGGTGGAATTCCAGATCATGCTTGTATGAAGAGAGGGGACCAGAAGCAGCAGTACACACACACCCCAAGCCCCATGCAGGGAGAATCTTCAAAGCAGGAGACTAGTGTGCACAGAGAACTGAGTGGCCAGACATGGGGAGGGAGGAGAAAGCTATGAGGAGGTGAGAGGCCAGACCAGACAGATGAGGCTGGATTTTAAGTGCAGAGAACATCCATGGGAAGTGCTAAGCAAGGGGCGACAATCCAGCCTAAACCTTCGCATCACATCCTGATACTGGCTTGCTGAGGATGCTGGGAGGGAGAGTCTCCCACCTAACACAGCGCCTGGCGCAAGGTCTGTGCTTTCCAAATGCCAGCCACCTCGTTCGCTCCGCTTGCCCTCCCTTCGGCTAGATTGTGAGAGACTGAGACGGTCCTGCAAAGGCGAATGCATTAAAACGCGATGAAAACACAGGCGGGAATAAAACAGAAAAATAAGGCAATTCACACCCGTGTGTCTGAGGACATTCTTAGGGCTGTATTGAAGACGTTCAGTGAGGCAGATGCAGATGAACGCTTGGATCCTTTGCCACAATCATCCCCTCCCAAGGGGCTCTGCTCACGGCCTCGAAATTTAGGGAATCCTGTTACCAGGGCGGAGAGATAGCTGACAGAATGGGGCTTTGTGTTTTTATTCCCGCGAATGGTCTGTGAGTGGGAGAGGCCCTTTATGTCCCTGGTAAACATGAGCCCTACTGCAGGTGTTTGAGTTTATCACAGAGAGGAAATGACTTTTTTTACACCTAATTTAATCTGAAGCTATTCACAGTTTAAAATGTTTAGTAACGGTGACCTTTTTAATGACTAACACATTGCAGGTGGTCCTGTTGTGGCCCGCGGTTAATGTTTGCCATCAGAAAGCGAGGGGGAGGGAGCATTAAATGACCACTCCATGCCGTTGTCTCTGCCTCGCAGAGTTCAAAGGACAGCTGGTTCTGAATGGAGCCAGAGTTGGGAATTGGCAATAAGAAAGAAAGACAGAAAAGAAAGGCCGGAATCCTCTGTCCTCCACGGGAGAGCTGCTTCCTTTTCAGGGCTTTTCTGAAACTGGGGCGTGGGCAGGACATCGCAGGGAGAATGGCGAATCAGACACCAGCCGCTGGGCCGGTGCTTTCTCTTTGGAAGGACAGATGAGCCTCTGATATGTCAGTGTCCCAGAATGGATGAGAAATTGTTCTGGTTCCTGACCGCTGGCTGGGTTCCCGGGAGCCTGCACCGTTTTGCACTGAGACTCGTGGTGTCGTGGAAGCCGGGGGTAAAATCCAGCATTTCAGATGCAGGAAAGAGCCCCAGGGAGAGGCAGGAATTGGCTTGGGGGGAGCAGCACATTTCCCGCCACACACACATCTCCGGCCCATGTTTGTCTGTGACACCCCCTTATACATGAGGGCAAGCCAGCCGGGGGTGTGGGGTGTGGTATGCTGTGCTGCCTCATCATCCGAGTGGCCCAGACAAGGGCCCATGGGCCTCTCTCCAGTCACCTTTCAGGACTGTGTGTCTCTGCCCTGCCCTGATGAGCTCCTTGATGGCACTGTGGAGGTTCATCCATCAGGGTGGACACCACCCTGAGCATTCACTTGACCTTCAGGGCAGTGCAGCAGCCACGGGGTCAGCAGATGCAGGTCTAAGTCTGTGACCTGGCAGGTGAATGTGTCATGGGTGTCCTGGCCCCCAGAAGGCCCTTTCAGGGGGATGTGCCTGTGTACTTGGGACTTTTTTTTTAAGACTTTTTCTTTAACATTTATTTATTTATGCATACAAGAGCTGGGGTGCAGGCCAGAGATGTGGGGGGTGAGAGGATCCTCCAGAGACAGAGTGGGGAGCAGAGCAAGCAGATCTACTGAAATCCACTGCTGAGGGGAGCAGTGGAGAGACAGGAGAGGTCACCTGCGCTGTGTGGGTATCTCCCTGGCCAGGGATGGAACTCACGCTCCAGTGGCTGCAGATAGCTTGACTTAACCCCTGCACCACCGGGGAGGCTCCTGTACTTGGAGCTTCTTAATGACAAAGGGTGTTGCTTTATGCTTTCCTCCCCCCCCCCCCCGTGCCCTACCACCTGTCCCCATACCCGAAGTACCCTTGGAGACTGCATATCCCCAGCTGGTGAGAACAGCACCCAGGAAGGAGGGACTTGAAGAGTCGCTGTGTCTTCAATAATAACTGCTCTTCCGCCCAGCCCTGAGGATTTCATTGTGAAGTCATCAGCCTCTCCCCGTCACCTGTGTCAGGAGTCAGTCTTCAGAGATCTGTGCTCCCAGAACTGATTCTTGGTTTTCTGTCTTCCTGGGATCACAAGGCCCTTGTGGCAGCAGCATTCTTAATACTTACATGCAAGGGAACATGGAGACCCTGAAAATCAGAGGCCTGCCCCCACCAGGGTGGTTCTGCTGCAAAACCAGTCAGTTGTAAGGAGTCTGCGTGGCCGTCACTTCTTCCACGCAAGTGCCCAGTCCAGAGACTCTCAGAGTCGCCCCCGAGGCCACGTCCTAAGCACACACTGTCTCACCGGTGTTCTTGCATCTCCCCCTCTAACTGGACATGATCACTAAAAACTATCCTCTGATTCTGAAGCTCCGCTGGGCTGGTGGTTGCCCGGCTCAGACCAGGCATCGTGAAATTCTCTGGTTAAAACATGCAGAGGGTGTGGACATCACACAATTCATCGAGCTATATGCAGTCACGGGTTTGTGCATCTAGCTTTGTGTCTGTCCTCCCTCAGCAAGGGAGTTGAAAGCATTACAGAGTTAACCTGAAAAAGAAAGACTCTGGAAAAGCAAGTCTCTATGTTCTGTGTCACTAAGATCCCACCTACTGATAGACCAGCAGAGAAAGGAAAGATGGCCGATTCGGCCAGCAGCTTTCCCGCGTCCCACCGGTTGTGGCAGAATCTTCAAGCTCTGAGAAACTTCCAGTCATTTAATATAGCCTGTCGCTAGTTGACAGCAATAAAAATAAAACCATAAATTTCAAAATACAAGGAATTCAGCGTTTTCCCCAAGGAACGTACAGATGCATCGTGAGGCTGTATTAGGACTCGGTGTCCATCCGTCCACGTGTAAATATTTACCCTCCCCGTTTAAATATTCGTATTTAAATTTTTCAAATATTTATATTTTGCATATAGAAATATTTGAACCCGCGCTCTTTCATTCTAGAGCATTCTCTGCCCTGAAACTTTCCTCTGAACTCAAGAACAGTTAAAGTGGGCACCTATATTAATGGGAGTACTTTATTGTCCTGAAATTATGGCTTTTGAAGTTTCTTCCTTTCTGAAACAAAAAAGAAAAGCCACGCTTGACATCAAAGAGGAGGCATTGTCCTCACTAGCAATTACGGGCGCTTAATGTTACTCTATATCTTCCCGGCTGCAAACTGCCTTTGCTTTTTGTAACATATACTTATTTTGATCAACACCTTTAGAAAAAGTACCTAAAAGTACCCAACTACCTATAAAATTCTCACTGGATTCTTCCTGGTGGTTGTTGTGAATCAAAATACTCCTTTAATAATGTATTCTGCCATCTATGATTGTGGGTGTTTTTTTTTTTCCTTCTTTTAAAGAAAACATTTAATTACTATTGGAGAGTTGTAACTGTGAGCTGTGAGTTACCAGATGTGAAACCAGACACAAGGGTGAGATTTTACAATTTCAGCACAGCTGCTTGTGACCAAATCTGGTTTAGGACACCGTCGATGGATTTAAAAACATTACATTTATATTAAAAATAGCAGGGTCTCATATGCAGCCCAGCTGAAGGTCTTCTTGGCAAACTTGTTAAAATCAGAACGAGTCCGCCAATCAAAGCGCAACAGCAGGCCGGGCGCACCCCAGTGACAGGCGCTGTCCCCCGCCCAGCCCGCCCCGGCCCAACTTCCTCGTCCAGAAACACGTGTCTGGGCCTTTTGTCTGAACTCTAAATTAAGCTTCGGGCCTTTCATTTCTGTCGTGTGTGCGCTCAATGCCAGAATGGAAAGACTTGAAAAGTGTCAACAGTCTAGAGGCTTGAACACCCAACTTGCTGCTCTGAAGGCTGCAGACAAAGGTGAGGTTCTGTGTCCCCGCCAGGCCCAGCCCCCCCACCCCTACCCCGCCTTGGAGTCTTCACAGCAGTGGGAGAAACAACTCTGGGGCGCTTGCCTTTTCTTCCTCCCCCCTCGCCGCCCCCCTGAGTTCTTGACTCTGCAGCTATTCTTTGGAGCCAAATCGTGGCCACGCTCAGCAGAGCATGCAGCCTGGGCAGAACAGCTGAAATAACTGCGAGATGGGGGTACAGTGACCCCCACTCCAGGATGGTGAGAACTGGCCCCACCCTCCCCTCCATTCCTGCCATGATTTTAACTAGAGTTTTGAGAGTTTCTAAAAATGTAGCTGAGGAGAGCGTTTCCTACCTGAAGCCAGGGGAGAGGGAAGAAGTGGCCGGCTTCTCCACGGCTACGTCTGGGCGCGCTGGAAGGACTCAAGGGTAGGAAACCTGGTCTAGGCGATGCCTGGGCACCTTTAATGCAGATTCTGCAGGCCAAGGTACTTTTATAATCTTCCCATTTTTCCCCGATAGGTAAGGAAGGCAGTGTGTGCATAAATCAAAGCCAGCTGTGTACATCTTTCTGCACCTCCCAGTCCCTTCATAACGTATCTTGGAGTCTTTCCATATCAAGTCAAGCAGCTTCCTCAGTTTGGTGTTGTTGTTGTTGTTTTTTAAATACAAATCATGGGGCCTCCCTGGTGGCATAGTAGCCTCTGCACTATCACAGCTGCAGCCCAAGTTCGATCCCCGGCCAGGGAGCTGAACCACATGGCACAGCAGACCTCTCCTGTCTCCCCGCTGCTCCCCTTGGCAGTAGATCTGCCTGTTCTGCTCCCCACTCTGTCTCTGGTGAGCGCTCTCATCCCCCTGCCCCTCTGAACTACACCCCAGTTCTCCTGTGTAAAAAATGGAAAAAAAAAAAAAAAAAGCATGCTGTGCAATTAGGCCTAGTGTGGCTGTGTCTGTACTGACCATGCACACACTTCTTTGTGTCACTCCTTAGAAATGAGGTAAATGGCTGTGCAGAGTGTTCTTGCTGGACGAGGTGCTGTGTCTAGACGTGATGTGAAGTTTGGGGAGATGGGCCTGGCTGGCTCTGTGCAAATACTACACCGTTTTATAAAAGGGACTTGAACATTTTTCATAGATACACTCTATGAATTCTCTATAGATCTCAGTGTCTGATCATGGTGGGTCCTGGAGCCAGTCTCCTGTGGATTCCGAGGGACAGCTGGATCTCACTTAGGTCCAAGGATGAGCCTTTCATATATGTCCATCTGATTAGCCCGGGGTTTCTCCAGATCTGTAGATAAGTTCTGGGGTGAGCTTGAAGAAGTCGCCCCTCTTCCCCTCCTGAGTTGGCCCAGATCAGCAGTCCCCAGCGTCCGTCCCGTCTGCGTGGATCTGAAGCATTCTCTCTGGGATGGGGTTTTATAGTCAAAGAGTTTTAAGAAATCGCATGGCCTTCTAGAGGTTCCTAAAGTTTTGAACCTTAAAGACTCAAAGAAATCCTTCCAAAAAATCATCAGCTTTTTTTTTTAGCTCACAGTGACTCAGTTGTACTTGGGGAAAAAAATGTGGATTTTTTTAATTAATTTTCTGCAGAGTCACATTGGGAAATGCTGATGCTCTCCATGGTAACTTCCAGTTCAAATGTGCTGTTGTGAACTGAGCAGCCAATTAGCTGTCACCAGACCTCACGCCCCCTCAACTCCTACCGGCCTCTTTGTCAACCTTCTCCCCCTAAATCCTACAGTTCTTCTTCAGCTGGCCTATGGGGGCGGGGGGGCTGCCATGGTGCCTCTGCCTGATGCTGGGCAGAAATCACCCCTCAAGTCTGCGGTTGGCCTGCCTGATGGCCTCTAGGGGCCACCAAATGACTTAGGTTTTACCTTTCTTGGATACATGCAGATTTAGGGTTCGGATCTGATAAAGGGGAGAGAAATAATGGGGACAGGAGAAGGTAGGGGAGCTAGTGGGGGGTGAGGGGAGAAAGACAAAAGAGCACAGAGAGAAGGAAAGGAAGAAGAAAGACGTGGTTGTGCTCAGGGAGGCGCGGCCCCAGGAGAGTGTCCGCCATCTGGCGGCGGGCGGCAGGGTGCTGGATAAAGGTGCCCACCCTGCTTTCTGGTGTCCCCAGTAGGAACATGTTCCGGCAGTGGCAGGTGCTTGTAAATGTCTGGGGGACAGCCCTGACCGTGCCTGTGCTGGCTGCCTGCGTGGGGCTCTTATGTGCGTTATCTTATTTCACCGGCCCCTTCAAGTGAGATGCTGACCCACTTCTCAGATGTGGAGACTGAGTCTCGAAGAAGCCGAGCTGCTTGCCCGGTGTCCTGGAGCCCAAGCTGGCCTGGCTCTGTGCCCCCTGCCCCAGCTCCTGGCCGTGTGTCCTCAAGGGTGTCCACCCCTCACCGGGGGACACAGAGCCTGGTCACGCCACTTTCTCTGCACCAAGGAGCACCCGGTTTGTGGAAATGGACACTGAAGCCCATCCTGTGCCCCCCACTCCTGCCCTCCCAGGAAGTACAGGGTCAGTGTCCAGGTGGGGGAGCAGGGAGAACCACCTCTGCTGGGGGATCTCCACGCACTTTGCTTCTCAGGGGCCTCAGTGGACAGTGGCGGGAGCAGGAAGCCACCCCGGTGCTCTCCCGGGCCCGCTGGGGACACGGTGCCCACACTGACCACTGCAAGGTCCTCGTTTCCCAAGCAAGATGGAGCCTGCAGGAGGGGCTGGAGAGGGGGCCAGGGTGCTGTGGATGGTCTGTCCCTCACCCTCCTTCCCACCTTGCCTGCTGCTCCTGGGGCCTACAGCTTCTATGGGCAAGTTTCCAGGCAGGGGGACCCCCCAGGGGAGGTTGATTTTTGGTAAAGAAGTGAGCATCTCACAGCAAAATGCCCCTTTGCATGTGCATGCTGCGCCCGCGGGTCTCCCGCCACAGCTCCTGGGAGCTGCCCTGTGCTGTCCTTCAGTGTCCTCGTGGGTCTCCTGCCCCCTGCTCCCAGCCTTCGGGGTGTCAGCCTCACCCCTAGGGACAGTGCCCTCATGTGTGGGTCTGGACCTGACGACTCAGTGAGGCCCAGAGCAGCTCCCCGATCTATACAGGAGGGGGTGGGCACAGGCAGGGGCGCAAGGGCAGTGAGACTCACTGGGGGGGCAGGTGGAGGGCTGGGCCCAGCTGAACTGACCTGCGGACAGAAGAGGCAGAGGGTGGTGAGGAGACTTGCTGGTGACTCCAGACCTGCAAGTCCCATGATCGTCTGCTCGGGAGCCCCTGTGGTTGCTGAAATTGCATCTTTGCTGTTAGACGGCTCTTTGCGATGCCCGTGGAGACGGCCCCAGGCAGCCCCTCTTACTGGAGATGCATCTGACTTGCTTGGGACGCCCCCCAAGTCCTCCTTAGCCCGCACCGCCCTCCCCCAGGTCCCGCCGGCGTGGAGGACAAGGAAGGCTCGAGCGCCGGGACGACGAAGCCTCTGCCCTTCTGCCCTCATGGAGATCTCTCTTCCCAGCCCTGCTTCTTGTCTGCCGCCCTGCCCTCTCCTCTCCCCCATCACTTTTATATTCTTGTTTCTTCTTCTCCGCCACCCCCTTTGCTCTCTCTCCTTCTCTGACTTTTGTTTTCCATTGTCTCTGTCTCTTGGCATCGCCCCACCCCTCGGCCCTCTCCCTCTTCCTTTTATGCCTCTGTCCTTCCCCCCTCCATGTCCCCTCTTCTCTTCCACGTTTTCACTCCAGCCCGATTGCCCACCAGGGCCATGCCTTGGCTCAGCGGTGGTGTCAAGGCTAAAGTGGTTAAAAAACAAAAACGGAGTTATTCATTAAGTAAGCAGTCGCCATCACAGAATCCCCCAGATGAAGCTTAGAGGTTCAGAGCCTTAATCACCTCTGCGTCTGACCCAGACACATTCCTGCCGCGGTGCCGTTGCCAGAAAAAAATGATTGATGGGTGAGGAAGTCGATATGAAGTAGAACGGAGTCTCCGCTTTACAAAGCAAACATTTTGGAAGGCGCAGGATACGCCAAACCCCACTTGGGCCCGGCTTGAGTAATTGGGCAGGAGCTCCTGAAAAAGCCATCATTCTGGGAGCACCAGCAGATGGAGAGGGAGGGTGTCAGGAATCCAAGAGTGAAGGGCAAGGGGAAGGCATGAAGTGTGGCTGCTGGGGTCCCCTGACCTCACAGAGCAGCTGGGCCCCGAGGGAGAAGGGGGGAGACCCCACTGCACACCCCATGTCTGCTCACAGGGTTAGGCTGCACCGTCTCCCCGAGACCCTTCCGTGTCCTGTGACTGCAGGATGGTTCATCTACATGGTCAGCGCCTCCTGAAGGGGGGAAGCCTGCTGTTTGCCAGGCTTTGTCCTTGGTCCTGTCCAGCCACGATCATCCTTGTGTTTAAGAAGGTTGTCTGGGGGTGGGAGGAGAGGTTTGAGAACTGAAGAAAAAATGATTTTAAGTTGTTGTTTTTTTTTGTAATTTTTGCATAGAAGAACTAGGGTACAGGCCAGAGGTGCGGGGAGTGAGAGGATTCACCAGAGACAGAGCGGGGAACAGAACAGGCAGACTGACTGAAATCCACTGCTGAGGGGAGCAGCGGGTGAGACAGGAGAGGTCTGCTCGCCATGTGGGTAGCTCCCTGGCTGGGGATTGAACTCAGGCTGTAGTGGTGATAGCAGAGAGACTTAACCCCTAGGCCACCAGGGAAGCCCCTAAAAATGATTTTAACTTGGTATAAAAAAATTAAAAGAAATTAATAAGAGAGCAAAAGACAGTAGTTAAGTTTTAGCCGAATGGATGAGGCACATATAATTGCTTCCTGGTGAGGATGAGATGGGAAGATCCCTCACTGGTTGAGGGCGAGGCTGGGATCCTTTCCAGGGTAGTGGAGTTGTCAGGAGGAAAAATTTAAAATAAAAATCACACTACAGGCCTCGGAGATACCTGGGAACTTTAGGAGAATTTGCTAAATGTTGCTAGGATTGATAGGTGGATACACCGGGAAATCTCTGCCCTGGTCTCCAGACAGGTGAGGGAAGCCACGGGGCCCCCCCCCTCTGGAAAGTGAGAGTTTCTTCATTCAAGGCCCCTTTGATATGCACAAGGGCCAAGAATAGCTGGAGAAATTCCACTGCGCTTATTGGAGCTCTGTTAGGAAAGCAGCAGGCAAACCTGCAAGTTATACTCATGGCTAACACAAAAACAACCTAGTGGGAACTTCATGTTTGAGCTTAATTAACACTTTCAATTATGTATTGAATTATTTTAACTGCTGGCTTTTGTGAGGGGTTAGATGATAAGGACAAGAAGGCAACTTTCTCCAGCAATATGGAATAAAATTGGCAGGCTTTGTGGCTAAAATGGAGCCCGGACTTTCGCTGTGAGATCATGAATAAATTACTTAAGTCCTCTAAGCATTCATTTTCTATAGTACTTACCTTGGAGAGTTTGTGGGGCCTGCGTGGGATAAAATGTGTTAAGCACTTACAGCAGTGCTATTTCATCATGGTTCAGTTTTCTTCTGTTGTGATAAATGATCACCAACTTGGTGACTTAAAACAACACACATTTATTATTTTATCTCTCTGGAGGTTAAACGTCTGATACGGGGGAAATTTAAGATGTCGGCAGGGCTGTGTCTGTCTTTTTTTTTTGTCAGTTATAGGGAAGAATGTGTTTCCTCGCCCTTTTATTGGATTACTATAGGAATGACAGGGAGACATGCTCACCCCTGGATAGGTGCCAGCCTCACCTCGCCCACCACCCAAGTTCTGTTCCATCCATTCCCGCTCTCGGGTATATGCCCTCCCCCCTGCGCACGCTCCTTCCCCCGGCAACCACTGTGTCTTCCGAGCGTCTAGCATGATCATTGTTGTAGGCTAGTAGTTATTTGCTTCGGTCACTTAAGTCAGAAAGTGAAAGATAATTACCGGATGATTTCTCTGGTAGGCGGAATATAAGTAATGAGAGCAAATAAACAAACGGATCCTTGTCTTTTCCAGCTTCTGAGGCCGCCCACTCTCCTTGGCCAGTAGCCCCATCCTCGTCTTCAGGGTAGCACCAGTATCTCCCTCCGGCCAGTCTGTCCCGGTCGTGTCTCCCTGTGACTGTAACTGGGAAAGGAGACGTGATTGTCAAGATCTAAATGGAGAGAATGGGTCCACCTGGATATGTCAGGATATTCTCCCCATGTCAAGGCTCCTCCGTTGATCACATCCACGAGGTTGCTTTGTCATTACGGTAACATTCATAGATAACCAGAGCTATCGCTGAGGTGCCATTATTCTACATACATCACATAGTATGTGCTCAGTTTATTTATGATGATGATGACGTGACATTCCAAATACCATGAAGTCTTTTTCAAATGCAAATGAAGTCTTTTTCAGGGTTACGAACTGCCTTAAATAGTTCCCCTTTCTGTTGAGCCCAAGAGAACATTCTGAGCATTGTGTAGCGATCACAGAGGAGACATAGGCCCAAAGACCCCTCCATATGGGTGATGCCATCAGCACACCCCCATCCTGGATGTGTGCCCCTCCCTTGGGTACCCCTCCCTTGACGTGTACCCCTCCCTTGTGAAATAACTACTCCCATCACAGGCGGGGAGCGTTCCTGACCCGCAGGCGCGTGGCCTCCCCATCAGCATCCAATTTACATCCCACCTTCCTGTCTGAGCAGAAGGCAGAATTGTTTGTGACTTGCTACTTTTCTACAAGGCCATATAAAATTTCACACTTATGATGAATGCCTGGGACTAGGGTTTCATAAAACTATTTAGTGTATTAGAGTCTATTAACCACCTTGAAATCATGACCCTCGTTTAACAGCTATAGGCTGTGGCAGCATTTAATCCATACTGGTTGATTTGTATAACATTTATGATCTGAACCAGATCCCTTAATGCCTAAATTCATAGCTCTTGGCTTGAAATATGAGAGCTGGAAAGCACACTGGCAGAGCCCTGTGATATTGGAGGGACAGAGCTTCTGTGCGAACAAGTTTCCCCAAGAAAAGATCAATTTACATGCAGAGGTCCCCGGCAGATGGGAAGCTCGGTCACACAACAGTTCTGTAGAAGACTCTTGGCTGTGGATGGCCATTACCTCTTCCTCCTTCCTAACAGAGTATAGCTTTTCTTCATCTCTATGCACCCCGTGTGGCTCAGGAAAAGCTGACTTGGCCAAGGATTGGTTTAAGAACCCAAGCTTCAGCAAGGAACACTTGATTTTTTCCCAATGGCTTTTTTATTCCAGGGATAAGCTCATCATCTAGGTTGACCTAATCAGAATGAAGAGTAGGCCTCGTGTTTGATAATTAAGGGAGCGATTTCCTCTCCCTCCTGCAGACTTTAAATGAGAAAGACCATCACCTCAGTGCTCCTGGAGGTTACATCATGTCCATGCCAGAATCCACCTGGGAAAAAGTGGGTACACTGATATTATGGAGGGTCTGATGTCTTAACCCACTTGCAGGCTCAGATATTAGACTTCCATGGATTCATGGATGCTGGAAGTACCCGCAGGGATCCTAGGTCAGAGACAAAGGGCGTTATTGCACACGACTCGGCAGACAGCCTGGCTTTAGCTTGTTTGCACCTGGCTCCCTAGTGACGTTCCCACAGGGTGAGGCAAGCAGGTCCACGTAATACACATGCACCAGAAATCCTGAGTCTAGGGAGGGAGCTTCCATCTTTTCTGGTGGCCAGTTAGCCTGCCTGCCCTCTGCTGTAGAGGGAGACACTATCCCTGCCTTCAAGGCTCGTCACTGTAAAACACCCTCGTGAATGTAGTCTAGCGCAGAGACAGCCGGCCTTCAGCTTGCAGGACGTTCGGAAATGCCAGAGACCTGCGAGGAATGAACTCCTGGCTGGAAGCTGGCACGATAGTGAGGGTTGCGCCAAATAACTGGCGGAAGACGAGAGCTGGAGCCCTCCTTGGAGGTGACTTTCCCTCCTCGCTTGTTATTAAATGAGATAATGAGCTTCCTTTTTGCTTAAGGCACTTGGAAAAAAAATATTTCTTTAACTCTTGGTTGAAGTGTAATAACTGATAGAGTAACCAAGGATCTGAATTCTACAGGGAAGTCTAGGATTCTTAATTCTATTCTTAATTCTTTGAAGAGAACTGATCCCAAGCAATAAGTAGGGCATTTTATGAAGTTACATTTCTCTTTAAGGAGGAAGACTGTCTTTGTTCTCGCTACCTGAGTTATCTGATGCCTCAATTAATAATAGGGTGATTACCTCCAAAGGGTGATTTTTCTCAGCAGGTGAAGGTGGGGGCACCACCGATGTTCTCAGCGTACAGACCTACGACCCGTTTATGTCAGATGTGGACAAAGGGCCAGGGTGTGGGAGCCCCTTTGGCAGCATTAGACAATGGGGCACCCACCCCTCTTGGGTGCTCCTCCATCACAGAGCTCCGCGTGCTCTTGGAAGAATATGTCTCCCTCTCTCGGCACGAGGCGGCGTGTTTAGGAACCATTACATGTCCCTGACACAGCCCCAGGAAGGTGGGCGCAGCCAGACACCCCTCCCGATGCTACAGAAGGAGGAGGGCCACTGTCGAGCAAGGGACCCCGGGGCGCGTGGCTTCCCCACCCGCAAGAGTCTCGGATCTGGACTCACCGCCACTGAGACAGGCTCACGGGCTGGAAGGAAAAGGCCTGTGAACGCACGGCTCCCTTGGGTCCCTGCCTGTGCCCTGCCACCTGTAAAGCTTTATAAAAATTATTTTTAGTTTTCTGCCATGATCTTAATGGCACAATCAGAAAGAATGCATTGATTGTGGTGGTGGTGTGTGTATGTGTGTGCGTGCACGTGTGCGTGGGTGTGCGCGTGTGCGCGCTCCTGGCCCTCACTTCTTAGGTGTAAACAGCAAAAATATGCTAGAATTATAAAACCTATTTCCAATTTATACAACTTTAAATGCAGTTGAAGCCCCCACAGTAGGAAGGGTCTGGCCGGGCTGTCGCAGAAGCCTGCCTTGTAATGAGTGAGTAAAAGCTCTTGTAAACTGGAAGGACTCCTGCATGTGTTCCCTATTATTTAGCTCATCTGTTATGCAGGCTGTGGAGGGCCGTGGGGGTGAGCCCTCCCGGAGGGGCCGCCTGCCCCCGAGAGCAGGGTCAGCTCATGGTGTGAGCGGTCCTTCCTGGGGCTCGCCGTGGCCCTGGACTTCAGAGGGCAGCTCCAGGGGGACACCCCCTCTCTCCCACCCCCCAAACACCCGCTTCCCTGGAGCCGCAAGATCCAAGCTCTTCTCCGAGGGAGGCGGGCATTCTCCGGGCATGCGGTCTCTGCCAAGTGCCAGGGTGATCCGGGTGCCACTCTCTGTGCCCCCTGCTTTTCCTCTCCATAACATGCTGCCTTCTCCCAACGGCATTCAGAGTCGCGCCGCAGCGGAAGGAGGCGGCGCGGGAGAATGTCTGTCCCCGCAGTAAATGAGATGCACTGGGATAAAAGCTCTGGGGAAGGGCATTCTTCCCACACGCTGCTCATGGGGTAATTTTTTCAATCAGTTTTTAAAAATCGATGTGGCTAAGTCAGGCTGCTCTGACTTCACGCGCGACGACGTCGGCGCTATTAGAACTCAGATGCAGCTCAAAGAACCTGTCTCTGCTTTTCTCCCGACATAAAGCCCCCCTTCTCTCTGCCAAGCCTTCCCAGGGAGGACCTTTTACTCTGCATTATAAAAACTTCTGAAATAGTAGGTGCACACGGGAAATGTCAATAGGAGCAGGCTCTGGCCGGCCGCTTGGTGGGGATGCCATGGGCTGTGGAATGACTTCATTTAGAAGAAATGCTGTATTTGTGAAGCTCCTTTGTCATCTAACAAAGGAGGTGAAGGAGGGACAGCCGGGCTCATCACAAACGAAGTAGCAGCCAGGATTTAGCAAGATAGTTTCAATTAGGTTTAGAAAGGGGGGAAAAGTCTCTAAAAGGATTATTGTAGAGGACTTGATGTTAATGAGGACCCCGAGGGTGTGGGCACAGGGAGGGTCTGGCCTGGGAGGAATGTGATAAGGAACTGAAATTAACAGGATGGGCAATTAGCATGGTTTTGACCTCAAGGGCAGTTTGGGAAGAACAATGGCTTAAAGACCTCCTCGAGACCTGGTTCTGCTCTCACCAGGCTGTGTGAACTCAGGACTGTCCTTAGCCTCTCTGAACTAGATGTAGATCGTCTCATCTAGATCATAATATCCCTCTTTGGGGAGTACTAGAAGAGAGTGAAATAAACGCATATGACTTTATGGACCACAGGAGTGTTAGCTCTCTCTGGTGTCACAGGAGGGAGAATCAATGAGGTGGGGTCCGTGCCCAGGACGCACCTGGCACACAGTGCCTGAGAGAGCTGAGGCCAGCTCAGCGAGAACCTCAAGAGGCCTGTGAAACTGGTCCAGTTGCCTCCAGATCCCAAAGGGTCACATTGCTAAACTTCTGCTTCCTAGCAGGGCAGAGAGTGCTTGCCCTCGGGCACTGGGCACTTACTCCAGGAGAAGTCCAATTTGTAGGTACAGCGAGGTGTGTCAGCAAATGCTGCCTTTGAAACCCCACCCCTTTTTATGCTCACTGCCAGCTAGCAGGTGTCATTGTGCCTTGTTGGATGGAGTTGCAAGGAGAGGCCTGCAGCAGAGAGCACTGGACTCTCTGAACAGTGGCCAGGGCCCTGGGAAAGGGGCAGTGCGGGTGGCTGCCCCACCTCTGCGATCCTGGGGTGAAGTTCTGGCTGACGGGCTTGAGGGTGCCCTGTCATGTGACTCATGCGCCAAGGCCAGGTTTGGGCGAGTGAAGTCGAAAAACATTACGATAGCCATTTCTCCCTTGTTGGATTCCGAATTAGGATTGGGGAGGAGGTTCCTGAATATAATTATATTGAAAGAGGTTGGCATTTACTGTAGAGTAGTTATGAGGCTGTTATTGGAATAATGGTACTTACAGAATCAGAGACAAAAATGTAAAAATGCATTAATACGAAGAGTGGAACATTTCCATAATAATATTATTATTATTAAAACATTTTACAGCTTGTAAAAATTATTTCACATATTATTTCATTGAATTCATAGCATTTCCCTGCAAACAGAGGAGGTACTGTCACTTGCAGCAAAGTTGAGTCTCTGAGATCACGCGGTTTGATCAGATCACAGAGCACGTGATAGAGCGAAGAATTCACAACTCAAAAATTCAAAGGTCTTGAGTGTCAGATTTAAAAACCATTTCATCATATCATAGATGAGAATTTCACAGGAGAACAAGGCCTCGTGGAAACATTTTCAGGTATTTTAATTTTAGAAATCATTTATGTGGTGCCAGGGAGTTTTTAAAAAATTACTAATAAGGCAAAAATTCAAGAAAGCTTTCTCAGAGCCAGTATTACGAGTAATTTAAACCTGCTAGGAAATTGGTTATGATATGGAATGTGACTATTCAAATGCCATAAACTTCATGAGAAGCCCTAAATATGTAACTAGAGTTTTTACTAAGTTTATAAAAAATAATATTGGATACAGCATCTTTTGTAAATCCTTGTGGTTCATGTGTCAATTACCTGGTTACTTAGTAACCAAGTAATCCAGTAACCAAGGAGTCAAGCCATAGATTAAATAGTCCCCAACCAGGCAATAAAAAGGTCCCTGAGTACAAATTTGCAGAATTATGGTTGATTGTGTTAATCATCTCCCCCGTCTGTGGCTAGACTTCCAAGGATGGAACCGGTAAATGTGGCTATTCCAAGGCCCAGCCCTGGTTGCTGCTATTTTGTTCTAGTACCTGCTTTTAAAGGAGGAAATTAAACCACAGAATACACTCTGGCTTAAACTGGAGGAAATGAAGGAGGCTGAGTACACACCGAGCTGGGGGGTGGGGGGTGATTCTGGGCCAGTCACACTTGGGGTGTAAAATGGGGTGAGAGCTGGTGATTTGGGATGCAGCGTCTCTACCGCTCAGGCTTAGAACTGGGTTTGCCAGTTGATGATGGGGTTCCTCACATAAGTGGCGATCATCGTCTATAGACATTCGTCTCGCCCTACTGTGTGCTCGGCAAGAGTGAAACGACTAAGTCAGACATACCCAGTCAGTGCCCTCAAGAAGCTCACCGAGCGGGGAGGGGAGAGACATTAACAAGTCATCTCTTGGATAAAGACGTCACTGTGGTAAGTGCGCGAGAGTGAAATTAGAGGCTGCTGCCGAGTGTCTAGCGCTGAGATGGACTCTAAGGCAGGATTAGGGGTGCAGTCATGGGAGAGTCCCCCAACAAACGGCATGGCATCGGAACAGAGGTGAAAAACTGATGGGTGAGGAGGAATTGACCCCAGGAAAATGGAAAGGAACAAACTAAGAAATGACGTTTCAGCAAGAGGGAGATGCACGTGCAAAGGCCCTGGGGCAAGAGAAAGCAGGATGTTTCCAGCAACTGAAAGGAAGCGGGTGTGGCTGAGCGCCATCAAGCTGGCAGGAAGGCGTGGGAACCCTCAAGCTTCAGACCACGCTATGGGTTTTGTGGGAGACAGAGAGGTTGGGGAAAGCAGAGCTGTTTGTTGTGGGAACGCTGATTTCCCACATAGAAACAAACTCATTTTTTGGTTTGATTTTACTGCGCAAAGCACACTGATCTCGGTTGCGATCTGGCTGTACAATTCCACCCTGCGCACAGCTTCGGCATCCCCGAAATCGCTCATGGAATGAAGAGGGAACAGTTTATGGGTGGAGTCAGCGAAGTATCAAAATTCCTATAGAAACCAGCATTAAATAAATTCCAGATATCTGGCTGCCTGAAAGAGGAGACAACCTCCGAGCAGAAGCAAACTTCCCTTCCTGCCGGGCTTTGCACCTACCCCTCAAGCTTCAGCTTGGTCCAGACCTTGCAGCTTTCCTCATGGACAGTGACGCAGCACCTCACAGCTGGGTCCGCTGTTTAAATCGCTGCTCGTGGGTTGGGCGACACGGTTCTGCAACAGACTTGATGGATTCAGAAAAAGTAACGCCACAGTCTTCATCTTCAAAATGCTGCCTCCCCAGTTTCAGTAACAGACTGACACCCAAAAATAGCCGCTAGAATGAAGATGAGGCTGATCCAAAGCAAAGCTCACCCTCGGAGCAGTCAGGAAACTCACAGACCTGATAACCTCTTTCCATTTTTCAGCTCCTTATCGTGGTTTGATTGTGCTTTTCTGATAACTGATTTTAGCAAGAGTGTAAGTGACTTGGCGATTCTGGTGACATAGATGAAATAGCTTCTCCAGCCATGCCTGGGGCAGCCCATGGTTTGTCATGAGTCCAGCCCAGATCTGCTTGCAGGAGGTGGGGCGGCCTGGGGCCGGCTCCTGTGATGGGGCCCTGCCGTGTGCAGGGCCGGGGATGGCTGCTGGCTCAGTGGTTGCAGAGGCTCAGAGACTCGGACAGTGATCCCCACACAAGTAGATGTGTGGTAACAGAACTTCAGGCTGGCGGAGCGAGCGCCCAGGGGAGGACAGACTTTGGCGTACAGTGCACGGGAACTAGAGCTCGGAAAATGTGCCAGGAGAGAGGAAGGCAGGCGTCCCTGAGGGTGGAGATAAAATGAGCAAACAGAAAAACAGCAGCCACGAGTGATCTAGGGGGGCCGGGCCGGGCAGAGGGAGGGGAGGTGTCAGGGTGAAATGGACGGTGTGAGGACATCAGTGTCGTCCTCTGCCACCTGCCAGCATCGCAGCTTTTCGTAGAGGCAGGAGACCATGCACACACACACCCGCCACACATACACACCCTATACACACACCACACACAACACACACTACGCACAGCACACAGACCCCCACACACACTTTTCATCTTGCAGAGCAGGGTGGCTGGCTGATTAGTAAGAGCAAAGATGCAGTGTGGGCCCCAAGAAGCTTGGGTCTCGTTTTACTCATTAAGAGCTGGGTGAGTTTTGGAAAGTTGTTTTCCAATCCGAGCCAGGACATTGGACGGTTGAACAGGATCTCTTCAGCTTAAAAACGTTGTGATCCTTGAAGAGAGATGGTGATAGTAACAGATCTACATTCGTGTCCCGGCGGGGTGAGCGCAAGAAGAGCTAAGCCTCCTGGGTGCTGGCTGGTGACGTGACGAGAAGCCGAAGTCTAGGAAACAGTGACGCGCGCGGACAGTGAAGAAGGATCTGGGCTGGAGTCACAGCAGAGGCGAGAACACGCCAATTTTTTAAGACACTGAAAATCCAGCTGAAGAAGCACCCTGGTTTCTGGGTCTCTCCCTGGCGCTTGGTAGTTGAATATTTATTAGGTACTTAGACTTTGCGGGGCCTCGGTTTCTTCACCTCCGAAGTGGGGTGATGACCACCCCCACTCGATTCAATTTACAAATATTAAGCATCTGCAGCAAAGCCAAGGCTGGGCATAAAACCAGTGCTGAAGAGAACTGATTTACCTCCTGAATACTTATTTAATAACACGGTGTCTGGCCTCACAGAGCCTGCGGCCCAATGGGAATGAAAGCCAGGCGGGCAGGCGGCTGGGGCCGATCGGGGTGCACCGGGCCAGGAGCGAGTCCAACAGGGAGCGCGAGCAATTCTAAAAAGCAGAGGGGCGGGCTCTGCCCTTCCCGGGCCTGGGAAGATGTCTGTGGGGTGGCCCCCGAATTATGGGCATAGGGGTGTGATTGGGATTCAGAATGTCCCTCCACGAGGAATTAACCCTTTAAAGAAAAAGTTACAGGTTCTGCGTGCGCGGTGCCTCACAGAGCCTCAGAGACAGAGACTGGATAAACAGCGAGCGAAGCCAACGATGTCACGCCTTTCTTGGTTTGGGGAGCAGTTCATTTCACCTTGATGCAGCTTTTTACCCCAGTTTGTGCTGCGGTGCCTTCGGCCGCTTTGCACGCCTCTGGTGTTAAGGAAAGGGGTTTCCTGGATTTGTCCAGGCGGCACAGGCCCCAGCAGAAGTGTGTGTGAATTGACAGCAGCGAATGCATGTGGGTTTGCTCTCCTGCTGCAGTCTTGGGGGGATCTCTGGCTGCCACGGAGCTCCCAGACACAGCACATCCTCTGCATTTAACACGAGTACATAAAAATTCAAATCCTGGCCTCATAAATGTGAGTAAACAGTTTAATGATTTGCTTTAACTAGAAAGTAATCAAATATAAATGCAGGTATGCTATTCATTTGCATATCTTTCCATGTGGGTGAATAAAAATAAAAATTCCCCAGGCTTCATATTGGCTAAATGAACTTGTAATGGAGATTTTTGTTCTAGAATGTAAAGCCATGGTGACTTTCCATGCCATGCTCATTGACATGCACGCTCAGCAAGGGAGGGGGCCCTGCCTAATGTGTCTGTCCCAGGACCTGCCTTCTCTGGACCACTAGCCAGAACCTTGTGGAACCAGCATCACTTCTGTCTACGCCTGGACCCTTGTCTGCTCCGCGGAATTCTGTTGCCTAATTGCAACTTAAACACATAACTGTTCAGAATCAAAGAACTCTAGAACAATCTTGTCAGTGCAGTGCCCGGCGTACGGTGGGAGCTGAATAATCGCCAGTTCCTCTTCCCTCGTGAGGTGTATCTCTTCATTTGCAGCTTTCTCTAGAAACACAGATTGGCCCAACTCACCTTGATCATGATCTGAATTCACACACACTCGTCGGGAGGTAAGAACATGTATATTCATGTGTGCACTGGCACGTTTTCACCTCAGAGTAGTCACAACAATATGCATATCAGTATATTTGTACATCAGCCTAGGACTCCATTTTAATCTCTCTGTTAGTACATACGCTCTGTGGAATGAAAATGATAATTCACTAAAGTAAGGACTTCTGTTTTCCAAACATAAATTGAAGGGATGATCCGAGTGGTCTCCAAGGCCTCCGACATCCTTGGTTGTGGTACACAGATGCCCTTCACGAGGGGCCTCCTCTGCAGTCACAGGGCGAGGGTTAGGGTGAGGGTAACAGTCTGGTGGCCACCTTTGGTTGAGGCTTCTTGGAGGAAGAGGCGTTGCAGCAGCTATGTGTTTGGACCCCAGGAGATCCACCGCTCCAGGGGTTACATTCAGGCATCAACCACATCCAGTACCCTGACCTTTGTCTTTCCTTTGGGGGTTCTGCCCACTGTGGGCTCCCTACCTTGCTGGCTCTTCCAAGATGACGCCGCCTATGTCATCATCTTCCAGAAACGGCCTTCATAAGTCCATGTGCTGGCACTGGACGGCCTCCCAGTAATGTCCTTAGACACTGGGCTATTCTGTGTCTCTGCCTTGATTCCACTGGAGATTTCCCTAATCATACACCATGGGTGGGGGCTTAACGTGGGCCCAGACTTTCAAGCAACTTGGTGTTTTCTTTCCTGTGTGCCTCGGGCATGCAGCTTGGCACAGTCTGGGCGGGTGAGAACCAGTTGGTAAAATGTATGGTTTCCTAATAGAGAGATGCTGCCTCCTCTCGCTTCTTCTTCACCCTCCTCCCTGAATGGAAGTGACAGTGGTGCCCCAAGGCCCAGCAGCCACCCCCAACCACCAGCTCAAAAGCCACAGGCCGAGGACAGTGGGGACGGGAAGCGAGAGAAGCCTGGGCTGTGGGGCGCGGGGGGCTTCTGGGCTGGGGTGTGCTCCAAGACCCTCTTGCTTGGCAGAAAGGGCGGTCACTGTCGGCGGGCCTCCTGTGATTGTCACCCAAGCATCCTCATGATCTAGAACCCCCAAATCAGCCTGCTCCACGAATCGTCACTTTCCCCAGTGGGGTCCTTTGTGAGTATCCCGGTTAGGCTGGCGCATGGAGACGGCGCCCCACCCTGCTCTTTGCGACCTCGCCTGGGCCCCGCAGGCTCACCCACTGCACCTGGGAGAGCCCCAAAGGGGTAACAGTGTGGTGGGAGGACACGGGCTCGCAGCAGCCCATCTGCCTTGGCCTGTCCCCAACCCGGCGGCCAGTACTAGTCACCCCACTCCGTGACTGGCTTCACCCCCTCCACGCAGCTCCGACTCACGCTCCCCATCTGTGCGATGGGTTGATAAGCCTCCTGCCTCCAAGGCTGGCTTTGTTGTGAAGTGGGAGAAACCGAGAAACGGGTCAGCCGGGGATCTACTCGGTAGCTGATGGCAACGACGCTGCACACACGATCCATCGCCCCCTGTCTTCCCCTCCCGCCCACACCTGCACACTCACACTCAGAAGTCTCCGTGGACGTCATTCTGATGACCGCCCTCGTTCCCTCTGGGCGGGCATGAGACACACCCGCACGCGCTCAGCTGCTGCCTCGGGCTGTTTCCACCTTTAACCAACGCAGGGACTCGGCAGACTCAGCAGACCGTGGCCCACTAAATGGCTCGGGAGGCCTCTTGCCTCCCCTCCATGGTGCGCGCGGCCTAAACGACTTCTGCCCCAGCCTGGAGTTCTGCCGGCAGACTAATCCTTCTGTTTCCCAAGCACACAGGCATTTCCCACTCATTTCCGAGGCAGGGACTCGGGCCCGGGCAGCGATTTTTAGAGGTGCGTCTTTGTACACAAAGCATGGTACCCCCTTCAACATTTTGTGCCGGGGTCTTTGCAGTTATGACTCTCCCCCCACCCCCAAATCGTCTCATTAGGCGGCTCTCGGAAGCTGCAGCCTGGAGCTGCTAACCTTCAGCTGCCTGCTTTGAGAGAAACTTTATCCTGTCGTTCTGCTTTCACGTCCTCATCTGTGAAACGGGGATGAAAATACCATGGCTCACATCGTTTCTCTGGCTTCAAGCATCGGTTGAAGATCTTCTGAGCCCCCTTCCAAGCAGGGTTCTTGTGAGCTGATGCTTCACACTTGGGGTGAGTCAGCTGGACCTGCCTGCCTCTCCCTCCACCTGGAACAGTCAGAGCCCAGGGGAGGCGTGGTGCGTCGGTGTTGCACCACTCAGTGCAGCGTGTTGAACTATCTGATTGGAAAGGAGAAAGAAAAACTAGAATCAGATACACTTCTGGCCCAGTTACCTTCCCACTGCTTATTCATTCGGTCGATGTTTATTGAGTAGGTTGCATTCCAGGCACTAACTGCTCGGTTTGGAGGAGATATGTGATTTCTAGTCCACTGAGGCCTTAACCCTCCACATGCCTGCAAGAAGTCACTTTCCTAGAGGCGGGCGGGTAAAAGCCATGATTCAGTTTTACAGCATCATGAAGAAGCCTTTTCAGCCAGGTTCGACCCAAATTTGCTTACACGTGTTACCCACTCCGCCGAACGTGTAAAGCATGTTGTTCTCTGAGCTTTTCTATGTGATCCAGCCCTATATATTATATTACACTTATAAAATACCACGAAGCCCTTATGAATTAAAAGATAATTAGCGGTTCAACACGCACAAGACATTAGGCCCAAAGTGTCAAAAATGTCACAGAAGACCATAAATCATGGCTTGCCTGCATTGATCCCTTATAGAGTTAGTTTTTAAATCATCTCTTTAACACCTTGTAAATGTACAAACAAGTACAGACCCAAGGGAAACTTTAATATGTTTTTCATACATATTTTAATTTCATCTCAAAGTGCTAGCTGCATAAAAATTAAGTCAGACTCACAAAAACTCATTGATTTCCTCAGGATAAAACCCATCTGTCCAAACTAATTTAGAGCCTTTTTGAAGCCATAAAGTTAGTCGTGCAACACTGAGGTCATTATGGGCATTCTGGGCTGGAGGAACTCTTGTGTAATTTTAAGAAGGCAATTTTGTTATATTTACTGTATTTAAATACAGTGCTACTTTTCAGGAACAAAAGCCTCACTGTGTAACTGTATTGAAAGTAAACCAGAAGCTGTGAAAAGCGAGATCTGTTCTTTTCCTTGTGATTAATGCACCTTTCTGCCAAAATTGAGACTTCTTAACTGAGCTCATTTAATACAAAGTAAACGAATTCTGCTCTTTGGATTTGATCCTCTGGCTAAACCCTATAGATAAGGCTCTAACAGTGAATAGCTTTTCATTCTAAACAAAGGATGTTTTGATAGAAAGGTCAACGCGAAGGTCCTTTATATTGTGATAACAGGAAAAGGAAATGACATATTAATGGCGACCCACGCCGTGGTGGTCTGTGCTGGGGGGACACACAAGTCACCACCGTTCGGAAGTTGGACAGGAGGTGCCGGAGACACACGGATGCTTCTTTTTTGAAAAAATCCTACTCCTCGGGACCTTGTCTCTCGTTACACCCCGAGCCCGGTGGACTCGGGGGGTCACCACGCAACTTGATGGAAATGGAAGATGCTTGCTTGCTTTTTTTCTCCCTCCTGCCCGTTAGCACTAAGCCAAGCAGAGTATCCCCCCCACCCCCGGAGACCCTGGTGACAGTGGGTTTTATAACAATGGAGGACAAGTGTGCAGGGAGCATCGGGATAGCTCAAATAAAGTGAGTTCCTTCTCCCTGGGCTGCAGGGGCCAGGGAGTCCTGAGCTGGGACACTTCACCTTACGCGCCAAGAGGCCGTGTCTTTGTCCTGCGTGGCGTCCCGACAGCCCGCGGACACGTCTGCCTGCAGCCGAGCAGGGGCTAGTTCAGCCACTCTTCGCTGTTCCCTTTTCACGCCACTAGGAAGGTTTCACCGTGATCTAACTCAGGAGCTCGGAGAGCCTGGGAATTCATAGTGAGACGCTGCTTTTATTTTAGTGACGCTGTCCCATCCCCTTACAAATCTCCTGGTGATTAGGGGAAAGAACAAACGAGAAAGGAGAAAAGTGAATTCTTGGACAGATTGGTTGGTTTGTTTTCCATTCATTTCTTCAACAGATCCTCATGGAGCAGCCTCTAGGTTCTGCGCCTAAACCAGATGTTAGAAATACAGCTGCGCGTGAGCCAGTCCTTAGAGCGCCAGAGAGCGTTACAAAAAGAGAGAAACCGGGGTGCATTTGAGCTTGGGGCACCCCTGCCCAGCTGGTGACCTCAGCCACTGCTCTGTCCCTCCCGGACACTGGCTAACAGACCCTACTGACCAGGGGAGGGTTGTTTTGTATTTTTCACGCCAAGATTTGTAGAGAATGTTTTCTCCATCGTGCCTTAGAGGAGCGGGGGAGGAAGAAGAAGGACAAGACGGGGGCTGAGGAGTGTGGAGAATGATTGACTCACAAAGACAATCAGTGCTGCCTGGAGCACCTGGCTGGTTCCACCAGGCCTGCTTCTGGCAGGTTGCCCTGGAGTAACAACCAATCGTGGGAGGCAGGGTGGACTTGACATGTGTTATGGAACCCCATTTCACAGATCAGGCTCACCCAGTGATGTCCGCAAGTTCCTGCGAAAGAACCATCACAGGTTGGAGGATCTTGGTCAGCCAAGGATTCTTAATGCAAAGCATAGAGCAATATGGGCCAGCAGAAACCCTAACACGTAGCCAGGCACAGAGAGGTGACCGGAGAGGTTTAATTTTGCCCAAAATAATCTTTGACAAACACTCTCATGTTATTCCACATCCCACAGCCCCACTGAGGTACACTTGCTTCTAAGCATAGTTATCATGCTGCTTTACTATGGAAAAATCAAATTACACAGAGGTAGAACATAGAATCCTTAATTTTCCCTTATTGTATCAGGCAAGACAATAAAATGTTTATCTTTATTGGTCTGACCTTATTAGACAAAGTTAATAAAAGACACTACAGAAAAGAAGTTTGCTTGAATGTGGAGCAAGAAATTTCCAGACCCTCCTCTGAGGAGAGCAGAGGATTGATGAGCGCCCTGGAGGCTTCCTCCCGCCCACCTCTGTCCTAAGCAGGTCACCTCTGGGGCCAGCCAGAGCTGTCTTCTCCCTGCATCATTAATCCCTAGGCTGGTATTAAAGCAGCATCTTCAATATGACACAATATGACTTCAGGATTTCAGGACCAGCAGGTCTTTGTGGGGTCAGATGTAGGGTGAGGCTGGAGGAGGCGAGCAGAGAGACAGTCCTGAAGTTGAACCCCAAGGATGAGGTATATGTGTGGTGTGCCTTGGGGGATACTCTTTTCCTCTCCTCAAAATGGGGTTAGTGGTACCTACTTCAGGGCACTGTTGGAAGGATTAGTGAGATGATGTATAGAATGTTCCTCTTCCACACAGGCACAAGGGGCGAGTAGCTGGGAATAGCTGCCCACATCTCATCATCAGAGATGAAGTCTCTTAAAATAACTCCAGGGATCTTCTAAGTCTGGTTTGACTCCATGTGGCAGAAAACCCCAACTAGCAGAAGCTTCAGCTGTAGGTTATTTCTCTCGGATGTGAGGTTTATGTCGGCTGCTTGGACTAGCGTGGTGGCTTCCTTACTTTCTCTTTGGAGATAGGGACTGCTTTTAAGGAACTTTTCTGGAAGGTTCTGCCATGCTTGTACTTACATCTTATTGGTCAGAACTTAACCACGTGGTCATATTTAGCTTACAAGTAAGACTGGGACAATTTTATCTTGGGGTAAACCAAAGATCAAGCTTCCATTTCAAAGGAAAAGGAAGTAAAAATGAGTATTTGTTAGTCAACTTGGTTTTTCTGTGTTAGTCCTCTTCTGATACCAGTGTCACAAGAAAATGATGAGAAATTCATGGTTGAAAATATCAGAACCTTTTTCATACTAAAATGCTACTTCATGTTTGTTAAAATAAACTAAGACTTAAGACTTTATTTCAAAGAGCTGAATAATATTTGGATATTCAAATTTAGGGAAAAACAGAAAAAGAGGAATTCTTAAAGACATTTGGAGATCATATGCTTATCACATGCACATTTATCTGTATACGTGAAAAATTCAGATAAATGAAAATTCCTTTTTGAAAAGAAAAGCCTCTAGCTAAAAGATAATAATTAAGAAAAGGTATTATGTAGATTTTGGTACACTTTAGGATGGCTGTATTATGGATGATGAAAATCAAAACTGTGAATCAAGTAACTGGTTTGTGCATCAACTCATAGGATTTCTGTTATCCCAGACAGATTTTTTTCTTGTTACTTGGGGTCACATTTGTCATGCATATACATTTAAATCATTTGTTTTTTGAATTCAGATATTAATGTAGTTCATCTTGCAGAATAGCCAGCATTTTTTATAATATATAGTAAAATGATATAATAATGTATATTTTTCTTTAATAATGTTATCGTTTCCTCAAGGAAATGATCTCTCCCTCTAGCTCCTCAAACTCCCCGATTTTAGTATTATCCTAGGATATAATTTCAAAAGTTTTTTTTTTTTTTATTTTTAGCAATATCTTTCTTTTTTCTTCAAAGAGAATTTCCTGTTTTGGAGAAGAAAGAACAGCTCTGGAGAGTGAGATGAAATGTAAACAGTCAAATCAGATAAGCTTCATGTACATCATAAGTTCTTTATTTTGTTTTATGAACCATTTCTGTGGAAAAAGCAGGCTCTGAAATATGACCTAGTTATGAGTTGTGGTTAGAAGCAGGTTGCTAGGAGATTTCCGATTGGCTTTCAGTGATGTCATGTCCACACTCAGGATGCCCATAATACCTAGTTAATACATTGCATCTCACTGTTCTCCTAATTTTTATGTATACATTTAATTTTGTAACTGCAATAAAACACTCCAAGCAAC
Organism: Talpa europaea; assembly: GCF_964194135.1. Classification (NCBI taxonomy): domain Eukaryota; kingdom Metazoa; phylum Chordata; class Mammalia; order Eulipotyphla; family Talpidae; genus Talpa; species Talpa europaea. The sequence continues at coordinate 2,979,879 of NC_140084.1, read as the reverse complement.
ACATTTCTGAGTAATTACTACACTTTTCGAGCCTCCTGGGATCAGAGGTGTACTTTGTATGAATTAGGAAAGCACTTCAAGTCATAACACATTTCTCTCATTGATAAATCTCTGCTGAGGTCAGTGATTTGAGTGAACAAGATGTAGGCTGGACCTGGAGTCATTTGTGGTTCTGTCAGATGTACTAGAAAAAGGGGAAATGATTCCATTTTGAGGATGTACCAAAGCCCCTTGAGCCTCAGTAGCCCTGGGGAAGGAGTGGATATTTGAAAACGTGAAACTTAACTCACGTTAAGTTTGGTGACCCTTCCTTCCCCTTGTAGACGGAAGTCACACATGATCTCAAAGTGAGTAGGGCCCTCTGTGGAGGACAAAATTTCATTTTCTCACAACCTATTCAAAATGGCTGACTTCTCAGAGCGAATGAAAGTCCTTTGGGAGTCTCTAAGGCTTTCCAATCCAACTCCAGTGAAAGTCAAGCTCTGCATTCATTTTTGTTTTTCCTTGAGAACTAAAACGCCTCCTGCTATTAACTCCTTGAACGCTCTGAGATAATCTCCTAAAGTCTGAGGGCGCAACTCTCAAGATGGCTGCCCATTTCACTTATTTGTTTGACCTATCTATGTGTTAAGTTGTTCAGGAAGAAGTATTTAACATCTAAAACCCATTTTGCTTCTTTCTTTTTCTTCAAAAAATCTTGAACCATCATTTGTTTTTTCTTCATTAGAAAGAGGAAATGGTGTTTTATCAAAGGTAAATAGACTCGAATGCTGTTGGGTTGGATTCCTGTTCGCCACTCAAAGCTTGTGAAGTTTGATTAGGTACTAAACTTGGCACAGAGAATCCTTCATTCATCCAGTCAGCCAAGTCACACCACTGGTCTCAACTTTTGGAAACTTAATTACCTACATGTAGCTCATGAAGCTGTGGGCAGCTGATTTATTTGATCATGACTTAAGCAAATAATAGTCAACTCTTCATCAAATTCAGTCAGAAGTAACTCAGACTCAAAGCCGACTGACTGCCATTTAAAAACTGGATGTGTTTTTAATAGCATGTGTTCAGTGGCTGTGGAGATGAAGTCTAATGGTTAGAAAATAATAACATTTCTATTAGACACATCTATTTTTATTAATTAGATCATCAAACTGTTGAACCTGGTTGTTTTGGGACTTGAATGAAAGAGAAGAATTAAAATTCATCTATAATTCATCTCTATCCGTAGATTTGCCAACTAATACCATTTCAGCGTATTCGTCACCGTAACAGAGATCCTATACACAACATGGTCTCCCCGTTATAAGCATCTAACGGACAAAGGCACCAATGTACTAACTTCTGACTACACCCCCATTTATTAACTATTTGAAACTGTCTCATGCTTTTCTTCACACTTGAATGCAGAATAGCAACTATGCTGTCCTGGGTCAATCCTGCCACCTGGTGCCTGGGGTGAGGAAGTGTTTTGACATTGTCTTCCATTCTAGCTCCTTGATTAGCCTTCTCTCCACCCTCCCAATCAGAACTATTGTTTTCATGCTGCTATTCCTCTGCCCTCAACATTTCATTATTTTTTGGTGAAATATGCATATGTAATTTTTTTAAAAAAACTTTTAAAGAACTTTTTTACTTCTTCACTGTTGTCTTCCAGTGTTTATCTATGACCAAATCACCATTTTCCATTTTCTGTCTTTCTATTTTTGAGTCAAACAGTGACAACAGACAGCTTAATAGCAATCATTGATTGTTAATTTATTCAAGCAGGGTTTAGCATAGCACTGAGTAAGACAGACACAGACACAGGATCTTATAGTAGGTGAAACCAGCAAAAGATATGTAAATGTAATGTTATATAATTCTAGGGAATGGAAAATACTATGAAGAAAAACAAGGCTGTGTAATGGGATGGAAAGCGATGAAAAACCTCAATGAAATACCATTTCATACCCGTCCGGTTGCCCAGAATGTCTGACAATGGCATGGGTTGACTGTGCTGTGGAGTAGCAGCTCTTGTCACTGCCCATGAGTGCGTGAGCTGGTGCGGCCCATTTAGTAAACAGCTTGGAATTATTTACCGAAAGTGGTTAGACACTGCGCCTCTCATGCTGCCACTGCCATCCCAGAGACTCTCTTGCCATGAGCAGAATATGTACAATATAATTCATACGATCCTTTTTTGTAATAATCAAGATCTGGAAGACTGCAGCAGAATGTAGAAGGTGTGGTATTTATTGTCTGACAATAGGATAATGTATGTAATGAAAATAAACAATAATTGCATGCATCAGTATGGATGGCTCTCAAAGATACTGTATTGGGTTCCATTTATGTAAAGTTCAAAAATAGGCAAAACCAAACAATCATATGTTCAGGAACACATGTAGACCTGTGACAAAGAAAAACACTAGTGCAGTCCTTATGAAATTCATGAGCAGAACTGACTCTGAGTAGGAATGATGGGCGAAGAGAGACTAGAGACCAATCAGGGCCTCCCATGCGCAGTAATATTTTACCCATCATGGGATTGGGGATGCACTGAATTCATTCCATTTTGACTTACATTATTTAAAGTGTATGAATGCATTATGTATGCACTCTTTCATGAGTATCACACATTTCATAGACAATGTGGTTCATTTTTAAGTCACAAAAAATAGGTATTTAGCGAGGGAATATGGAAAAGGCCTCCTGAGGAGGTAACATTGACCAAGAGCTTAGTGATATAGAGAGAGGTGTCTAAAGCAGTCTAGTGGGTGAGTTTGGTGGGAGGGGAGGATCTTCAAGGCTCCAGACAGAGGGAGATATAGGGAGGTGAGATTTAGGTGCAAGAAAGAGGCAAACCACATGGAATCTTACAGACCAGAGTTCAAATTACGTATCTGCTGAAGAAAAGGAAAGTAATATCGGTAAGAGAAATTAGAAATATGAAGAAACACCCACATAGTAGTCACAAAAATTCCACTATATGGCGTCTACAAGCCATATGCCTTAATGAAAGGTGAGATATATGTATGTGAATACATGCATGTTGTATTATGCATGTGTGTGAATACATGTGTATGTGGTGTGCATGTGTGTCTGCATGTGCATGGACCAGGAGCAACACTCCAGCAAACAACAGAGGCTTATAAGAAGAAAGTTCTCTGCCCCTCTGCCGCCCACCCACCATTCTTCTCCTCCAAGATAGCAACTTTTCAATACTTCTGTTTGTAGTTCTCGTTTTACCTCCACAATGGTAGAATGTGCCCTAACACTCTTGGATATCACCCATCCGGTGACTTAGTCTTTGCCATGGCTGATGCAAATGTAGTTTGCCTGTTGGCCCACTCACCCTCTCTTTCACCCAGTGTTTTGCAGTTACATCGCTATTCCGAGTTCAACTCTAATATTAAATAATACTCTGTAGATGTCAATTTCTTGTTCCAGCAAGTTTAAACACTATCTTTCAGGTCTCTGAGTTATATTATTAGGACTTTAGTAATGATAATTAAGTCTTTCAGTATTTCGCTATGGCTTCGCTCTCAAGCTAGAAACACTACATGCAGGATGTAACTATGTAACTATTGCTTTCTGTAGAACAGAAAGGCTATCTCAATTACATTTCCTTTCTCTAAGAATAAAGTGTTGTGACTCCCTTGTCACTTAAAGGAGAATGGTCTTAGCATCAAAGGCAAAAGGAGTCTGGTTATTACCGTTATTGTTATTGTCATCAACTGTACAATAGCACACTGCATTCGCCGTTCGCATTTCTGCTTTCTGGTTTGATTTATTTTTGTTGATGTGCTGCTGCCGCTGTTTATTATTTAAATTTTGAGCTACTTTCGTTTTGGCTGGTGGCCTTGAACACATTGTCCCTGTGATTTAGAACTAAGTTACATGTCAGAGTTGAGAGACCTCATTAGCCAAATTATTCATAGCAGAAAAAGGATGTTTGACATGAATCATACCAGAAAATAATATTTTTTTAGAATATTTGAAATAACACATTAGAGCAGAGTCACCCAGAAATGGCTCTCCCATCCAGGTCTCAAAGGTCTTACCTGAAACGTGTGGATTAAGCAATGTCTCAGGTTCCTTTTGGCTTGACCAGAGGTAAGCTATACGCTAGTGATATGGAGAGAGGTGTCTAAAGAAGTCTGGTAGGTGAGTTTGGTGGGAGGGGAGGATCATATTTTTAACTCTTCACTGTATCACCATGGATCTTAGTTTCCTACTCGCTCTCTCTTTGTACATGGGATTTATTCCATTCTTTTTCTGACCGACTTTCTTGGGATCCAGTGACTTAATTTGAACCAAATAATTTTGGTGCAATTATTTTCTGTATAGCAACTGTGCTGGAATTTCTTTCCATGGAATTCCTTTCTCAAAACAAATGTATTTCTAATAGACTTTCTGAACTTTCCTTAAATGCTTGAAAATACTGTTTTTTGTCCCTTGTACTGAGATGGTAGTTTGGGAACAAACTTCTTGGCTAAAAAATAATTTATCTCTAAACATTGAGAATATTGCTCCACTTTCTTTTAGAATCCATAGTGAGTGACAGAAAGTTAGATGACATCAAATTTGGGTTCTTTATAGATGACCTAGTATTCCTTTCCTCCCCCCATCTGTGTAAGCTTTTAGGATCTTGTATTTTTCTCTATTTGTCTAAAGTTCCCGTGGTCAGTGAGTATGAGGCTTTTTCACTGGGTGGGCATGTGTTAAAGACTCTTCTCTCTCTTTAGTTGTTAATAATATTATTTTTGGTGATTTTATTCCACTAAATTCCCTATAATTTCTGCTCTCTCTTTCTTAAATTCCTAATTGAATGAAACTAAATTTCATTGATCGAAATCTTATCTCTTTTTGCCTCTCTCTCATGTTTCCCTGTTAAAATCTTTCAGCTACTGAATGGCCTCCTTTCTACTCTCTTTGTTGTAATAGTTTCCTAGTCAATCGCTTTAGTATCATTTTATAAAATATTGGGAAAATACAGAAAATAAACATGTGTCTCGTGTCTTCTTTAGTTGAAGTTAACATCTAACAAGCTCTATTTTATATTCAATGATCTTATATTTTCTCAAGCTGAAAAGGACCCATGTCAGTATTTAATTCACATTTTTTTTCAGATCTGAAAATTGAAGCTTAGGAGGGAAATCCACCTTTGGGGTGACACATGGTTTTGTGTTCTATTTCAAATATTTGAAAAGTGTTTTCTACCGTGGTTCATGGCAAATAATCTTTTCCAGCTGTGATACAATTTGGATAAAGAAGCTTCTCAAGTCTAATGCGTGAACTTACGATTTCTAGCACTTCCTTGCAGGACCCATGCTTTGTAAGGTTGCTCCTACATTAACGTATGAATCAATCTTTGAAATAGAACCTGGTTTGTTGTTGTTGTTTTAAGTTGTTGCCTGCACCGGACAAGGCATTTTGGATGTACGTGATGTGCTTTAAAAAATAGGACAATTCTGAGACGGGAGTATTGAATTCACCTCTAGTGAAAGGAGATCTTAGGTGATGCCAACTTTATATCCATGGTTGAGTTTCCTGCTTTAAGAGTCAGACTGTGCCCTTTATTCTCAGTGCACTGGTTGGTGGGTTACAGTAGCCTGGCTGCTGATACAGGCTTTTCTTGATATTCAGTTTCTTTTCTCTTAAGACTCATACACACACACACACACACACACACACAGAGCCAATTAAGGGAAGCTTCCCAGAGTGCCAATCAATAAGAGCAGATAAAACATCACTGAAAATGTCAGGAGATGGAGAAAATTGGATTTATCCAGACTCTCATATAGAAAACTGTATATACTCAAAAGAAAAATGCTGGAAAGCCCTTTGCAAGAAATGGGGTGGGCTGTGGACCCCACTGGGGCGTGCTGCCGCTGGTGCATTCTGCAGCAACAGTATCTTGTTCCCCAAAGGGCTTTTGTGTTCCTGGGCGGGTGTTCTGCTGACCTCACACCCTTAATGAAGGAGGATCCTTTTCCCCAACACCACCCTAAACTAAACGAATGAAATTGACACTTGATTAACCACATAAGTAGAGGCTGGGGAAGGAGGTCATGGCTGGCCACGCAGAGTACACCTGGGTTGTGCTGGGGAGCAGGGCCAAGAAGAAGGGGGCAGAGTCTGTAGAAAAAAGAGTTTGGGTCCCCTCAGTTCCTGCAGGAGGATGTGATTGGCTTGTTGGGGTAAGTTCACTGGCCAGCAGGGCTGCGGGAGCATTCATGTTGGGACCCAGGTGGAGGGCAGCTGCCGTGGGGCCCTTCTCTCAAGTGGGAAGCATACCTGGTGAGAACAGGTGGACTCACAGTTCTGTCTTCGGGGTACTTTGAGATTTAAAGACATCAAGGCAGGAATTGAAATATCGGGTCTCACAATACAGTGAAGCAGACAGGTTGGGACCAGAGTTTGGTCCCAGCATCACAAAGGATCAGATTTTCCAACTTCTTTACTCATTCCTGAGACCCTTCTCAAAATAAGTGTGGGATGTAGTGTAATGGCCCCCAAAATATGTGAGCTGAAGCCCAATCCCCCAGCTTGACTTGTTACTGTCGGCAGATAGGGCCTCGGGGTGGGGGGTAAATAAGGTTAAATGAGGTCATCAGGGTGAAACCCCATCTCATCGCACTGGTGCCCTTGTAAGCAAGGGAGGTGGACCTCTCCCTTCCTTCCCTCCTCCTGTCCACCCGCCCTGCCATCAGCAGGAGCGAGATCTCACCAGGAACAAACCCAGAAGCCGTCTTGATCTTGAACTTCCACCCACTAGTAGTGTGGGAACCCACCATTCTGTGGTTAAGCCACCCAGTCCTGGTATTTTGATTGATACACAAAGTAAAAATTGATTCAACGAGCAGAATATTCTTAGGCGCTGTAGAGTAGGGTAAAAGGTAGCAGGCTCTTCTGCCCTTCCGCCATTAGGATAGATGATGGAACCCTGCGGTCCTGAATGCATGCCTGATGGCGGGCACCTGGAGTAGGGTGTGGGCCTAGGTAGATGGGATTCGACTGGCTTTTTAAGGGCGGCGTCACGGGGACGCCAGCAGAAGCCGAGAGAGAAGCAAGAGAAGCAGAAGCTGAGAGAAGGCCGGAGAGCCCAGAGTGAAGACCTGCTGGGGGCTGGGAGGCCTGTCAGCCTACCGGCCCCCCAGCGCCCCTGCCTGCCGTGTACCTGGTAATCCCAATAAAAACCTGCAAAACCATTGAGGACTCCGATTCCTCCTTTAGCCGGTCTGCTGGATCCTAGAAAACCTGCTCAGGGGCCTGTCCTGCCCCTACCAGTGCTGACGGGCATACATGTCTCAGTCTGGTCCACACATAGACTTTGAACATTTGCCCTTCAAACGTCACTTCTCTCTCCATTATTCAAGAGTTAGAAGCAGATTCAAGTTAAACTTCAGAGTGCTTTTTTAAAAACTGCCAGCTAACAACACGAACAGCCATGAAAATGTCCTCCTTCTGAGCCTGCTCCCCAGTGTGCTTAAAACAGACTCCCTCTTACCAGTCACACAACCTCAGGGGACATTCGGGCTCCCCCGCTCAGCCTCAGTTTCCCCAGGTATAAAGTAAGAGAGTGGCGTTGCTAGACAGTCCTCACATCCAGCCGTCATGTTCTGTGGCTCTAACACAATAATTGTTTTGCTGCTGTAGGTCTTACATAATTCCATTTGCTAATAGTCTAATTTATAATTTTGAATAATCCAGCAATAGCAATTAGCACAAATTTAAGTTCATGGAGGCAGCTCCTCTCCGAAGTGCCCCTCTGGCTATAATTTCCACACGCACATTTGCCGCAATTGCTTCTCTCTGTAATACTGATTTTAACAACCTTATTTAGCAGATCATGCTTTTGAAATGCCAGGAGAGAACTAAATAAAGTCAAGGGTCAAAAGCATGACATGCTTCTGTATAAAATTAAAAGTTAATTACTAGCTGCATCTAGGGGCCAGGACTATTTTAATTTTGGAGTCATTAGCCAGACTATTTAGAATCTATGTTTTAACTAGAGCATTAGCGAGTCAGCTGACTTAGATTTGCGACAGAGGCAGAGTCAGTCATCCCCAAGCAGAAACTCTATACGCTGTGGCTCCGCTGACCTTCTCCTTAACTGCTTGCTGTTCATATTGAAATCCTGATCACTGACTTGTTTGTTAAAGTCATCATAAAATTTAATGTGTTTTTTTAAATGCCCTTTAGCAAAATGCATTTAGGAGGAAGTATATAGGAACAAGGTTTCCTTAGTCACATGAAAGGCCTGACATTTGGCAACCCGTGTTTATTTTTAGCAGTAATTTAGGCTCCCATTTGAAAGCCCACGGCACAGGTGCACAGGGCAGCCGTAAGGTATGCCTTGAAATTCATGGAAATGAGGAAATGAGAAACTAGGAAGCCAAGTTAAAAAATAGTAATAAACATTTGAGTATGATGAGGAAGGCGGAAAATCACTTAAAGAGACAGAACGCCTCCCGGGAAGGAATTGGCTGCGCTTCCCGACCGTCTGCTGAAGTGTGTTCTGTGCCTCGCGGAGGCTGGTCGAGTTGTTTGGCTAGAAAGGAAGAACTTTCTGCAGTCAAGTAGATCGGAGGTGGCGCACCGAAAGCAACTTAAGTGATTGTACACATGTTTCTGCCAAGGGGGCCTTGTCGGAAGCGGTGGCAGATGATCACTGAGGGCTTCTCAGTGGGGGTGTTCGTCTAGCCCGTTTCCACGCTCACTTTGCCCGTGGGCCACTTTTTCTGTGAGTGGCTTAGGGGACTAATATTTAACAACAACAAAGACAGAGCAAGGGAAAACTTTGAGTAATGCTCTAGCAACGTGACTAAAGAAACTCTGTGCATCAAAACTAAGGCGCTCCCAGAGAGAGCAGAGTCCATGCTCAGCCTCTGGGCTGTGGAGGAGGCCCCCGGGGTGATGGGGGGGGTGGCATGTGCATGCACTGCCCCTGAATGGGGAGACGTCACCACGACCACAGGTGCCCGCTGCCCTGTGAATCAGAAAGTCTGTCCACTCTTGTCCTGGGTTCCTCTCTACAAATATCCCCAAGAGTCACTGCAGAGGTGCTTCTTCCATCTTGCCCTCACCCTCACTGACAGCTTTCAGCCATCGTTGTGACTTGGCATTGGTTGGGAGAGGCTGTCTGGTCACTGGTATACACGATCGGGGGAACCCCACACATCACAGAAACTACAAGCACGCTCCTCGGAACAGACAAATGGAATTGCACTTGTAGTTGAGATGGATGGGTCTCTTTTGAGGCTGAATGTCACCTGAGCAAGACCAGGGAATACCAATAGTGGATTGCTCTTTTGGGGGGATGTGCTCATATGAATCAAATCCACACACTGATGCACGGATGCCAGACTGATGCTTATTAATTCGTATTGAGAAATGTAACCATTGAGACAGCCAGACACCCATGACGGAGCACATACCCTTCCTGTAGGTCTGTACTGGACACAAAATCAGAAGGACCTTCTTTAGATGTCACTGAAGCCCAAGTTATGAGTTCAAATCCTTCACCTGAGAAAAGGTTTATGGATAAGACTGAAAAATAGAAATGCTTTGTCCTAAGGGAAGGAGGAAGGTACTTCTGGGCACAGACAGGTGAGTATCATTCGAGAGAAAGGTAGCATTCTAGGAAGACAGCGCTCAGGGGCAAAATCCCAGAGAAGTGTGAAAAAATGGGTGACAAGAGAGTGCCCTCCTGGGTACTTGGGCAAGATGGGAAGACCCCACCACTCTGCTCTGCTATTCTCAGTCTCACTCACAGACTCCCAGTAGGACCTTATCCCAGCCTTCTATGACTCATCATGTGTCATTCTCTGAAGATTATAGCATTTACCAAGGTTTTCTGCCAGGTCTCAAACTCATAAATCCTCAGCCTTTTGTTGAAGAAAAATCTTGATTCTTAGACCTACCAGGTGTCCAGCCTTACCTCACTTCTGAGGGCACAACCAGATGCATCATGGCAATTGGTGAAGACAACACAGATTCCAGAACAATCAGTGAGGGTGTGATTCTGTGGTAGCTCAGAAGGGGGCCCCATCTCATCTTACACTTGAGTAACGAAGATACAGGGCCAATTACAGGCTGTCTTTACCAAGGGGAAGTCACCAAAGTCATCACGTTGACAAAAGTCATTGCTTTCATTCTGAAATTTTTCCTGGGAACTTTTCATCACATCACTTAAGTTTCTGAATTTCCATTTTTTTTCCCCACCACCTAATCTAATGTTTGTGCAGCCACGTGGCCCAAATCACACCCAACAGGAGGGGTTGTTCAGAGCTGTGGTCATGGAGACGGGCCTTCCCCCTACTCCCAGGAGTGACAAAGCAAGAGGAACAGATTCATGAACTACTATAAATAAAACTGTTCTGTTGAGTAAAGGAATAAGATGAACAAATAGAAGCATCTCTTCCTGACGTGAATTTTCCAAGAACACAGATAAAACTGTCAAAGAGATGTCAAAGATGTAGCCGGAACATTCTAGACAAGGACTGTACGTTCAGTTCCATTTCTGCCCATACCTTAAGAAATGTGTTTCCCCAAGTATGCCCCAATTGTTCCATACTTCTGTGGACACGATTTTAAAGCCTGGTTAACTCTTGCCCACCAGCAAGGAGGGTGCTGTGATCGCCTCCTCCTTAGGTTCCTGGACAAGTGCCAGGGAGGGAGCTGGAGGTTATAGAACACTCCACGGGTTGTCCCTATCAGCTCCAATACCACAGGCCCCTCGACGGGAATTGCTTGTGGGGTATGCTGAGGAGCTGTATAATCAAAAATCAATGATCCAAACGGAGGTCTGTTGTTCTACAGCTGAGCGGGTGTAATATTACAATGCCAGTCCTAATGGAGTTACATAGAATCCATCAAAATATCAGGATACAGGGGTCAAAGAGGACTGCAATGCCTCACTTCCTGGCAATTACCACTTATTACTGGGGCAGCGCTTTCCCTCTGCTATTCCACGTCCTTCAATAAATGATATTAGGAGACCCTGCAGGGGCAGTCAATAGAGCATTGTTTTATTGTCACAGCTTCGTGGTCCGGTCGATACCCCAGTCTTCCAAGATGCAGGTGAGAACTCTTGAATACGGCACTAATGAAATCCGTGTTTTTATGACATTGAAATTACACATTTCATCTGTAATGTCAGCAAGACTGTTCATGGAGGGCTGGCTGTCCTCTAAACTTTTCTAGTATTTAAAGATTTATTTATTTATACAAGCACTGGGTACAGTCAGAAGTGCGAGAGAGTGAGAGGATTCACCAGAGCCAGAGCGGGGAGCAGAACAGGCAGACTGATGAAATACATTGCTGAGGGGAGCAGCGGGCTCGGCAGGAGAGGTCTGTCGAGCCATGTGGGACCCTTGCCGGCAGCTGGGGATCGAACCGGCACTGCAGAGGCTGCGGGTAGCTTCACAGCCCAGCGCCACCAGGGGAGGCCCAACTTTTCTAGTATTTAGATTCAACAGAAACAGGATTCTGTTCCCTAAAAAGGAAAACCAAATGTTTCATAAAACTTAATTTCTTGTGAGTCTTCCTCAGTTGCTCCCATCCTCTCTGCTTATTATGTGGATGATCCCCTCTGGGTTAGAAAGAAAAATAAAAAGAAAATATGTAAGAGTGCGTAGTGTTGTAAGCTGGCGGCAGCAGGAATGTGGTCTAGCGGTGAGAATGCCTTGGCCACCCTCCCCTCCCTTCATTGCCCGTTCCTTTCTGGCTATTCGAGATGGCGGGTTGGGTTTGAATCACAGGTGTCAACTGGAGTCATGTGAAGCACACAGTCCTAACATACCTACTATGTGACCACAAGCCTTTACTACTGAAAGCCTTTAGACAGGACAAAACGCTGTTCATTCCCACGGTTCTCACCCACTACCTCATCACGTAGGCTCTGTTCCCATCATGAAGGTTTCACACGTAGTGCTACGTCTGTGCCCACTTGAGTCTTCAGCCTCTAGACAAGATGGTTATGGTGAAGAATTAGTATAAACAATAATAATGCCATGACTGCTACTTAATTCTCACAGTGCTTCAGGCACCACCGTTTTGCACACATGGCCTGCCTGTAGTTGTGGGATGAATACAGTTGCTTCTGATGGGTTGAGAACTATTTCACTAAGGGGTAAGAGCGCTGTAGGAGAGAATCCAGTGAATTTGGGGTGAGAAGTCTTGCAGTCTGACTCCCTTCTGGCCATAGTGTGCTGGGAGAAGTTCTCTTAACCTCCTGCCATCCCCGCTTCTTCATCTGGAAAACGAGCCATTTTCCTATCCTTGAGGGTGACTGGACTGTTAAATGAAAACGCTCTAGAACATGCTCCATCTATAAGCAATGCTGTGGTTAAAGCTGTAGGTTACTTTGTGTTTTGCTCTTGTTCAACTTGTAGATGGTGCTGAAGCTCTTGCTGTACTTGCAAATTTGGGGTCAGATATCTACATAACTGTCACCAGTTCAATGAATGGTGCCCAAAGAATCATCCTATGATGGACCCGATTCCAGTGATTTATTGGGAGCGCTTATGAACCTCGAGGAGGATTCACTCTCTCTGCAGCCTCTGGCTGAGCTTCTCTTGGATCTGAGGAAAGCTTTTCAGGGTTGCATCAGCTTCTTACTTTTCTCTTTATCGAGGCTCAAAGTACCTGCAGCCTTAAGAACCCAGTCTGTGCAGCGGGTCCCTATTGACAGCAAAATTTTGGAGGCTGCATTCTGCTCTCTGTGGTTCTTTTTTTTTTTTTTAATTTTTCTTTATGTATAGAAGAACTGGGGTGCAGGCCAGAGGTGCGGGGTGTGAGAGGTTTCACCAGAGACAGAGTGGGGAGTAGAACTGGTGGATCCACTGAAATCCACTGCTGAGGGCAGTAGCGGGGAGACAGGCGAGGTCTGCTGCGCCATGTGGGTAGCTCCCCGGCTGGGGATCGAACTCACATCGCAGTGGCTGCTGGGAGCTTGATAGTGCTGAGACTTAACCCCTGCACCACCAGGGAGGCCCTAAAATTTTATTTTTTGATAGCTGAGTTGGGTGTCGAGGTGTTGAGACTTTGACTCAAATTTGAAATGTAGGGCGTGGGGGAAGCAGAACCTTCTAACTGAGGGTCAGTCACTGCTCGGCACGGTAGGGATGAGGAAGCGAAGCTGAAACTCATCTGCAACGACCAGGATGCCCAGTTCCAAACCCATCAAGACTGGGGGAACTTGGTGGTGGGGACCCCGAAAAAGCCCAAGACCCCCAACTCCAGTATCCTCTTATACTGGATGAGAACATGCTTCAGAATGGAGGGAACGTGGCCCTTCTGGGTCCTCTGCGCACACCCCACGCCAACAGGCTCTGGGGGAGCAAACTGGATTCTCCCCCTGGGCAGAGGCCCCCAGGACGAGGACGCGTGTGCAAGTCATTCCACTCCCCGTGGCTTCTCCCAACCGGGAGAGGTTTACAGATGGAAATACAAACTCATTATCTAATCCCAGACTGAATAAGCCGCCAGATACACAGATATAAATTACCCCTTTTACCTTCTCGGAGGGTGTTGAGAGGCAAACAGATTGCCCTTTTCTGTTCTCATTTTAAATGGGTCAGAGCATCGGTGGAACTAGATAATTCACTCCAATCCACTGGATGTAAGCACCTCATAAATTTCATAATCAGCACTAGCATTTTCCTTTCCATAAGCACTATGTCTTCAGCAGCATTAATTACATGACTGGTAATGGTCTCCCATTTTGAATCCCTGTTTGGGATGAAATATGGGCCGGCCCGGAACAGGCCCCCCCCCCCCCCCAGGCAGGGTCCTTCCCCAGCACACATCAAAGGGTTTCCTGGAGCAAAAGGAACAAATATAAGAAGAAACCCCAGTGGGGGATGGGCTAGGAGGGAAATGTTGTTTTGACTTTCAAAACTAAATCAGGGAAGAAAAAAATATGTATTTATATGCATGGACCGCTGCGCTGGGGACTCTGGGAGTCTTCCATGGCTCTAGAGTCGGCATAATCCTTGAAGTGGTCCCTTAAATACCAGGCTGGCTGGCGGCCTGCTCCTCCCCAGTGGTCTCCCGGTGCTCCGCTGGCCCTGCTCCCTCTTCTCCCACAGGCGCCTAGAATAGCTCACCATTTGCCATTAAAAATTCAGATGAAGCACCACGGTTATTTGCTTATTGTCTCTCTTCTCCACATCCCTTTTGCTTTTGTGTGACACACACGTGACACGTAGAACACACTTAAAACACCCCGCTGGATGCTGCATGAACAGCAAACTAAGGCAGAATCATAAAGTTAACGTTGGCACTCCAGAAATCACCAAGTTGCCAGGGTGGAGTTTGAGGTCCAGAAAGACCCGGGTGCAAATCCTGTCACTAAGGACCCAAGTCACTCACTTTTGTTTCCCTGCCTCAGTTTCCACACTTGCAAAGTAGGGAAGACGAGGTCTAAGGGGAGAGGCTGTCTTGAGGGGGTGCGAAGGAGCTGGGCCACAGGACTGGGACCTCCAGCCGGGGGCATCTTCAGGGGGATCAGGCTCTCGACGGGCAGGACCCCCCATTAGGATCGGTGGGGGCAGGAGGAGACCCATGTGCTGGTGCTGTATTGGGGATGGACACTGACTGCTCCTCCACAGGGTCACCCTGAAATGTGGGCACGAAAGGGTTTCTGGGAGAAGCCCTTAGTAGGCATGAGGTTTATTATCGTTGAGACAACAAGGCCCAGGAAGAGAGATTTCCTCAAGAGTCGTGCCTACCCAGGAGCAGAATCCCGAAGAAGGGGAGCTAGACACGGGACTTGAGCTCTACCGTGAGAGGGGAACCAGCGCTGACTTCTCTTTCAGGGAGCCTCGCTGGAAAGATGCCAACAATTTGAAGGACTGGGAGACTTCTAGAGCAAGGCGCCTCTTGTTACCCGATCCAAAGGTCCGGCAGCAGCTCTCCACCCTCTGGCCCAGCTGCCGGCTGGTGGCCAGTCTTAACACACTGGGCTATAGCTGACGTGACCTGATTAAACACAGTTTTTAAAAGTCAAAGATGAGATTGAGTGCTCACAGCAGAGACGAGAAATACAGTTAAGATCCAGCAGATTCAGATCCAGACACTCCTCAGAGACCTGCGATCTGCCCTCAGCTCTCCATGAGGTGAGGGGGCTTTGTTCTCGGTCTGCCCACCCGGGAAGCAAGTGGCTGTTTGCAACTCCAGCCACAGCCTGCAGGAGGCGCTCGCTGCTCTGGCTTGGGTCACAAGCATCCCTAGAGGGTTAGCCAACCTGCTTGGGTCCTCCTGCAACCTTGGAGTTGGCAGGAAGGGGGTGTCCCCCCATCTTAGTCCATGGGCTTTGGTAAGGGGTGGGAGGTGAAGGGTTAGACATTCTAGAAAGAATTCCTAGGAAGGCAAAAATCACACACCGATGTCCATATAGACTTTGCTCAGTGATCACATAATTATTTTGCGCTCATGATAAACAGGAACTCTTAGGTCTCGCTCAACGGCTCTTCCTGAATTCCATTTTGGCATGTAAAGGTGTCTCCCACTGTTGGATTTTCATGGCAAGACAGCACACACCCTGAACCTCGTTCTTTTTCCCGTCTTGTCCCGAGAGCTCTCTGGGCTCTGACTTCTGCTGGAGAGACAGGTCCCGCAGCATCTCTTGAGAGCATCCCAGAAGCCCCAGGATCGACTGTGATTCCGGGGCTCAGGGTTTCCCTGGTTCTGGAATTAATTCACATGCCGCTTGTTTTATGCAGACTTACCAATTGTGCCCAGTGTCACGAACTGTACTGAAAACTCTTAACACCTTTTAAAACTCGATTCACTTTTGATGCCATAAGAAAGATTGGGCCAATAAATAAGAACTAGAATCCATTTGTGGTCCATTTCGCTAAAGTATATTAAATATCGCCTGCAATTTGAACTTGCCTTATAAAATGTTTACATGCCATTAAATAGTCCTAACATCCCTTGTGTAAATTAAGCAGGCTGTGATGTTCCTTATTCCAAGGAGCAGCAGTGCTTAAAGCTGTAAAATACTTTCATGCAATAAATCAAATACTTTGCTCCTAAAAGCAGGATTATAAATATAAAAAGGCAACAGTACTGACCTCAGTTTCTGCACTTGAATGGCTTTGGGAAAAGCAGAACAGAAAGAAAGACTCTTATTTGGATGCTCAGTTCATTTGTCCACTCTGCAGTGGGCATATGGGTTCCTGGAAAATGTTGTCTACAGATAAGCTTTCCAAAGCCCACAACTATTCTTTATAAAAAGGACAGGTTCACAAAACTCCATTCAGGCAGAGACCAGCGACTTAACTGGCAATTCGAGTGCGCGTAAGTAGGTCTCCTCGGCTGGAAGAATTCTGTAAAAGAGCTTCCTGGCTGAGGAGTGCTCAGAAATCCTGCTCGCACCCCATGTGCCTTCCACACTGTTGCTTTTTATAAAGCCTCTTCCCTCTCCCTCAGCTGGGCCATCAATGGGCTGTTTCTTGCAAGTGCTCGAAGTTTAATGGAGCTTAAGTGAGACACAGACCATTAACGCAGTATCAATATTTATTTTTGGTTTCCAAGGAAACAGATACCAGCCGGTGGGTAACTTCTCTTCCAGTGCGAGCAAAAGGATCTTTTGCTCAGACGCATATTCTGTTTAGTTTCTTGAGGGGAGGACGGTGGTTATGAGGTTAATAAACCATCATTTATTTCATCAACAAAACCACATCGATGGGGGAGCAGCTTGGAGGGGTTGACCCTCACGGGTGCCAGGAAGGGCAGCTGGGTTTGGGCACCACAAAGAGCTCTCTCTGCCCTCCCCATACGGTCACCCCTTTACCCTTTGTGTCGCTGTACAGAATCTTCCCGGTCTCACCTAGCTTGTCCCACAGGCCCTGTTTCTAACCTGTCCATCAGGTCCGAGACTCTTTGGAAAAGCACGCTCTGCATACTGTGTCTGGCTTTGTCACAAAGTGAAGAGCTTTGTTGGTGGCTAGTGCACAAAAGTCATCTCTTGGCTTGGATTAACCCCACAAGGCCGGGGCGCCCATAGTCTGGCTATTTAGTGTCTGCTCCTCCTCAGTGACTATACAAACTGCTCCCACCCTCGGGAAGGGCTGGTTTCAGGGCAGAAAGAGATTTGCAGAATAAAGAGGCATCCGGAGGTGAAAGTTCTGGTCCCAACTCATAAATCAGTTCACTCCATCACCTTGGTTGATCTATGTTGTCAGTCTTCCTTAGTCTAAATCACCAGCTCAAAAAGGAATTAAATGATGTAGTCTCCACAGCCCCTTGGAATTATGAAATTCTGTGCAAACATACTGCTAAGTGATGAACTTGTCACGCCGTTCCCTGCAGTCGGCACATGGGCCTCTCGGTGGCTGTCGCTACCCTCCAGAGAATCGTCTGTCCTCACTTCGGTTTGCAGTGACTTTCTTGGCTTCTCCTAATTACATATCAGTCAGTTTTCTTTCTCCCGATGTGCTGTTTCCCCTTCACTGAGCTGAATTTTCCCCCAGATGTGCTCTTCACTCTCCCACTTTAACTATCTTATTCATGCATTTCAAATGATTAGACCCCATGTAACTCCAAATGCTCAAATCCTGTGTTCCAGCTGTCATATTCTCTTTCCGGGTGTCTTGGTTTCCTATTGCTGTGTAGAAAATGATCACAAAGTTAGCTTAAAACAACACCCATTTATTAGTCCTACAGCTCTATAGATCGAAAATCTATAGCACAGCACAACTGGGTTCTCTAGTCATGATGTAATAAGACTGAAATTGAGGATCGAGCTGACTTTGCATCTGCAGGTTCATCTCATCTGGAGAGAAATTCACTTTCAAGCTTATTGAGGTTGTTGGGGGAATTCAGATACTTATGGTTGTAGGACTGACATTCCCTTTTCCTTGCTCCACATCAGCCTGGGGACTCTATTTCTCGGGGCTGTTCATATTCCTTCTTATGTGGCCCTTCCATCTTCAAAGTCAGCAATGTCAGGTTGAGTCCTTCTTAAGCTTCCGGTCCCTCTGACATCCCCCAGCGACCAACTAGAAAAAGTTCTTCTGTCCACCCGATGGTCTTCTCACCCTAATCACACCTGTAGCACCACTTCGCACAGCAGCTAGAGTAGCATATGATCACATAACCAGGGGGTGGGGGTGTTGGTGGGGGCCTATCCTTGAATTCTGCCTACCATGCAAGTTATAAATAATAGAAAAGTTGAAAACATGACCCGTCATACTCTGCACCACCCTGAGTGCCCCTGGCCACATGACTGTAGAGGCTCTGCAGAAGGGAGTTGCCTGTGCTCATTGATGGACAAGTATGGAGGGAGTGCAAAAGTTGTGGCTTGCCACCTGCATCGTCCAGGGATGTTCCGTCAGCAACGGACTACATTCCTCATGTGGTCCCGCTGACTCTCGCAGAGCCCAGGTGTGGTGTCCACTCTTCTATCTGGGATCATGTCCTTACACTGGATGAGATTCCACACAAGGAAATAACCTGAGCTCACATTTCTCAAAAGGAGCCCCTGTCATGAAGCGAGTCATTACTGTATATACAGTGGAAGATTGTTGAGCTGTGAGGGAGCACACATGTGACCTGGAGCCCACGGGGATGAGTTTTGAGGACTCTGTGCTAGGTGAGATGAATCAGAGACAAACACTATGTGGTGACATTTATTTGTGGAATCAAACAAAAACCATAATCTTCAAAACAGGGTAAAATGGTGATACCAGGGGTTGAGAGATGGGGGTTTGAAGTGGTGTTCTTTGCATATACAAACTTGCAGTGAGTAATAAGTAAGCCCCTGGACATCTAATGCACGGTATAGTGAATAGACACGATGTTGTATGAAAGTCATCAGCCAACTAGGCTCTTAATTATTCTCGTGGGAAAACAAATAGCAACTATATCATACTTACAGAGGTACTCCTTACTGTGGCGATGACCACCGTTTTACAGTGTATACACACATTCTAATTAAACAAGAACCTGCAAGGTGTGATAGTCTCCAAATCTGAACTTCTCCCTCTGGGCTAGATTCAGATGGTGATACTCTTCCCGCTCTATCAAGGCTTCCAGAGTCAGAGGTTGATAAGCATTGAAGAAAAATTATAAAACACACACAGGTATGGACATGTTCGGAATCCTCTTACAGCGCTTCTCACATTCCATGGATCGGGTCACCTGGAAGGCCTGTTGGACACGGGTTGCTGGACACCAGCCAGAGTTCCTGCCTCAGTAGGTCTGGGGCAGGGCTGAGGATTTCCCAGATGGCCTTTGTGCTGCTGGTCCCAGGATGACTGAGAACCACCACCTCCATACGTGAGCTGCACTCATGTATCGTCACTGCATGAATGCTGTGCTTGGAAACATTTCTATTTTTATCATTTATATGTAACTAGATCAAATATTTATATCTACCTATATTTTCATAAGCACATACGCATGCGGAACTATGTATATATTCATGCTGTATCCACTGCATTTGGGCATCGAGGGAGACTTACGTATGTGGATGTATTATATGCATCTGTGTACAGATCACACAGGGCAATGGTTTCATTCCCCCGTTGTTAAATTCCATTCTGTTCTCAGCTGCTGTTTCTTTAGTAAACTCAACCGTAGTTATCTGCTGCCTCCTGTGCATTTGTAAACTTCAGCATTTCCGCGCTCCCAGAGGACCTGTAAGGCCATAGCCATGGTTCTGTTCTCCCTTGCTTCACTTTTCTGTTAATGAGACCCTTAAATATTCTTTGTAACTACAGCCTGCCAACCCTTTCCTTCCCACCGCCCCTGCCGGCTGGCTTGGAGAATTCTTTAAAAAGTCCATATTCAGAGACAGCAGGATGGTTTAGGGGATGGTTTCGTAGACATTGTTCTGAACCTCGGTTTTCCCGTCTGAAATGTGGCTATTCTCCTCTGCTATGGCTGCAGCAGCCGGCCCCCCTCCATACCAGTAACAGAAAAGCAACTCGAACTTGGCTCAAACAAAACTGTGCAGAGGTAACACTACCCACCAGGCCCAAACCCAGGGGCTTAAAGCCACGTCTCAGGATTGAGCCTCGTGTTCTGTCTCCTGCTTTTGGAGACAGTGTGTACCTCAGTGTCAGCTTATTCTCTAAAAAGCTATTACTGTGCAAAGACCCAAAAAGCCCTAAGGTTCATCCCCTTAACTTAATGACCCCACTGGAAAAAAAAGTTCCTCTTTTTGTAGCCTCAACCAACGTTCCAGGATTGTGTCTCATTGGACAGACTTGGGTCTTGGGCTTGACCTTGGGCTGGTCATTGTGGCTGACCCTCAGGGTCGGGGCTTGGGGAGAACTCACACTTGGATCTAGGGTTGGGCCTGCCCCATTTGAAAAATAGAAACTGAACTTGAGAGATAGATGACTTTCCAAGTAAATTGGCATTTCCTGAGCAAGGAGGAGAGAATGCTGGGCACCCACCAGCCATGGGGTCCAGTGTGCTTCCTTCTCATTCCCCATGGCCCGCCATGCGCACGTGTATAGAAGGGCTTTCAAGCCAGTAGGTCCCATGTCAATTCAAGGCTTGATGGTGACGGAGGTGGCAGATGACCATGACGTTGATGATGAAGACGATGAAGGTAGTGATGATCCAGATGAGAACAACCCCGTAGAGAACTCCAAGAGAGCTCTGCTGACTGTGCCTCCCTTCCCTAGTGGCACAATCCTTATCCCTGACCTTTTTAAAAGTAGAGGGCTTTTTCCCATTGTCTGGTACCTCTCAGTTCTTGGAAAATTTCTCTGTCCTTCCCCCAGCAGCCTTCTGTCCATTGTATTCCTCCTCACACAACTTTGTGTAGAAGAATTGGGGTGTAGGCCAGAGGTGCAAGGGTGAGAGGATTCACCAGAGACAGAGTGGGGAGCAGAACAGGCAGATCTACTGAAATACACTGCTGAGGGGAGCAGTGGGGAAACAGGAGAGGTCTGCTGTGCCATGTGGGTAGCTCCCTGGCCAAAGATTGAATTCAGGCTGTAGTGGTGACAGCGCTGAGACTTAACTCCTAGGCCACCAGGGAGGCCCCATCCAGTGTCCTCATGCAGCTTCTAGAAGCTGATTACCCTCTTCACAATACTGATACCCATGAAGCAGAAAAGGCAGATCTGTTCTTGCCTGAGGAATTCAGATGGACATTTTTACCTACAGTGCAGGTGGAGAAATCAGGGGACTCTGAAGAAGTGCATAAGGTTTAGGAACACAAATCTCAAATACAGCAGAGTTCATTGTTTTCTTGGAATTCTGGAGAGGCCAAGAAACCCCACTTTTCCCTGATGACCCCCGGGTGGACAAGCTGGCCACCCAGCTCCCCTGTGTAGTTCTTTTCTCATGTCCACTGTGTAGCTATGGATTGTTTGGAATTAAAAATCCACTGCAAATGCTAAGATAACAACCTTGCAGGGACTGGGTCATCTAGACAGAGCTTGACCCATTCCCATTTCTGATGGAAGCAACTTGAAATCGTGAAATCAACACATAGATTTTTTAATAATCTACACAATAATTTAAGTGAGAAGGTGGCAGTTTACTGAGTAAAGCTCCAGACAATAAATTAAGTGCTTTACTACTAATAACTCATCTTTTATTGAATGTTTACTCATTTGTAGGGTGCTTTTATGTCACTGCCTTTTAGGTGTTGTATATTCATTACAAGCACTAGGAGGTAATGTTATTTTTGTCTTTGTTTAACAAAAGAGCAAACAGGGACTTGGAAAACATATTTGTCTTCAGACTTAGCTTGAGTGAGCAAATAGTGGCACTAGGTATATGGGCTGTTGAACACTTGAAATATAGCATGACTAAGGAATAAGATTTTTAATTGTATTTCATTTTAACTAACTTAAAGATTTTTAAATTTTTAAATTTTTAATTTTTTTAAAGATTTATTTATTTATTTACACAAGCACTGGGTACAGCCAGAAGCACGGGAGGGTGAGAGAATTCACCAGAGCCAGAGCGGGGAACAGAACAGGCAGAAGGACCGAAGTACACTGCTGAGGGGAGCAGCGGGCGGCAGGAGAGGTCTGTACGCTATGCTGCAGAGGCTGCGGGCAGCTTCACGGCCCAGTGCTCAACCGCTGCGCCACCAGGGGAGGCCCTAACTGACTTAAATTTTGAAGGACCCACAGGATTAGCGGCAGCCATATTATTCAGCCTAGGTTGACATCTAGAAAGTGACTGAGCTGGATTTGAACCCAGGTCTTCTGACTCGAAATCCAGTGTCCTCATGTTATCCCTGGTTTGCCCAAGATAAGCTCAATCATAGCCCTCCACATATATGAATTGCCCATTTGCTTCATTTGTGGAGAAATTGGCTGTAGACTTTTTTAGTTAGTGCATGAGTTACTCTTGGTAAAAACCTAAAGTCTGTAACTCCACCAGTGAAGCAGAGCTAAGAGCTGAAGCTACGACCCAGATCATTCTCCATAAAACCCTCCTGGACTACAAATCCCCTCAGTCTCTCAAATTTCCTCTGCCAGAGTTGATGATTCCAATTCTTTTCTCAATAATCCATGTCCTGACAATCATAACACAGAATGCTCTAGGGCTTATTTCTTGCTCTCTTGGCAATGAAAAGAATATATCCCAGGACATATTCTTGATAGGATGGAAAAGCCATTTCCCTGATTTCCTTTCACGCAAAATATCCTAAAACCACTGCTTGTGTACTTGTATTACGTAATCATTTCGGGCCCAGCCTCAAGTCATTGATGGAAAGAAGAGAGATGATTTGTGAGTTTTGACAGAGGGGTTCCAGGGGCCAGTGGAGAGCAGGCACAAGAGGACCCTCAGTTTCACTTGAAGGAACAGCACTAGGGAAGGGGAGAGGAAGCCAAACATCTCAAGTGGTGACAACTCTCAGTGCAGTCCTGGGGGTGCGGAGTCTCATTGCGGCATCTAAGAGAAGATAATGAAGTCAATTGAGAACCATATTTTACTGGGATCCTGGGAAGGAGAGGGGGCAAGTAATGGATAATGCTAGTTTCTGGTTGACTGGAAGCCTGGCCTGAAATCCTTTGACTGCCACCAAATGAATGATGATGACACAGTATCTTTCATGTGGGTTATAGTCTCAAGTAATTGATTTGACCAAAATTACACTAGCAAATTCCCTAAATCACCCATAGAGAGCAATATTTATGATTTCATGTGTAGTCCTATATAATTTTGTGTGTGGATAAAAACATATCTGCTAATGTTTATCACAAAACAAAGATTGTCCAGGCAACCTACATTTTCACGTTACTTCTATTTTGATTTTTTTTTTCCTATTTCTTCTTCGCATTTTTGGCCAAGTGCCTTGACTTGGTTTCACAAAAGTTAAATGTGTGAATGATGAAACTCTAATCAGTTTTCTTGACTCTGCAAGTGGTGTTCAATTTCTGTAATGGGATGTTAACGATTATGGACACTGACCCCCAGTGCCATCGTTCTGAACCTCTGTCCTCAGCCTCTAAGATGGGAGACCAATACTGTCCCCTGGAGTAGACTGTGAGCGCGTTCAGCTGTCATACCAGGTAACAAGAAAAACTCGAGGCAGATGGTGGCACTAAGTTGAGTGCCTGCTGTGCATGAGACACACCTGCAGAGGTAAGCAAAAAATTCGACACAAACTCCCAGGCTGTTAGGGGAACCATTCAATGGGAGTATATAAAGGTAACTTTCTAGAATTTATCCAAACACTCAAATGGACAAAAACTGTCCCAAGATTTCAAGTCCTATCAAAGATTGAAGAGTTTCCTTTTATTTATGGTGAACATCCTGTTTCTATACCCGTGAGCCAAGGTAGTGAGGTGCCTCCTGCCACGTGGAAGCCTTGGAGCATGTCTTGGGCTGCGGTAACTTTAACCTGCAGTAAAAATAGCCGCAGATCAGTGGGCACAGTATGTGGACTGCAGGGACCCCTCGTCACCACAGGCTCACTCATGCCAGCCTGTCTTCAGCTTCCACGTGGTCTGGTTAATCGTGCCAGTGCAGGCTTTCCCAGAGAAGGCGGATACCGAGAGACGTGGGCGTGGCCCCCACTCGGGTGATCTGTGGCTCCACTTTTCGAGAGGCTGAATGGCAAGTTTTTACTTAACGCAAAGGAGGAGGGTCATGGAAATGACGTCAGCGAGAAGCAAGATGGTTTGGCTACGATGTTAAGATCATTCCTGCAGGGCCAGCAGAGGGGAAGGCCTTGCTTGTTTTATGTGATGGAGCGAGTGGGTGCTCCCTGAACTGCGGGTGACATCCATTTTTTAATTCCATAACGTTATCTGTAACTGACATGTGATTATAATACCGCCATTCTCTTTAATGCAGTCTGTAAAAACACATTGATTTTATAGCTCCCCAAACCGATTACATTAATATCTGTGCATAATTAGTTTACACATTACTAAATTACTGACAGATTAAAAGTGAAATAGTGCAGTTCATACTCAGCCGCATAACTGCCAGAAAGGAAATTAATATGGATTCAAATGGTCCTCAGAGACCTACATTGAAATAGCAGAAATCTATAAAGACTGCTTGCATTAGGAAATTTCTATCAGCAACATGTTTGTGGTTGATGCTTTCCTAAGTCTGCTAATATGAGCTGAGTGGTGCAGGAAATGATATGTGGACGGTGCTTTGACTGACCAACTCAAGACTGTGTTTATTAAAAAGCAAATTCTTAATTGCGGTATTTGATGGCAGGGGAAGGAAGGCAGGCTTTCAGCCTGGAAATGCAAACGTCTACCTTGCCCCGCGTTTCTGAATGATCTAAGTTCTTGTGTGGAACTGTCGTGTCGTGTTGTCCAACGTTGCTTCTCAGAGCCCAGGCGTGATTTACGGTCTCTCTCCAGCCACCACGACACACGCACATGCTGCATTTCCCTCCAGAGATTTCTTTTCTCTCTGCATCCCCACTGTGGCCACCAGCACTTGCGTGTCTGGAGGTGGGAGGTGGGGGGTCAGTTTCATACCATCCTGCCTCCCGGAGGTTGGGTACGTAGTCTAGACCTTCTTTGAAAACCCCCATACTCTGCACATCTCTGAACTACAAGGGTTCAGGCATGAATTCCTTTTTCTTTCTCTGTCTGGTACGAAAGAACATTTGAACTCATTTCCATAGGGAAGATACTTGTACTCTATTGAATGCTGAAGGGTGTTAATTCTGAAGAGGCTGTTGGCTATAAATGAAGCTTAAAAAATGTGCCAAAGCAGCCACTAGCAGGCCTCAGAGACAAACCCCCACATTGATTCAATACTCGCTGTGTTCCAGATCCTCTATGGGGTATTTTATCTGGGTTCTGACCACTGGAACCCGCACAGCAATCTTGCAGGGAGATATCAGGATCCCATCTCATTAATGATCAAAGTTGCTTAGAGCAGAATAGTCATTTGATCAAGTTCACACGTTAATTAGAGATTTCATAAAATAATAAATGAAATAAATATAATTTAATAAAAAAAAATAGCTCCTTTTTTTGCCTTCAAAGCTTAAGCAGGAATTGGAAAGACAGACACAAAGGGAATAGGAAGATTCTGGAGGCACTAGTGATTGCCTGTGGGCCGTGGGATGGCCCCTCTACCAGAAGCTTGGGGCTTTGAGTGCCCCCCTCAATACTGGAACATCCTATCACATACTGCATCTTCCTCATTATCTTAGTTATCATTTACTGCATAAAAAATTGCTGCAATCCTTAGTAGCTTCAAAACATTCGTGGTCTCCCAACTTCCATGAGTCAGGAATCCAGGCGTCCTGGCCAGAGTCTCAGGCTCAAGGTCTCTCACAAGGCTGCAGTCAAGGCCAGGGCTGCTGTGGTCTCGGGGAGAGCCTGGAGTGCGGCCCACACCCAGCCTCACGTGGTTGTGGTTGGCAGGATTCAGTTCCTCCCTGGCTGTTGCGTTCTGTGCCCTCAGCCCTTTGTCATTTGTAACTTTCTCTGGGGCAGCTTGCAATATGGCAGCTGGCTTCATCAGAGAGTAAGCCAGGGTGGGGGACAGAGGAGGAGAAAGAAAAAGGGGGAGAAGACAGGAGGGAGAGGGAGAGAGGAGGAAGAGGAGGTGAAGGCGGGGTGACACAAGAGGAAAGTCACAGTTTCTTTTGCAACCTAATCTCAGAAATGACATCTTTCACCTCTCGGTGTTCCGTCTGTCAGAAGCAGTCATTAGGGCCCACACTCAGGGACTTAAACACAGGAGGCAGAGCTCTCAGGAAGGCAGATTAGGAGCTGCTTACCACAACCATGAATTCATTTCTTCATTATATAGGTTTATTTTATTTTAATAAAAAATAATTATGGGTCACCTACCAATGTCAGGTTTTGTATCTGGAACTACAGATAGTATACTGGTAAGTGACAAATAATATTATAAAAACTTCCAATAATATAAATAACAAATACGGGCCTCCCCTGGTGGTGCAGCAGTTGAGTGCAGCGCTATGAAGCTGCTCGCAGCCTCTGCAGTGCCCGTTCGATCCCCGGCCACCGGCAAGGGTCCCACATGGCATGCGGACCTCTTCTGTCTCACCTGCAGCTCCCCTCAGCAGTGTGCTTTGTCAGTCTGCCTATTCTGCTCCCCACTCTGGCTCTGGTGAATCCTCTCACCCCCCCCCATGCTTCTGACTGTACCCAGTGCTTGTATAAATAAATAAATAAATCTTTAATATATATATATATATAACAAATACATACAACACTTAGTATGTGCCCGACGTTTATAGATGCTTTGAATGAGTCAGCTCTCTTTATCCTCATAAGAACTCCATGAAGCAAATACTATTATTACCAGTCCCAATTTATTGAGGAAGGTGACCCAGGCGCAGAAATGTCAGGTAACACGGCCAAGGCTAGCTAACTGGTGGCTGAGCAGAAATTCAATCCTGCCACGTGTGTATTCAGATTGTGCACTTTTCTTACCCACTAAGCCATATCCCTCCCCTTATTTTAATGTTGTCTTTGGGTGGGGGAGTTGTAAGAAAATTGGTCAGAGGTAAGTGGAAGTAGAAGCAGGGAGGCTAGCTCCAGGGTTATTGCAGAAGCGCAGATGAAGGAGATGGTGACTTGGACTAGGATGGAGGCAGAGGAAGGGACAATGTGAAGGTCTTATAGATGAGTCTGGAATGTGGCGCAGTGGGAGTTCAGAGACACGGGAGCTCATGCTGTGAGGCTGGAGGATAATCTGCTGATTTAAATGTTAACATCTGAAAATCCAAAAAAATACCTTCACAGCAGCATCTTGACTGGAATTTGACCAAACAACTGGGCACCATCATCTAATCCAGTGGACACATGAAGTAAAGGTCACAGGGGATGCTTGTTACCACCTGATCTGACTGCTGCTTCCTCCAGTACCTCATCCCCTCCTAGGAAAGGGAGTGTAGACATTATTTTGAGTGCTTTTCTTTTTAAAGTGTTAATTTAGCTCTTCCTCTGAAAAATATGATTTGCCATTTTTATCCCTGTCCATGGAACTCCGGAAGGATGCTGGAGAACCATAGGACACATTTTGAGCAGAAGCAGCTGTACACGTTGCTTCTGGTCACATCATCCAAGTACACTCTAAAGATGATAAACCAGCATCCCCAGTCGTGAGCCTACAGTCATCTCCTAAAGAATATTTAGTCCATAAATGGGTTAATGGAGAGTCAGGTTCTCAGGAGAGAGCGAATATGAAATAGTCAAAGAAAGGATGTTCAAAATGATCTTACCCCGCTGTAGTTGCCATGGAAACTCATTTTCCCTTATTTATATTTCTTTTCCCCCTCCCCAAGTTACTAGTAGGATAATTTGGCCAGTTATTAAAAAAATCAAGGAAGGGGCTATGTGAACTCAGGCAAGAAATGAAAAGTAAGAGGGAGAGAAAAGGATGTTAAATAGAAAAATTGATGCATCACTGATACAGTTTCAATTAGCTGCTAACTTACTTTGTTCCCTTACATGTAAATGTTTGGTGGTTTGGGGTTGCAGAGAAGGTACAGGAAAGGTTTACAATTCAAGAAGGAAGGTCTTTAAAGATTTTTACCATTTATTTTTCTTAAGATTAAGACCTTGAATAGAACCCTCCTTAGGAAAAATTTGTACGTCTGTTTGGATATATAAATCCCACTCTTTGCACTGTCATACACTTACCCACTCCCTTACCTCCTATCAATACACCACTGTTAATATGGTCTGTCTTTATATCAACTTGTCTGACTGGAATTGTACATTTCTAGGATAGTGAGTCATAGGTGTTCGAGGACATAGACTTTCTTGAAAATTTCACAAAATCACTTGTTTCCTTGCATAATGTATATGTAGACAGTCATGCAGTAGTTGGCAACTTCATGAGCTTTGATGAACTACACAGAACTCCAAATAGAGTTGTCATCTTAAAGGAAATTTACCATGCAGATACATAGTTGTTGGAGCAACAAGGTTTGCAAATAATTTTGTTTTTTTCTAAATTGCTTTCACCTTGGTCTCAGATTACTGTCCTACCTTAGATGTAGCGGTGCTTCTTGATGGGTTCAGACTCTTACTGCAGTCCTAGAACATTGATCAAAGTAGTATAACCAACCTTCCAAAGAGAAGTACAGGATGTGGGAGGTACACAGTTGAGCCATAGGTAAACTGAGCCCAGTGGATAGGACCTAAAAGAGCTGTGGGAACCAAATCCTTAATTTTCTCTGACATCTTCAAGAAAAAGTTGAAGACATGGAAGACAGACAGCAGCTGGAGTTACTATGTTAGGAACCCTTCTGTGTGGGGTAAAAACACAAACTTTGAAGTTCCAACAAAAGGAGGTGTGAAAGGCCATGTCAGTTTTTTTACCATCCATAAACCTTAGTTTCCCCAACTCTAGTATCTACATATAAGATCTCAGGTATTATACAAACTACTGTGTTATAGAAAATCTTGACTGGCTCATAGCAGGGAATTAAATGGTGATTGTCAGTATTTTCATTCCATGAAGAAGCTTCCATTGCCAGAGTTACCTCATGAGGTTGTACTGGAGTGTTGAAGTCAAAGAGATGCAGCAGAGACTTTTGTTTTGCTGAGTCCTGCCCTGAGAAATATCTAGATAATATACCATTAAATAGCTAATATACCATTAGCCACACACTCAACTCAACAGTACTCCCCAGCGAGCCTGTTGTCACATTATCCATAACAACTCAGAAATTCAGGAATTTTTCCAGATCTTCAAGAGCTACACTTGAATTTATTCAGCACTTATTTTAAAAATAATTTCCCCCAATTATAAAAATAATATTTGTTCAATTTTTAAATTAGTTGCCAATGTATAAAATTAGGGATTTTACATAAAGTTGTCAATTTCAGGTTTCTTTCCAAAACTTAGAATTCTGGAACCAGTTCAACTCTCATTCCCTCAACCAACATGTGACCAAAGGTAGTACTGGCTGCTCATGGGCGAGGCCGTACATTTTTCAGTTTCCTGGAGTCTCCCTCACTCCCTGAAATCCCTTAGATTTAGTCCACATCTCTCATTTAGATTGTCTGCTGGAAACTATAAAACTTTGAATTTACAACCCCTGACTCTCAGCCGTATTTTTTTTTTTTAAAGAAAATAAACATTTCAAGTTATTTCATCAGGAAGAAGGGACATTTGGGGAAGTTCAACTATAGGCAGGAAAAAGTTACAGTTGCTTTATGTATTTTTCCATCTCAGATTTTCTCTTTCTCTTTTAGCCCAGAGGAGCAAAAACAAAAAGAGCTGCAGATAAATGATGCTCTTAGCACTCATAAAGTTCAAAGTAAGCAATTATACTTCACTTTACAAGATCTATAGCAAAATAAATTGCAATGGATTGAATAGTTAAAATATTTATAAAGGCATAGGGAAAAGACCAGAAAACAGACACACACACACACACACACACACACACACTTTTGTCTTAACTTAGATCATCCTTAAAAGGTATCAGTAGCTACAGAGAAGGCAGAGAAGGTCCACTTAATGCAATTCTGTGCCATCTCAGTATTTCAGCGATTTCTTAAAAGTCATGAAAAAAGTTTAAAAATACTTCCTGTTAAAGGATACCTTCTAGGCCAGTGTCATCAGTGAAATTAACCAAGAACAAAGAGAACGAGAACCAGAAAAGGAATGTCCCCTTCTAGGAAACGAGGGTCCACAGGAGGAGAGAGACCTGCAGAAGTTGTATTACTGGGCAAAGGGTCTGGAAATCAACACCAGGTCTCACAGGTTCTGGGTCTGTGCACTCACTGCCACAATTATAAATAGAAAGGAAACTGTGGTGCCACAAAACAGAAAAAAAAAATATTTTAACAGGGTAGAGAAATAACACTAGGAGAAAGGGCGTGTGCCCAGTTTCTGAGGACGCCCTGAAACTGCATGCACCAGGCAGAGGCTGAGGCTGGGGCTCAGGCCTGGGGGAGTCTTACCACGTCCTTCCGTCACCAGAGCTGGCTGACCTTCTGATGCTGGGGGCCACCTGGTCCCCCTGAGCGAAGGTCTGCTTTTAGGGCGGCAGCTGTCTACTGGAGCCCCTCAGAAAAAAGGGGTGGGGACCCTGTGCCCTTCCTTTTATAGAGGCTTCCCCCAAAATGGTGGCTCTTCTCTGCCCCCCTGCCAGCAGGGCCCGAGTCCACTTGGATGTCAGGGGAGAGTTCTGGCCACAGCCTGTGCTGGTTCCATTTAGACCTCAGGGGCCAGGGCTCTGTCCTGCGTGTGTTGCTTGTCCTCATGTCCTGAGGCATAAAGAGGTGCAGTTTGTGCCCAGGCAGGGTCATCACAGGCTCGGGCCTCGGGGTGCAGGACCGCTCAACTCTTGATTAGAGTAGAAAGAATCCAGCTTCTGCCAAGGTAGGGGGCACAATAGCTCACACAGAGAGGAATTTCTATGTTAAATAAAGAAAATATTGGAAAGCAAGAATATAAAAAGTTAAAATCATTCATGAAATTCCCATTTTTAATCAATGGTATTTGTTTTCATGGTTTCAAATATTTTAGTAATAGACATTTACATTTTATATGAAATTTTTAATATTTTATAGTCATGTATTTTATTTTAAATTTTTACCAAAATGGTGTTATACCACCTAGCCTATTTTGAAAACTTTATTTTTTCAGTTGGCAAAAAAAAAAAAAAAACACAAAAAGACTTGTTATTAAATATGACCTACTGTGGGAACAAATGAAATAATGACTATTTATTTACTATTTTTAAAGTACAAATCAACCTCAACAAAAATTTTGATCATGAAAATTTATTTATAGTCATGATTGTCTCCTCAGCATAAATCTGTGGAGGTAGCATTGCATGACTAGCAGGTCGGTCTGTGCCACAGCTATTATTTACAAAGCTCCATGTCCATTCATATTCTAATCGGTAGTGTTTGGGAACTTCCATTTTCCCACATCATCACTGACACTGACTATTGTGATTTTTGCAAGCCTTTTGGGTAGTAAATTAGTTGTCGTTTTATTTTTTTTATTTGGTGAAATGGCAATGTCTTAATCTTTAAGAATTGTTTTAATTATTTATGTGTTAAGCATATCAACCCTTTGTTCTCCAGATGTGTAAACTATACCATACATATATATACACACTCATTTATGTTTAAATATATTGTGCAATTTTGTCCTTTCTTTTTAGCTATGGTTTTAGTATGTTTTGATGAGCAGACTTTTTTTGTATTTGTGTAGTAAATATTCTTTATTTTATGATTACTGATATAGGATTCCTGCATCCCAGGACAATATTCTATAATCATCTATCTTCATAGTCTTGAAGAACATCATTTCCTTTTTTTATACTCTTGTAGTTCATCTAAAATGTATTCTTTCTTTCTTTTTTTGAGTCAGGGACTGCCTTCCTCTGCTCCCCTAAATACCAGCGTGACTGAATAATATACCACATCTTCTCACTTAAATGTCACATTGGCTATGCACTAAATTCCTATCTATACTTGGGTATGTTCCTAGAATTTAACCTGTGTTACTGATCCTATGTTACCATACCACCAAAATGATGATAACTTCATAATATAGTCTAATTGAATGTAGGAGAACTTCTCCCTCAATATTCTTTTCCAAACACTCTTGAATATTCTTAGACATCTGTTCTTCTTCGTCAACTTAAAGATTCTTTTCTGAGGTTAAAAAAAGAGGAGGATTTAGTTGATATTCATTTATAGTCTGATATGGGGAGGATATAATTATTAGTTTAATAAAGTCATCTTTCTACATTTATGGGGGAAAACAGTGTTTTTCTTTAAAAACCACACCCCTCCTGGTGCAGCATGGGTTCTATCCCCTTCCAGGGAGCTGACTCACATGGCGCAGCAGACCTCTCCTGTCTCGCCCACTGTTCCCCTCAGCAGTGTTTTTTGAGTAGATCCACCTGTTCTGCTCCCCAGTCTGTCTCTGGTGACCTCTGATCCCCCACACCCCTGGCCTGCACCCCAGCTCTTGTATGTGTAAGTAAATAAATCTTTAAAAGAAAAAATAAAATAAAGCCACACATGTTGGATATTTCTTTAACTACAGAAAAAAAATATCTTTCTGGTGAATACATTTTGATGGCAGAAAGACTATAGATGTAGAATCACACTAGTTCCTCTTTTTTGATAATAATTTTTTATGTAGCAATTCATGCAGGAGAACTGGTACATACTCACTAGAAATATTAGTAGAAGAAAATGAAGTTTTATTTAGGAAAGAAAATCTTTAGCTAGTAGAAAGGTCTGGAAAGAGATCCCATGTGAGCCGACAGCTACCTGGACAAACTTTGTTCCTAGGATGAGGCGGCTGGCATCTTCCTTTCTTCTTGCTATGCTCCAAAGAGCAAATGTTTGGTATTTAGGAAGCTTTTTTTCTTTTGACTTGAAAAGACATACATCAGTGATTTTACCATTGCTTTGAAAACTAATCTTCTAAGGCTAAAGGAGAAATAGTTCTAAAAAAACCAAATTAAATTGCACTTTTTTTTAGCCTTTATTATTTCTACTGTTACTTAAGAATGGTGAGAAACTTTTACAGTCTCGGGAACAGAGATGTAGCATTTTTTCCGCAAACTATCAAAGGTAGTTAATCTATTTGAATAGTCACATGATACTTTCATAATTGTGGGGGTGTGTGTGGAGAAGGAGCGGTGAAGGTGGCTTTGAGTTGGAACACACAGGAGAAGTCTCCTAAGCAGAGATAAAAATACAGCTATTGTCACGCTGTTAAGAGTCTGTGGTGAAAATATGTTATTAACAACCGCAAAGAGTATTGGATAGTATCTTATTGGGAAAACATGGAGACTCACACCATCATATTTTAAACTCATCTTTCAGAGTTATTTTATAATAAAGCAACTTGTATGCAAAATCTTTGAGCCAGTGGAATTAGTCTCTTTGATTTACCGTGAAATCAAATGCACGAAGTTTATCTGGTTAAAGAAAACAAAATGATGTAAGGAAAGTTGCCGTCTTGATCCTACCGTAGTAATTCTAGTCCAATGTATTTTTTTTCCTATCGCTTTTTTACGAATCAGCAGGACAGATGGCCTGTTGGTTTTCCCTAAAATTTCCAGCCCTACAACGGGGTCCCTTAGGAGAGTCTCTTGCTGTTTCCCTGGATAAGGTGGGTGTCTGAGTGTGTGAAACCTTCAAGTGATATTTTTAGTGTGATAATGATGTTTGCTACAGTCATTATATGACCATCTTTGGTTTCCTTAAATCTTGAAGTGGCTTATATAAGAGCGATACAGGGATTTTGTTTAGAACATTTTGGCAACCATCGGCGGTACATTTGCACCCCAAGTAAGGAATTGCATGATTAAGTTTCCCCACTAAGAACTGGTTGTGTTAGCATATTGGATTTCCTGGAATGTGACGCTCTGGAAGGAAATAATTTCTACATGCATTCTATGCCATGCATTCTCCTAATAAATGTGTGAGAGCAAAGCCCCCCTCCTACAATCCTTGTGTGTGTTTACAGGTATCACTGGTTCAGAAACTGGAGCAGTCACGAAAATCTGAACCACAGTTGCTGAATTAGCTTTAGATGCTCTCTGTTTATCGAAATGCAACATTCATTTGTTGTACCTGGTGGCTGTGAACTGTTCTTATTGTGCTGTAGCCTCCTTAACAAGTTTGTTGAAGTTGCACATTATAATTTTAAAGGAGTTAATTGAATACTAATCCAATGCACAGCACCAAAATTATTTAAACCATTCCTAGGAAAAGCCGAAAATCCCAGCAGCTGCCTTGGTCCTAGTAAATCCTACCCCTGTGAAACTGAGAAAATGAATATTCAATATTTTTTCCATTTGAGTCTCTTGACATCCTATTGATTCACTTTATTTTCCCAACAATTTTCTGACAGGTTTCCCAATGTGGATTCTGTAAATTCTTTGATATTCATCTTGTGATTGCCTTTGAAAATGAGCGCTGTGGCCAACTTTGGGCTGGGGCTTATAACTCAGGCGCCCAAAGACCCACACACCCCGGGAGTCGGCATATTTGTAGAGTTTTGCTGAATTACCCTGTGATCCTCAGATCTGGGGCAGAGTCAAACATCAGAAGGGAAGGAGGTTCAAGTGTGCATGAAACCAAGTTGTGTTTGCAAACCAGAGAACCCAAGGGGCTTGGGGGGCAAAAAGAAGTGGGGAATGGCTGGACCTCAAGACTGGGCCAATAGGGGGAGGTAAAAGAAGGTGAATCACTTGGAGATAAAAAAAAAAAAAAAGTAGGACAAAGAAACTAATAGGTGTGGCAGGAAGGTCACGCCTGGCCCAAGAACTTCCGTAACAAGAACAGTTCCCATGTTGTAGCTGAAGATGAGCGGCGGCTGGGGGTGGACAGGAGCTCCTCTTGCCATGGTTGGATCGATCTGCAAGTCAGTCCATCCACTTCACCCTTCCCTAGAGAGGGCCATTAGCACCCAGTCAAGTGACACAGCTCTTGCTTTCTTTTCTAATGACGCCTTTCTTTAGCAGAGGAGCCACACCTTGGCAAAAACTAAATTTGACCAACATCTTTCAGAGCAATAAATTGCATGTAGATCCGCTCCGTTACCTTCTCTATCACACATCATACAAAATGCTTGGAGGTTTTTCTAATAGGAGCTTAAAATCCACAATTTACTCATTTTTCTCCCTAATACCCAGCTCCAAGCAATGAATATAGTGTATTTTCAACAAAATTAGTAGAGTAAACGATTGAATGAAAAAGTACATGGCCTGTGATATAGAAAATGTCAGCTGGCTTATTGCCCAAACAGAAATCAGTTCCTTTTCTGCATAGGAACAGTTGTGTTAGGCAACTGCCCCCCTCTCTGTGTTCAGTTGACCTTAGAGACTAGTTTGGAGATACAGATGTAGATATAGATATATAAATATAGTTTATCTGTCCATCCATCTATCCATTATTCACCCATCCTCCTACCCACCCATCTGTCCATCTGTCCATCCATCCATCCATCCATCCATCCATCCATCCATCCATCCATCCATCCAAATATTCTTTGACATCTCTTATAAACCCAAGGTGTTTTTAAAAGGTGTGTTTGGGGTTGTACCTTGAACTGAGAGATAATTCTATTCCATTTCTCTGTAACACTTCTGGCAGCTGAGATTGCCAATGTCGCCACACTTAGGTCCCTGGTTAAATTAACTGGTCTGTTCAATCAAAAAATATCAAGCTGGCTGTTTTGACTGCTTGAGTATTGACTTAGACAAACTGACCGTGAGTTTAAACAAAACCTCAGCGGCTTTTCCTCTGCTGACTGTGCTCAACGCAGCACGTGGCTTGTCTGGAGCCTGATGCAATCATGGCCACATTTCATATTGTTTGTTTTTCTTTAAAAAAGAATTCTTAATTTCTCAAGGTAACATAATTTTAAGATAAATACAAAATACAAAACATTGCTGATTTATTTTCATGGGAGTAGAGTGGGGTTTTACAAAAATGAAAAATTCTAAGGTACCGAGTGCTCTTGGGCACACTAGGGCCTCAGTTTATGTTTGTGACTTAATGCCTCCCTCTCCCAATACCAATCTTTAAGTTTCAGACAGGCGGGGACCGTATCTTCTGAATTCATGAGTAATTGTATACAACACTGATCAGCAAGGAATTTTAACATGTACTAATAGCTGCTGACTTTTATTCATTATTTAAATGAAAAAGAGTCAGCCAACCTTGATGTGTTCTTGCAAATAAAGTTTTATTGGAACACAACCACATTTTCATTCATTTGCATGTGGGCGTGGCTGCTTCCAGGCTACAGCAGCAGAAGCTGGCATTTGTACAGAGACCACACATCTGCAAGACCTAAAAATATCTTCCGTCTGGATTATCCCAGGGAAAGTGTCCTGATCTTGATTTACAATGTGCTGGGCACTGTGCTGACTTCTTGTGAATTACCCCTTTCAATTTTCACAGCAATCTTCCATGAGATAGTCCTTGTTCTCCCCTTTTACAGATGAGAAAACTCAGGTACAAAGAGGCTCAGTAAGGGAGCAGGGAAGCATGAATCCTAAGCATTAGAGTGACTCCAGAGTCTCTGCCTGCCTTCTGCTCCCCATGAGAATACAGGCAGCACCCCGGAGGCAGTTAGTGACTGGAGATGGCCTGTCAGGACCTCCACTTCCCAAACTCATGCCCTCAGCACTGCCTTTCCCAGAGAGCCGGGCTAGAGGGATGGATGGCGCCTGGTGACAAGGCTGGGCGAAGGGCCGCAGCTGCCAGTCCGGTATCTGAAGGGCAGAAGCCACCCGTCCCCAGGGTGGCTGTCAGTCCCCAGGGTGGGTACCCCCTGCTGTAGCAGGCACTCCCCAGGGTGGGCATCGAGGGAGCTTCATTCTGTGTCGAGGTATGAGCTCTCAGGCAACCTGGGAGCCCGGCCAGGTGCAAGTTGTGCCCACAGTCGGTCACCCCACTGCTCTGTGGTCACCAAGAAGGGGGCTTGGTGCCCCCCCAGGACCCTCTGTGTGGGGCCAGTTTCCTACAGAGAAACATTTGCCCCTCCACTTGTGGGATGCAAAATGTGACTTCCTGGCGAGGGCTGGTGCCTCCCAGTCTGCCGAGGCTCCGATGGGATGCGGAGGAATTTCACCTGAAGTCAGAAAGCGAGGGGACAGGAGGTTACCAGACAAACAGCTGTAATGGGAGCGGATTTCTTTCCTTTAAAAAATGTTTTAAACCCCTCTGCTAATGACTTGGTGATTTTCACAGGAGTAAATGTGCTGACTTAAAAAATCCGTGGGAGGTCAATAATTTTCCCTCTGCCTGTCACTGTGCTGATTGTGGTTCCGATGCACCTTAATTACAGTACCTACAGGTGGAGCATTATACAGTGTTTACATTAATCAGAAGAGATTTACTGAGGGAGTAAAGCTGCCGGCTCCCTCAGGCTGACACTCTTATCAGGCACAGGGGGCCGCTGGCCTCTGGGTTAATTCTTGGGACTGGGAGCTGAGACCCCACCTCGCAGCAGCCCCTGGTCTCCATCCGAAGCTGGAGCACTGTTTTGAACTCCTGAGTGAAGAGAAAGTTCCAGAAATTGCATTTTCAGGCTTTTTCAGATCCAAGGGGTAAAGAGTGTGCGTGGAGTGGGCTGTGTAGTTTGCGCAGTTGTTTAAAGAACCAACTTTCCTTTGTCTGTGGCCATGGGGGATGAGGGGAGCCCAAGTAACACCTCAAAAGTCCCGTTACATGCAGAGAGCATGAAGGGGACAGACCTTCTGCTGGGGATGGAAGAGTCGCACAACTGGGTAAGGGAAGCAGGGCAGTTCTTGTTATTTGTTGGTTGTTGTTTCTTCATTTTGTTTTGTCCTTTGCATTTTACAAGAGGTTTCACTGTACATGTGATTACAGAGGGCGCTGCAGCCCCCATGATGCAGTCAATGTAGGCGGGTGGCCAAAGTCGACTTCACTTACACTCTGTCCCTTACATTCCACAAAATGGGCTTAACAGTGGCACCTGCCCCAACGGTTGCTGTGGGGGGTTATTGAGATCATGTACGTAGAGTATTTACCACAGTTCCTGGCACTTAGTAGGTGCTCAGTTAAAGTTACCGGTAATTATGGTAGTCTTGGAAATGTCTATTCTAAGAAACTTAGTTTCTCATCCTGTTTTTGCTGCTAATACCAATGATGTTTCCCGAGTCCACTAAACCTCTCGGTCTCAGTTTACTGGTCCATAAAATGGGGGTAATTGTACCTTGCAATGAAGATGGAATGCAAAGTACTTTGCACAAAGTGCACCCTCATGACTATTAGTAATTCGAGCAGCGGGCGTGGGTGTGGGATCTTTAAAGGATTAGACAGTCCTAAGGGCCTGATCAAG
Organism: Talpa europaea; assembly: GCF_964194135.1. Lineage (NCBI taxonomy): Eukaryota > Metazoa > Chordata > Mammalia > Eulipotyphla > Talpidae > Talpa > Talpa europaea. The sequence goes on along the minus strand of NC_140084.1, from coordinate 2,941,635 downwards.
TGGCCCGCTGCTCCCCTCTCTGCTCAGGCTGGCGCTCTCTTCCTTAGTCAGGAAATAGGTAACCTCCTTCCCCGCCAGCTATGCCTGCCTTCGTGGTTAGGTCTAGACTTGGCTAAAGGAGTCCCAGGAGCACATTCCCCAGGCTGAAAAAAGGAGCTTGCAAAGCCATAGCCAGTACTTGAGAGGGAAAACCCCGGGGATGACACAGAGTGACAGGAAAACATTTCAAAGGAAATTATCCATGTAGCTTTCGGAGCACGGTCCTTGAACTGGCCCTGCTCAAGAAATGGGCAAAGTACTTCATAGTGTATGTTTTCAGAATTTACTCATCCGACTTTGGGAATTCCCCCCCCCCCCCGCCCCCCGACATTCCCATGAGCAGGAATGGGCCTCCTCCTCGGTGGAGAGGCAGACAGCAGGCTGGGGAGGCTCCAGGCTGCCTCGAGGGCCTCCGCGTCTTGGTCTGGGTCCTGCACCCGCACCCTCGCTGAGTGGCCCCTCCACGGGAGCGATGTTGGGGTTTATAAAGGTTGAAAGAGAAGGAAGGGAAAGGAGGCGGGGAGGGAGGGAAGGAGCCCATGGCGGGGAGAGCCGGGGCCTGGGGTTGCAGGCCAGGAGGGAGGGAGGTAAAACCTCCCTCTTTACTCCCGGCCTCATTTTCTCTCCTTTTACATTCACTAGAGAAACGTGAGCTCCAGGCGTGAGACGCGTGGTTCCCCAACAGAAGAGGATTTTGCCGTCTTTGCCAGATCGTTTTCTTCTTCCCACCCTCGCCCCCAGGATCATGCGAGCCCGTGAAATGCTCAGACGCCCGTGTTAGGCAGGGACTTTCAGATCTGACTGTGGAAGGTCCAGATCTTTCCAGCGGTGGCTTCTGGCTTCTATGGCCCAGCAAGAGCCGCTGCAGCCGCCTAGGAGCAGCTGCTGAGCAGGGCCTGGGGGGAGGGGCATCGCGGGGACAGTCTCCGCCTCCAGGGAACCCTCTTGCCACTTGCAGCTTAGGTCCGATGCTGTTTCATTTCAGGGCTTGCAGCTAAAGCTGACCTTTCTTGGCATTACAATTAGTTTCATTAACACCTTTTCTGTCCCCCCTCAGTGTGAGGTTTTGTAATTTGGTTTTGGTGGCCAGATACCTGGGGTGGGGGTGGGGGGTGTTGCAGCTGGCTGTGGCACTATCCTGGGCACAGGGGGTACTTAGCAGACTTGGGGAGCAAATCCAGCTTCTGCTGTCCAGTCGCGGCTTTAAAAAAAGCAAATAATGTTAACAGTAAGTGGCTCACTGGTTTTTAGACTCCTAGTGTCTTAGAGCCAAAGTGGATCCGAGGGATTATAAAGAATGAAGTCCTCAGTTTTAAAATAAGGAAAGGGAGACAAAAAGGAACGTGACTGAGCTGCAAACAAGACCCTCCTGTAGCGACACTCAGGTTTTCCCGTAACTCCTGGGCCCATCTCAAGAAGCAGAGCTAATTTAAATCCATGATGAATATTAGAAAATTTTCAGATTATCTCCTTAGTCTTTTAATCCAGATACACAGTGCTCTGTCTATAAAAATGGCTTTAGCACTTTTGCTTTAGCGAGGAGAGGAATCATTGACACAGAATTTGCTTGTAAGAGGACGTCTTTGTGTTTGAAGTCACTTAGTAGAACAAAGTCTTTGAAGTCCAGGTGAATGTGGTGCTAGAAGAGAAGGTGTTAGATTCTCCAGCAAGGGAAGATTTGCTCTGTGAAGAGTCACTCTGTAAGGAAACGTCACAAATTATAAACTGGTGGCATTTCCAAATGAGTGGCATTTTCCTTTATGATCCTTGGAAGCACACGTGTTCTCTCTGAAACAACGATATAAGGAAAGGTTTCATTACAGGGGCCCTCTTGGTATCTCCACCCCCAGTCAGCCATCCTGGGGGAAGAAAAAAGTCGTATAGTTGATGGGGAAGACCAGAACTGAATTTCTAGGCTGAATTTCAAGCTCTGCCTCTCCCCAGCTAGGTACTTTGCCTCTGTAGATCTCGGCCCCTAAGACTTGCACTAGGCAGGCTCGAATAGGCTGCCAGATTTAATAAAAGCAAACCCACGGACATCTAGTGAAATGCGAACGCCAGAAGAACAGTGACCGTCTCCCTCGTATGCAAACACATATGTCCCCTGTGCTATTGGCAGACATTCTTAGCCTCAAAACTATTCCTTGTTTTTCTGAAATTCAAATCTCACTGTGTGTCCTCCAGTTTATCTGGCAGCCCTAGTGTCTGAAATCCTTGAGACCTTACATTTTAATTGTGTGAGTGGATGCCTCTGACTTGTATTTGTTTCCAGCAGAGTCTGTGCACCTTCAGGGGAGAGCAAGGGAGAGAGAGAGAGAGAACGAAGAGAGAAGTGAGGAGAGATGATGTGAGAGGGAGAGAGAGGGGTGGGATGCAATCTCTGAAAACGCTCATCAACATATTTCCAGTCTGCAAAAGGACAGGTCACGCTGGAGGAACACTTGCGGGAAACTCTCCTCCAGTTGGGCAGCAGCCCCTGAGCAAACAACAGCCTTCCCTAGGGGCCAGACCCACACCTCCATGGGCCCCTTGGGGGCCAGGCCTCTTGAGGGCCCATGTAGTTCTGTCCCCCAAGCTATGTTGTTCATGGGCAGCGCCATGCTGGTTGGCCTAGGGAGAGCGTGGTGAAGAAGCATCATTTCTGGTCCTCTCGTGCGCAGAGGCAGTGCCAGCTGACCTCGCCCCGGCCACAGCTCCTCCCGGGACCGCAGAGTGCCCACGGCAGGATTCTGAACCAGCCACCGGTCAGTGGAAGCCAGGACTGGGTCTGAGTCTTCTCCCCTTCCAGAGGTGAAAAGAGATCGAAGGGAAGGGGAGAGGCACAGAGCCAGAGAGAGAAAAGGGGGGTCTGGAAGGAAGCATTGCAGGATGGAAATCACAGCTTGCAAAAGGCACTTGGGAGTGAATGTCCCAGCACAGCCTTGAAAATGAGTTGCAGATAACACTCGATCCTGCGTTCCCGTGAGGCCCTCCCCGAAGAGTAATGGCCGCCTCCTTGGTCCATTTAGCTTGCGCCGTTTGCAGTTTATCAGCGATGAGTCCCCTGAAATCTGGGACCCCGGACAAGGCAGGGTGGAAGTACGCAGAAGTAGCTGATGGCATTTCCCCCGTCCCCGACTTCTGCCCTCGTGGGGGCCTCCCTGCACTGATTCCTGGACCCTATTGTGGACAGACAGCGCCCCAGTGTCTCCAAAAGCACTGCTGCCTCCTCCCTATACCCACGCTGCCCCCCTCCCCAAGGCAGACAGACAGGAGACGAATTAACCTGGCCCCCCCGACGGCGGGTGTTCCAGGATGGCGCCCACCGCACCTCTAAAAGCAGCCCCCAGAACCCGGTGCAAGACAAGGTGGTTAAGAGGCAGTGTTTTATGGCCCGCAAGAAAGAAGGGAAAACAACCCTTTACTGGGGATGCAAATAAACTCCGCTTCACCTCTAGTGCTGGAAACCTGTGCCCTTGGCAGGACGGCCGGGCCGGCTCCAGAGGTATTAATCTTCCTTCTTCTACATGTGAAACAGGCCTTGGGAGGGTTTCCCGGGCAGGGCTGTCTCTCTCCAGCACAGCCGCCCTCTCTTTCCTCCCGGTGCAGTCAGAGCTCCCCAGCAGCAGGGAGCCCCAGGGGACCAGGTCGGGAACCCAAGCCGGGCGGATTGCAGGGGCGCCGGGCCGCGGGGCCCTCTCGGGGTGCCAGGCCGGCCGGCAGGTGGCGCTGCCCCGCGCGCTATGGCCCCTCGCGTGCCCGGCCGGCGCCGCAGCCAGAGGCTTCAAGTTTCTTGTGCCATTCCTGGACCCAAACAAATGTTTGTGGAATTAAGTAGTGATTTCCTTTAGTCTGCGCGACTCTCACTGGCTGTGTTTTCAGGCTCTAGATGTCAACCTATGCCAAGTATTGCTTTTCGGGTGAAATCAGGGGTTTCCATGCACACTTAAACCTGTTCCAACTGCCCAGGTCAGCTAGCAAAGGTCTGCCTTTTCTGATAAAATAGCCCATAAAACTTCCATATCATCAGCTAGAGTGATTTGGAGGACAAAGAAGTGCTGAGAAATGTAAGTAAACAGAGCACCTAAGATTTTTTTTTTCTTTCTAAATAAAAAGAGGGGAGGGGAGGGTGTGTTTAAACCAGGCTTAAAAGCGAAGGCTGCAAGTGAGCAGGAGGGAAACCCAGGCTGGGGGCACGAAGCGCTGGCTCCCGCCGGTGGGCGCAGGGGCGCCGTGGTCCATGATGGCTGCAAACCCTTGGGTTCAAGGTCATCAATATATAATTATGGAGGCGATGTGAGGGGTGTGCTGAAGACCCAAGGCTGTGGGGCTTCAGGGGACAGCCAGGAGGAGGCCAGGGGCTTCCAGAAGGAAGTTAAGCAACAATGGGTTACAGTGGGAAGAATTGTCAATGCGATTTCTGCACCATGGCATGTGACTCCATTAGTGAGGGCTCAGTATGTATTTAATGTTGCCATAAAATCCTCCTTCTCAAAGTAAACAAGGCAAGTCTGTGTGCATCTCCAGCAAGACATATGCAGCTTTGTTTGGGATAATGGATTTGACATGAGTAAAAACAGTGGGGATTAGATGGACCCAGCACGGATAAATATGACTAATTGTCATCTCTTTTGCATCAGCGTAAACACGGCGCGCACTGCAGAGAGGGGGGGTGGGTGGTGGAGAAGGGGTGTGGGGGATTAGCCACAGCAGAATTGACTCATAACCTATCGATGAAGGTTTTGCTTTCTGTGTGGCGAACAGAGCCTTTGAGAATTTCCAGTTGCTGACACTGGACTGTGCTCGGAGTCCCGCAGAGGAAGCCCACGCCGGCTGCTGCGTGGGGAGACCTTGGTCTTCCTCTTTGTTGTTGATACAACTTGTTACTGACAGATGGTCCCAGGACACTTATCCACAGAATACTAAGTTTTGAAATCTTGTTTGCAGACTTTTAAAAAGTTTTCAGCAAGTGACCTGATTCTGTTCTTTCTCTTGAGAGGCACAGAGATAATGTTGAACTTTTCTAACCCATTGTGCTGGTTTCTCTCCTCAGTTGTGAACTCTGGCTATGCGATTTTCTTTTTCTTAGGTAGTGAATAAATGTGTCCAACACTGAAATGTATTCTTTTGGTAAGAAATAGGCTCAGACCTGGAAACTTAATCATTGGAAACAGTTGTTGGATTTAAGGTGATTAAATAATATGATGAGGTAGAGGCACTGATAAACGTGGTGATTAACGTGACGCCTTTGGCCACACGCTGGCTTCCTTCTTCAAACAGTTCTTAAACTCCAGGACATTTTTCTAACTAAATGTCGCTTATTGCATCAACATGCTGTTTACACAGAGAATATTAACATAATGAAATGAAACTTTAGTCCTATGACTAATAGCAATATTGAGGCTTACCAAATGTTGCAAACATTGTACATTCTATCCATCATATCCACAAGCTGATTTTGGATCAAATTTAGAGCTGTCTTTCAAACAGAGCCACATTAAATTTAAAATTAGTCAAGGATTACAGTTTGCTGTGAAGAGTGTCTCCACCTCCAATATGAGCAAATGTCATCAAAGTGAAAGGGGAAAAAAACAAAAGAAAAGGAAAGATGTGGTTGTTTTGACACGAGCGAGAGAAGCTTAGTGTCGCTTCATTTTTAACCTCATTTCAAATTATCTTTTAACCACCCTGATATTTCTGCATGGAGATAATCACATCTCATCAGCGTTCTCAAAACCCGGCAGCTCCATACCCAGAGCTAATGCTTCTTGTTAAATCATATTGCTAAACAAATTGCTCCAGCCCCAGCAGCAGCAGACTGATGGGAATCAGCCTCCCTGGACGGCCTTGCTTTTTTTTTTTTTTTTTTTTTTTTTCTTTCCATCATTCAGTTTTATTTTCTTTCCTGGGGTCATTTTAATCTTACATAAGGTATGTGAGTGATTTTCCTAAAAAGACGGGACATGAGTTTAAAAGATGTAAAAGCAAGCCTCCCTTATAGTGCCAAAGACAGAGACCTGTTGAAATGCTCCTGGGAACAGAAACACATGCATTCACATGCACAGCTAATAGAAGAAAATCTTTCTCAGGGAAGGCAATGACATGTGGGACTTCAGGAGAAAAAAGTTACTCTAGTTTGAAAAACACACACTATCAATTATTCCTCACATCCTGCAAGAATTCACATAGCATTAAGGGTTTAACAAACACATCAGGAAAACTGAGCTTATTTATTTTAGCAGTTTTGCATCTGCAGATGTAAAAATCAAAAGCTCCTGCTTACTTACCATTTGAAAAACTGGTATGTAAATGACTGGCTGTCTTATCTTTACACAATTTGCCTTAACTTCACTTCCTCTCACTTTGTCATTTAATTTGTGTGGCTTCCAAAGCAGAGTGACTATCATCTATTAGTCCCCCTGGTGACAGAGGGCAGGGCGTTGTAGCTGAGTTAATAAAGCAGAAACACAAGCCTAATTACTGGGGAGATAAACCACGGAGCAGGGGTTACCTTCCCTGAGGTTTAGAGCCCTCTGCTCCCAGACATTTTGGATGGAGCCACAGTGTGCGTGGACAGACAGACCAAGCAGGCTGGGGTGCGTTTGTTTCCATATAGCGACACCGATACATTTCAGGACCCACTTCCCTAGAGGATGCTGTAGTGGATTGTGCGTCCACCCAGGGAAGCAAGTGCGTATTCATTAATCAAATGAGATAATGGGGGGCAAAGGTGCTTCGAGACTGCGAGGAGCAAAACAAATAGAAAGTGGCATTTTTGTTGCAAGAGCATGTAGGTATATTTAAATAAAGTCCATATACACTTGCATTAAATAGCTCTGTGGCACGCACGTGTGTGTGTGTGTGTGTGTATGAGAGAGAGAGAGAGAGAGAGAGAGAGATTGTTGCACCATGGTAGGTACGCTCTATGGAAAAATTTAAATATTCTTAATATCTGTATAGTATAACAGTGTCATACTAGATACAGCAATAATGACTCAGCATGACTTAGAATTATAGCATAGAATGTGCTTGAAACTCTTATTGATTATTCAGAGGACTAGATTGTGTCTTTATAGGTTTCTATCTTGTGCATCTGACTACGCCATATTTATGCAGATTGCATAGACATGTGGAGAACTGTCACCTCCACTTTTTCCTAGTATTGTGTAGGACCCCAGCGCTGTCATCTCTGCAGCCTCTCTCCCCAAACCCCTCCCTCCAAAGTAAACAAACACAAAAAGCCTACCTGCCTGGTTAAAAATCACTGACACCAGGTAGCCACAAAAAGAAAGAAATAATAATACAGTTCCCGGCCTCCCCTGTTTGGATGGTTACAATTATTAGTGGATACTGTAGCAAAAGCTGCGAAACTGTGTTTGGAGAGTGGATCTATTAAAGCAGCTTTGTCCAACAAATATTAAAATTGCAAAGTAATTTGCCCATCTGACAATGGCTAATGAACTTAAGTATGCAGAATGAACTTTAATAATTGAGGAAATTGTGCAATTAAGCTGAAAGCAGCTGAAAATTACAAATAAAATTAACTCTCTAGTTTAACAAGAATATTACTGCTTCCATTACCCAACCAGTTTGTGTGAGTATGAAGAAAGTCTGGAAAGTTTCAAATGACTGTGCCTTTATTGTGATGATTTACCATAAAGATATTGACCTCCTTTTTTAAAACAGCAATGAGCACTAACAATTCTTTTCCATGATATGTTTTTGAATTACCATGTGGTTGGAATTACATACAAAGTCTTACTGGCAGTGTGTGTTTTAATTTTGATTTCAGGTTTATGATCCTATCTGTGTCTATTTTAAATTTAAATGGATTACATTCAGCAAAACATCTTTTTACTGCTCTCGCTGTCTCATGCCATTAGGCTCTCTGTGTTCAGCTCCTACAAATCTGTTAATACATAAAACCGCAAGAAGCCGCTTACGTTTGAACCAGGTTAGGCTGAAGACATCAGATTAATATTTGATAACATGGAAGCGTCCTTAATCAGATGTGCTTATTTCGTGACAGAATGTTTCTGCAATTATCATAATTGTTGTGCTAAATATGTTTGTCTTTGTATCTGGCTTTGGGCGTAATCTTCTCTCTTGAAAGCCACTCAATGTAGGACTTGAGATTCCTGCACAAAACCCAATTAATATTAAGATGACAAGCCCCGATGAGCTCCGAAGAGGCAACAGCTGAACAGACTCTAACATTCTTAAGTACAGATACTTGAGTGATCAAGTACATCTGAGGCAGACACACAATTCAATAATCCCTTTCTCAAGAAAGTCAAGAGCCCTGTGAGATACGAGGGAAATCAAAGCAGCACATCAGAAAGAAAATGACGGTCTGCTCCTGTAGTGTCTCTATTAAAATGCAAAAGTTATGGATTTTTTTCGGGGTGATGGGAACCTTTTCTGTTTCCATTGATTTCTTTTTATAGCTTGATGATTTCTCTAAGATTATCTTAAAAGCTTCAAGAAAAAAGGGGCCTCATCAAAAGGTATCTGGCATGACAGACACGTCCACAGTTTTGGTTAACATGACGTGGCCACGGCGCCGAGGTCACCCGAGGAGGCAGCCCAGCTTGGCAAGGCTATAGCCTCCTCGGAGAAGGAGACGGGCGTGCCGTGTCCCGTGCTTGGCAGACCCACCCTGCTCCCCGCTCGCCCCTGGCCAGAGAGGAGAGGTGTGTGGCAGCTTCCTGGGCACCCCCAGAGCCCGCGTTTGTAAAGCGCCCTGCGTATTCACAGGTGTGTTTCCAACTCGCGCGGCGTGAAGCAGTCACCCTCACTCCCTGAACCCCAGTTTCTTGGCGTGGTGGGCGACTCCTTGGGTGACAGCTGAGTTCACTGTCCAGAGGTGACATCCTAAGCCATTGATTTGTAATCAGAAATTGGTTTCCTGTCACTTTAAAAGTGAGGCACTAAGGGGCAGTAAAAACAAGGCTGTCTGGGCTAAATGGAGCTGGAGTCCAGGCGCTGGGCCATTACACACTACCTTCCCAGTGCATTTACCGCATAAAAAAGCCTCTGTGGTGCACTTTCAATGGCTGGCGACACCCTTGGAGGTGACTTATTGCTCTGTAAAATCAGTTTTGTAGAAACTCTTTCACATGTGCCAAAACAAAAGAAGCAAACCTTAGTGTGCTTGCATTTCTGCATAAGAATGTGCCGCGCTGCACACCAGCCTGGACGCACTTCTGTGCCCAGCGAGTCAGTGGCAGGAAATCCCCACGCTGGGGGAGAACGTCACCTAGAGCTCAGCGTGCTCAGGCGCCACTGAAAGTGAAAGCAATCTCGAGGCCTTGCTGTTGCTGCTCCCTCCTGTGCGGCTGAGGCTCTCAGGGAATGTCCCAAGTGGAGGAGGATGGGCACACGTGACACACGTGACACACGCACACACACCCACACACGCGCGCACACCTCCCCGTCTCCCACGTGTGACACCTGGAGGGGCCCTTACAGAGGGCCCCTTCATAGTCAACAGTTGGGAACAGGGATAATTATCAGCAGAACCACTCGTCTGGGGCAGAAGTAGATCTCCCCAACCCCTGCTGACGTTTCCAAAGACGCAAGCCCCGAGATAGCTTCGGCAGTTTTTCCATGAAGCAGACACAGATCCCGGCCAGATCCAGCTCCCGACCGGCCCCCAAGCCCCCATTCCTTTTCTCCGCCTGTCACAACAAGGCAGGATTTCTTGTGCTGGAGCCCCTCGCCCGGGGAGCCATCTGGGCGCAATGCACCATTGCAGCAAAATAGACTCTGCCGCGCTAGCACGAGCAGCCCCACTCACGGAGTGAATTGGCCCAAATTGCGAGATATTGGAAACAAAATGTGTCCCTGTTGCCTTCTGAAGTTCCTGCTAATTAATATTCAAAAGACTCAAAGAGGCAAAATGGATACCTAAATCATACATATGTATATGCCTTTTAAGCTTTATTATAAAGGCAAAATAACCCCTCACTTGGTTAAAATCCAACTTGAGTCGACATACAAAGGTGACTGCACTGTAATCCTAGACATATCTGCATTATGTAGACACGTTACTGCGCCCCCAGAATCTCTCAATAGTAATTATTATGCCAAGCACCCTGTTGGCACAATTACACTAAAGCTCTAATTAGTAGCAGTAAGATTAGAACCCCTACATGTTAAATCTGTAGAAGCAACGCTGAGTGAAGGATTTAAAACAGTTTCAAAACATTGTATTGTCTTTATTACAGTCTTTATACTTCAGTAAAGAAGGGTTTTCTATAAAATGCACTTAAAATAATCTGGTCCTGTCACTAAAAATAGGAAAGATAAGGTAATTGCAGTCAAACCTAGTGAGTCGGCTTGCTACCTAGGTGCATTAAATCGAAAATGACAAATCTCGTGAACTCCGGTGGGGGCATACGTACTTCCTCCCTGCTGGACGCATTGGTATTTTTCCAACCATCAGCCAGGGAACATGCAGGGCCAGACTTGTCACGGGGCTCCCTTCCTCCGAAGGCTTTTTCATTACCTTCGAGAAGCCGGGAGGCAGGCCAGTCGCCTCGGGAGTGCATCTTCCCCACCAATCTGATCACAGCGTCTGATTTACCTGTCTCCTCAGAGACCACACCAGGCACACCTCAGCAGCCCAGCCACCTGCTGGGCGTGAGGCTGGACCTGTGGGTCCTGGAGCTGAACCCCCAGGATAAGGGCAGCCCTGGGACAGAGTTGGGGGGGCTCGGCTCCCCCCCTGCAGAGGACCTGGGCTTTTGGGGCAGCACAGCCCCAGCCACTGAGGGCCCCAGCTCGAGGGGGGGCGGGCAGGGGAGCAGACTCAGGTTGGCAAATGCCAGGTGGATATTTCGATTGGGGAATCTCTTGCCCTGAAAGTGAGGACTCGGGAAGGCTGGGGTAGTGTTTTAAGGGAGCAACCTGGAGGCTCAGTGGGAGGGAAAAGCAAAACTAAACCATCCCCCCCTGCCTGGTGGTTTCCCAGGATCTTTATGGGCATTAAGGAAGGACAGAGGCAGGTAAGAGGTGGATCCTGCTTGTGCCTGCCTCCCAGCCCCCAGCTCGTCTGCCTGCCCAACTGCAGTTGTCTGCAGAAATGCCCCATCTTGTCAGCCCATCAAGTCCCCCACAGAAGAACGGGGAGTTCCGGGCACGAGAAGGTGTTAGGAAGTCTACAGATCTGGGAGCAAATTGACCCTATGTTAAAACACACACACACACACACACACACACGCTTCAGCTGCTGGGGCAGAACCTGAACTTCCTTCTCTGAGGATGCAACATTAAAATCTCAGTTATTCTGGAGTAATCTGTCCACACACATCTGGAGAATAGATAAACGTTGGGAAAAAAATCACCTGAGCTTTTCCACAGAAGCAAATGCACCGTTTATTTTGCTTCCAAAATGCTGTGTCAAACTACTTGGGCATTCTTTAGGATTGTTGAAAACAGGAGACAGAAACCCCCAAAACCTTAGTGTCCTCGTACACGCGTGTTGCTCGTGGCAGTTATTTCCCTCCCTCCACACATTTCCAGAGTGACAGCGAGGTGCGCGGAGCGTGTGTTTGTGTGGTGTGCTCCGTGGGCGCTGGCGGCGTGGAGCCGACAGCTGTAAATCTGTCTACAAGAATGTAGATTGGTAAGAGGGCAGAAGTCAGAAGATGGCCTCTGAATCCTAATCACTGTATGTATCCAGCCATATGGCGTGTCTACAAGTGCTATTTACTGTAAAGCTGAAGACGTGCAAGCACAGTCCTTTCTGGCGTCTGTGTTTTATGTGGCCTTCTCTTTCATAGCCGCAGACGAGAGGAAGGAAGTGAAAATGGCCTTCTGCCTTATAGGTTATCTTATCGCCGTCATAATTCCTGTATTTATATGCATGTATGTTTTATCTCCAAAAGATATCCACATGAGAGCTGATCTTTCTGCAACTGTTACAGAACTATTAAATGTATATTAGCGTGGTCATTTTTATTTAATGGAAACAAATAACAGTTAATCTTATTGGAAGGGTTAAGTGCGTTTACTTGGTAAAGGGCAAATCCCTTTGGATGCTTTCTTTTTTTTTAAGAATAGCTGCAGTTGCTGACAGATGGTCTTTGTCTGAGAGGAGCTGAGGACAGATACAGTTTCTTTTTACACATTTATGAAAGTTGTAGATATAGATGCTTGGTAATAGGCAGTGGCCCAGGACAAAGAACAAGCTTGGTGGACAGAGAGGATTAGATTTCAGATCAGTGACAGATGGCTGGCTTAGCAGAGTCAGATAAAATTAAAAGGAGAGGGGGGGAGTGGATATAAAGAAACCACTTTCCATGTAAAAGTTGCATCTCTTAAGACAATGCCAGCCTGCACCATTCAGCTTTCTTCCCAAACTGGTGTCAAGTTCCTGGGTTTAAATTCCTACTTCAAATGTGCGTTTTGTCTCTGTCTTTGCAGAGGACGTGGGATTCTTCTTTGTTGGTCAAGTTTAGCAAAGGGAAACTGAAAAATAAAATAATTAACAGTGTGCCTGTCAGCCTGGCCTGGGGAATGCGCTTCCATTTGCAAAACTGCCCTGGATATTTGCATGTGGGTCCTTCCCGCAACACCCCTCCTCGCTGGAGCAGATTTTTACAAGCCTAGAGGTAAAAATCCACATTTTTTTTTTGCTTACTCCATACACACCATTTAAACCTATAACACCACTATAACCTTCGTCAAATAACCATACAACATATTTAGTGTTCATTTGTCACACTGAAATTATTCATCGGTGTCTTGACGAAGTCCAATAATATTTATGGGTTATGCCATTCCATGTTTTCTGGCAATGCAGTTTGCGAGATTTCATAGATTTACTGTGTCTGCTTTTTTATGACTGACATAGCAATAACCAGATTGCAAAGATATTTATGTTGTTTGTGGCTTAGCAAGATAATTAAAGGATATAAATTAATCAAGTGCAATTAATTAGAAACTTTATGTTCACAGCAGTCCTTCTTTGCATGTATAATTTATATTTATTGATTTCCTGGCTTTCATTAGCCTATGAGATAACAGCAAAAATGCATTAGAGAAGAAAATGTACAATTAGCGTGAGAGTGAACCTTGGCATAATGGATAGGCCAGCACGTGTTTGGGGCAAATATAAAGCTTTGTTAACTGTCATAAGCAGTTAGAATTGATGAGTGGTATTTCACTACATATCTCTCAGCTGATTAACGGCGTTTTTAAAGAGTCCCCTTAATGGGGAGCTGATAGGTTGGCTAAATTTACATTTTAATCAGAGTATTTATGATAGAGGCAGCGCAGAAATTCATTGGCGGAGGGTGAGACGCCTCCCCTGAGGGACTGGGGCAGGGAGTCATCTTCTGAGGGTGTCCCTTCACCCATCCCTTCTCACCTGATTTGCCCAGAAGTGTCTTGGGGTGCGCAGGTCTTAGTGGCTCCCCATCACTGGCCACATTCCCAGTCGTCTCCAGGACAAAGGGCCAGAGGTGTGACATGCCGGGAGATGGGCGGCCAGTCACACTCGAGTGTCTTTGTCATGGAGTGTGTCGGCTGCCACCGGCAGCCCTGGCAGCTCCAGGGTCCCCTCACCAGGGCTCTGTGGGGTGAGGAGGAGGGGAGCCCCACCTGGGGAGAGGCAGCGCCCCCTCGGAGCCTGCTTCTCCTGGGTCCTACCTGGGCCGAGAGCCACCCCAACCAGCTCCCAGGAGACCACACAGGAGGCCACATTCAGGTCCAGAATTGTGTCTGTCTCTCCACTGCCCCCCCTTAAACAGCCCCTTGCACACCTAGAAGCAGGGTCTCCTGGCAGCATCAGAACTGGTCCTTCCCGGCAGGGACACGAGTTAGCATGTGCAAGAGTCAGAGAAAACTTTTTGAGAGGAGGTAAAAGCAGCTCCTCTTGGCGTGATGCATTTTACCTCCTTCGACAGAGGCGCTGAGAGGCATCCTCCTCGGGGGGACGAGTGGAGCCTTCTCCAGCCCCAGCCGGGCCGCACCAGGAGGCCAAGGCCCAGAAGCTTCTCCAAGCCAGCGTGCGCCCTGCGCTCCCCGCGGGCCGGGCTGGGCCTCGGTGCCGGCTGAAGCAGACTCCCAGAGAGGGTGTCGGGCCAGCGACAGAACTCCCCGGGACGGGGCAATTAGCCAGGCGCGGCGGGGATTCGGGGCTGGCTGGTGAAGTGGCCGTGATGGGCATCCCTGCGGGGGGGGGGGGCTGTGTCTCATGCGCCCTCGTGGCGCCGGACAATAGGCCCGGACAGCCGTGTTATATGCTTAGTGATTCCCAACCTGGTCTTTCTCCTGAAGAATGCCAGGAAGGCCTCCGGAAAGCAGAACAAAGCAGCGCTGCCCCCCGGGGGCTCATTCCCGAGTCAGAGACCAGCAGGCAGACCCCCAGAGAATACCCCGACGGGGGACACGCGGGCCGGGGCTGTTCTCAAGCCAGGACACAAGCCACGGCCTGGGTCTGCTGGCCCCGCGGCCTCTTCCGCTCCTGCAGGCTCGTCCCCAGCAGCCTGGGGGTTCCGAGCATGCCCCCCTGTCTCCCACTGGAGCCCTGAAGTGTGGACTGAATGTTGACTGGTGCGCCCCCGGCCTCCTCACCTGGGGCGACGCGGTGGGATGGCAACCACCAAAGCTGAGCTCAGGATGGGAAACCCCTTCCCATTTATTCCAGCGCGCGGGAACCAGAAATGAGCAAATATGAGATTCATATCCGTGAAGGCGGTTGCACTTTCTGCTTTCGATGGTGATCAGCCCCCTTTTTTCCCCCCTTTTCATACTAATTATTATTATCATTATTAGTATTATTTTACCCCTCAATTGCCTTAGGATGTTATCCAAGAGGAAGAGCTTTATCGGCTGGTGAAAGCGCCACAGTATTATTTATTTCATGTAATAAAATGTATGTAATGATCATGATTAATGTTTGTTTATTGTTGTATCATTGTGTTTTCCCTCCAGTCGCAGTGTGATACTGGTTTAATTAAACTTGGGAGAGGGGTGGGGTGGGGTTGGGTGACAGTCTTCAGAACTTTCCACGAGCACGGAGCCTGCACTTCCTTGCACTCCCGTGTCGGCTGAGGTGAAGACGGCCCCGTCACGGACGGGTTCTGTGGGCTCCCTCAAAGCCCAGTCCGGGCCCCAGCCTTTGTCGTGTAATTTACAGTTGAGTTTGTTGTGCCTCCGACCAAATGCTTTTGTGTACAGAGATGGCAGTGACAGGAGAAATTATGGTAATTGAAGAGTGCTCTGTTTTAGGGTTTCCTCTGATCACATGAAACGATCACCAGCATCTTTCCTGGGAAATTATTTTTCATTAGTTTATTACACATTTAACGGTCTGTCCAGGGAGGAGAAGGGCTGCGAGGAAACAGCGAAATACTGTCTCTGCGGCTTGATGGTCACATAGGTCCGGTGGAGCCTTTTTATTTTTGGCATCTCTGATGCACCTGACATTGGTTTGCCGATCCTCCTGCAATTTCCTCGTTTCCTCGGGAAATTCTGATGTGTATTCTAAGTGGAAGCCATCGCACTGCAAAATCAATTAATGTTCCGTACAGTTCCTAAGCCGAGTTCAGATGTGTCTTCACATGTGCTTTGCGGTTTACAAAGCACTTTGAGATCTATGATTTCATTTTATCTCATTGATGGAGGCAGGACATGAACTTTTTTCACATGGTGTGTATAGCATGCGATTATATTTTTATACATACCGTGCATATGTGATTGCATGTACTTTTGTGATACATATGTGATTGCATGTACTTTTTAAAAAAAGATTGATTTATTTATGCATCCAAGTGCTGGGGTACAGGCCAGAGATGTGGAGGGTGAGAGGATCCCCCAGAGACCGTGGGGAGCAGAACAGGCAGACTGACTGAAACACACTGCTGAGGGGAGCAGCAGGGAGACAGGAGAGGTCTGCTGCGCCATGTGGGTTGCTCTCTGGCTGGCCGGGGATCGAACTCATGCTGCAGAGGCTGCAGATTACTTCATAGTGCAGTGCTTAACCCCTTGCGCCACCAGGGAGGCCCTTACATGTACTTTTCCTTGTAACTTGCTTTTTGCCCTCTGATAATATACTGTAGCTATGTTTCGTGTCGATATGTAAAAATTTGGTCCAATGAGAGAGATTCAGGATACCTACAGATTTTCTTTATTGCAAGCAATGTTGAATTAATATTCTGGTGGCTGGACATGTATATATACATGCATAGCCATAAATATGCATATCTACATAGGTGCACGTATACCTCCGAATATGCCTGGGTGTGTGTTCAAATAAGCGTTTTGATACAGTGTTTGGGATCAGAATAGAAATCATCTAGATTTTTGAGAGTCTGCTAACTAGCTCTCCAAGGAGATTACCCGTGTGGATCCTACAGAATAATGTGTTCGGGGTTTATTTGCTCACTGGCCGGTGGTTCTAGGTAATGTCAAACTCAACTTTGTGCAGCCTTAAAGAAAAAATAATATCTCCTTACTACCAGTGTGTGTTTTCCCAATCAGTAGCAAGTAGTTGAGCATCTTTTATCTTTACTAGTTAGGCATACTTTGGCTTTGTAGAACCTCTTGTTTACATTCTCTGCAACAATATCTTTTTGTTATTTACATCTTCTTATTAATTTCTAAAGAGCTTATGTTATCAGTTCCTGGATGATTAACTATATTGCATCTTATGCTTTTTTTCTTTATAAACATATTTATCAGAAATAAGGATTTTTGTAAATGAAGAAAAATAAATTGAGAGAAAGGGGAAGTATCTGGCCCAAACTGATTCTGCCTTTAAGTGGGAAAACCAGATGTGAACCCCACTTTGTTCCCCGTACTCACAGGGCTACTTCTCCACGGCACCCCATGGCCTCAGTTGATCAATATGCATCCACATGGTGAGTTGGAAGATGTCAATAATTGACCCTGTCAGACTCCCCTGGGTCATCTCCCACCTTGAAGGAAGTTTCCGCCTGCCCTGGGGCACTCAGCGCCAATCACACACGGGTGAGGCCTTTCCAGACCATCTCCCTTGGCCTCTGCCTTTCCTGCACAGTATGCTGGTGGTCTGGTCCTCTTGGGCAGCATCTATCATAGGCAGCCTTGTGAGGCAGCTATTTCTGTCTTGACGCCCTCTTGCCCCAGAGAATAAACTTTCCTACGGGACTAATGCACTCATTCACTGACCCTTTAGCCTCGTCCTGGCCATGCGCCCTTCAGATGGAGAGGTGGCTTCTGCTCCCTTATCTCTGGCCTCTGGTCTGGACTGTGGCCTGTCACCTGCTTAGGTCAATGGAAGGTGGCAGGGTGACCTTGCCTTTAGGTGTCGTCCATGTTCCTGTTCACAGTCTGGTGGCATCATGTGTGCAAGGCCAGGAGGATGACAGATCTTTCTGGACAAGTTGGTCCTCAGCCAGCCCACCAAGCAGACATGAGCAAAGCAGCTGCGGTCTGCTGAGCCCAAACTAGAAACTTCCAATCAACCCAGAAACTTAAGAGCCAAATAAATGTTTATTATTTAAACCATGTTTGGGTGGTTTGTCACCCAGCAGTAGATGACTGATAAGGCTTTCTGCTGCAAATTCAGCGTGGTCTTATATTTTACCAATTTTGGAATACTTGGAGCAAAACCTAGCATGTTACGTGGTACACTGTAGGCATCAATAAACGTTGAATTGAATTCAGTCTGCTCCTTTATTTGCAAGTTCATTTCAATATTCCTGATCTATATGATTGGAGCTGAGTGTTGAAGGGTAGGCAGACTGTTCCCCTTTGATAAGGTGTTAACTAAAGTCTTTGACACTGATTCACTTTATATTTTTTAGAGTATGTGTGAGAATTCTGCCTACCCAAGTTCAACATGGGGATGAGATTTCCACTTCCCTCAAGCGGTGCCAGGGCACCTGTAGGATGTCCTATCATTTAACCGAATTTTGACACCATCTACTCAGAGGCACCCTCGCGTGCCACGGTACTTTGCTGAATGTGTTTTTCCCATTTTGACTTTCTTCTCTGCTAATTTTGTGTTTTGTTTTTTGTCTGTGGTCATTGTTATCCCCATTGATGGAAACGTATGGTGTCTGGGAGACCAGTATTGTGCTCAGACCATTTAGTGATTTCTGTATATGGATTAACAGTCCAGATAGATCTAGATTTTGTCGGGTAAGAAATCTGACATAATCTGTATCTTATTCTTTATTTGTTTATCTAATTTGAGCTCCGATCAATTTGATATGTGTCTACTGGGAAGAACAGCTCCTTGGTAGACTGACTGGTGAGTTTGTGTTCTGTGTTTTCTCTTGCTGTGGGGCTGAAACTGTAGAGTTGAAGCTCCAGGTTTTCTTTATCTCTCTGTGTCTGTATGTCTGCAATTCAGGAAGAACTTTGCTTCTCAGGGTTTGATTTTGTAATGTTTTCGTATCTCCAGGGGATATTAATAAATTAGATTGAAAAGTGTCTTATAGGATTTCTGTTGAGACTGTTTATTGAGATACATATTCTCTAGAAATATGTGTTCTTTCACCTTATAAAGGAAGGTGCTAGAAATAACTTATTTGAAGGCTGAAATAGATGAAGAGATGCTCCTCTGTATTAAATTTGGTTTTGTTTTGTTTTTTTACATTTCCTTTTTATTTATTTATTTATTTATTTAATTTTCTTACATCGTTGTGCTTCCTCAGGTGTGGTCTCCATAATTCTCCCACCACCACAGCACCCGTGATCCATCACCACAGTCCCTTGTGCTCTTCCCTGTCCTCTTTTAACCCCGCTCCCTTTCATTCCCTTCCTGCTGGCCTCAAGTCTACGGTCAACTTGCAAGTTTTGTCTGTTTCCTGATCCTTTTGTTTGGTTTTCCTATGCCCCACCTAGAAGTGAAACCATTTGATATTTTTCCTTTTCCTTCTGCTTTATTTCACTTAGCATATTCCCTTCCAGCTCTTCATGTTGCTGCAAATGGCATACGTTAATCATTTTTGATCACTGAGTAGTATTCCATTGTGCATTTAGACCACATCTTAATCCATTCATTCCTTTGGAGGCATTTAGGTTGTCTCCATTTTATAGCTATTGTAAATAGTGCTGCAATAAATATAGGGGTGCAGGTTTCCTTTTGAATTAGTGTTTTTGTGTCCTTTTGGTAGATTGCTAGGAGTGGAGCTGCAGGATCATAAGATAGGTCCGTTTTTAGCATTTTGAGCGACCTCCACACAGCTTTCCATAATAGCTGGGCTGTTAAATCTGTTTTTAAAGAAAGTGTTACTAATGTACATATTTCAGGACTTGTATGCTCTGTGGTCAGATCCAAGGGCATATCCATGCCTCACTGTTCTTGACATGTCTCTGTCATCAGAGCCCTGAAGTGATTAGACAACAATAGTGAGCTTTCATCAGTCATGATGTGACTAACATTTAAAATGCTTCCTTAGTCTTTACCTTACTTTAATTCAAATCTAGCATCTTCTAAGTGAGTTGTTTTTGGCTGGGTATCTCCTATGATGGTTTATGAAAATGCATGTTTTGGCCATACTCCAGATTTCTTGCATATGTTTGCTTAATGTGTTGATGTAATCTTAGTATATGCCTGCTCTATTCCTGCTATATTGTACTCACACGCTTTTATATGTCTTATGATGATTATAACTTGTAGTTCAATATTTCCCCTTTACAAAAGGCTATATTCACCCTTTTTTAATGTCAGCCGTGACATTTGAAATTAGGCTGAATCATTGCCGTATTTTGCAATTGTTTTATTATCTTATTTTGCTTGATGCAGAAACAACCAAATTTCCTACTCAGTTGCTCTTTTCTGGTCATGAGCTAGTGCCGGATCTTTCGCTTTTGGAAATTATCAGTGATTAATTTACCGTACCCATTTTAGATATAATTATAAAAGGAAGCCCTTTTCTCTTTTCTTATCGAGGTAGTTGCAGCCCATATAATTTAAAAGGTTCTGCTTTTGAAAACTAAAGTGAAACATTCAAAAATATAATAATTTATTCTCACTGACTCCCCTTCTCTTACTTCATAAATTCTTCCTGCCTACTTTTCAGGGCAATACAGTTATTTGTAGACTCAGTAAGATTTTGTTGTAATTTTATAAGAATGTGATTGGAAAAAGAGGTTATACAATCAAGGTCCTTCCTAGAATGACACATTTGAGAATGACGCTCATTTAATGAGGCCCGCCCAACTGCTTTTAGGAAGCCAAGATTGACTTTCTAAGTCAATGCTTAGAAAGCCCCTCCCCCAGGAAAAGTGGCAGCCTGATATTCGGCTCCCTGCATCCTGGCTTTAAGGCCAGGAAAGATAAATTCAGCAAAACTGAGAGAGAGAGAGTTTTCTAGGGATGGCTTACATGCAAATAACATAAGCTTTCAAAATCCAACCTAACGTTTCAAGTGGCAACTTCTGGCAACACAATGGTCGAAAAACCTATTGCTAAGTTAACACTGTTATTGCACTTATATAAATATTGAGGTCAGGGCAATTGAGACCAGTCTTGGTTAGTGGGTGAGAATAACCTTTCTCTGGGGGGTGGGGGGGACTGTAAGGAAATTTGGAAGGAGCAGAAATGATAACACATTATCTCTTGTGCATTAACCGTGCTTTATGAGGGGCACACTCTTTTGGGTTTTCTGGTCCGGGCATCCACCCTCTGAATTTCAAGGTATATGGAACTGGTGGTGAGGCTAGTGACCCCTCGGTGGACATGCAACTATGGCACCCACCCTCTCTCAGGGTGGAAAAGGCAGCTTTGCCTCCATCTGCAAATTCATTTCAACATTGCCAATCTAAAGGTGCCGTGTTGTTTGGATTCTCCTTTGAACTGGTTGTGACATCTGCATTGTTCCCTCATTTTGTTTAATGACTTAAATAAAAATTTTGACATAAATATCTGTATGAGAGTCATGATTTTCTCTTTTTTTTAAAAAAAAAAAATCTTTTAACAATAGATTGTAAGCTATAATCATACTGTTGAAAGTTACATCTGGGTGAATATTTCCACTGCAAAGGTTATGTGAGGATAAATTCCTTCTCCCTGGGTCTCCTTTCTCTGCCCAGAATCCATTTCTCAGCTTCTGGGAGAAACATATCTGCTCCTCCCTGGGTTTCCAGGGGGGCCCGGGCAGCCCTCTTCCCCCATTTAGGGTGTGCTTGAGACCCAGGCCTGGCTCATCTGAATGTTACCTTCATCTGTCTACTGTGATCAGATCAGGATTGATGATGTGACCCAAGCTGGGAAGCCAGAGGGAGTGAGGCCCAATTCTGGAAATTTGGTTTCTGGAGAAAGAAACCAACCTTTCGTGTATGGATGCTTTGGGACCAGGTAGTTACGTGCGGGGCCGGGGGCGGGGCATACGTTCTGCTGTAAACTTATTGTATCAGGGTTTTGCCTATAAAGACAGTTACGCTTCAAGCAGCATATTTTGTCCTGTGGTGTGTAGGCCTGGAGAGAAATTACTTTGTGCTGAATTGTCTGATAGAATAAGCTGTAACCTATAAATGCTGTGACCCTGGTGTTACTGTATGGGAAAACCCTTCCTAAGAAGAGGCTGCACGGAGAGAAACAGGAGGTAGGAAGAGGGGTAGGGGGGTGGGGAGGAGAGAATAAAGTCCTGACATCTATGAGAGGATGAATTTGTCTTTGTCATTTGCATAATGACAGGAAGTTCCTCTAAGGATCTAAGGCTTTCCTACTTAGAGCCAAAGGAATCTTTTCAAAATGGTATTGTAGCAAGAATTCTATGTTATGACCATCGTCACCATCGTCATCATCATCTTTTAGTTAATACTATTGAAAGAAAACTTTCTCCCCCAAAGAAAAATCTCGGGACTGCGTCCTCTGACGCCACCTCGCCTCCCTTACCACGGGCCAACCCCTGTTGCTGCGGTGCTGGGGAGGAGCACATCTGTCCTCTGCAGCCTAGGAAACCCGCTCAGATATTCTCCCACATCCCACCTTACTGACTCCACCAACGGGGAGTCCTGGAAGGCAAGCTGGGGTGTCACACTGTGAGATCTTCCTCCCGCATTTCAGCCGTAGGCATGAAGGTGGCACAGACTTGGTGCTTTGTCACTCAGGGGACACGGACCATGCCCCATTAGAGCTGATTAACACACACAGTTTTACTCCAAAGCTAAATTCTAAATCAGAATCACGGGGTTATAAATATTTGATGTTAATGCAAGCCCTCTTTAAGTGCATTGTAAAAATGTTTGGAAATTGTAAACAGTCAGGGCACAGGGAGAAGATGAACTGGAAGGTACACTTTGAAATGTGCCTTACCCTGGAATAGGTGACGTCCAGGAAACATGACCGTTGAGTGTTGAAAGGTGAGTGCCACTTAGGTGATTTTGCTGAAAGAGAGAAAACCATATTTGACAGTGTTGTCCCTCATTTTTGCATGCATAGCTTATACAAAGCCTGGTGATTTGTATGTATTCTTCTAATGTTGATATTAAGGAATTATTGATCAGTTGGGGATAATGGGATTCAGTGTGTAGTTCAACAATTTTTGCCTATCGATATTTGGGGACCAGGCAGTTATGTGCAGGGCCTGGGGATAGCGCATGTTTAAAATAGAATCTTTGTAAACTTCCCATATCAGGGATTTGCCTAGAGAAATGTTATGTTTCAAGCAGCACATTTTGATTGTGTTGTATAGAAGGCCTAGGTCTTCTCTCAGACGGACACTAACTCTTCCATGGCGATGCAGGCACCAACTTTTGGGGGCTCCCCTCTGTGAAGCCTCTGGGCCACCAGGGAGGCAGTTCCAAGGTCATAGCACCAGAGGGCAAGGCTGAAGAATCCTCAGTGGACAGACAGGGAAACTGAGGCCCAGAGCAGGGAAAGGGACTTTATCATGAATGTTAGAGCTCAAATCTCCTTTATAGAAAAAAGATGACTGAAATCTCAGACATCTACTAAGAAAACCACCAAGCAATGTTCACTCGTAGTAGTAGTAGGAATACTTTACATTTGTAGTAATTGTCCTCAACCCTGCATGCACATCGGCATCAGCTGAAGAATTTTAAAATGATGGTCCCAACTTAGACTCAATGTGAATATGGTGGTGTTGAGGGTCGGGGGTACTCAGGATATTTCCAGATGCTCCCTAGGTGATTCTGATGTGATCTTGAGAGTTGAAACTCAAGATTTTTCATGCCTGCTGTCATCAAACCCATGGCTTTGGGATTTAAAGAGGTCGCATCTGTTTTCAGAACACACCTGCTTTTAGGGATGTGGAGGAGCTGTAGAAGGTGTGTGCAATGGCATCCTTCCTTTCACCATGAGGCGAGACAGGGTCCCCCTTGTGATGGAAGGAGGATGTTGCCAGGATTCCCCTGCTTCTCCATGTAACCCACCCCCAGCTCAGGTGCTCATCTGCTGGCCAGGGGTTCCAGATCTTCTCCCACATCAGCACCAGCTGGAGAGTTTGTTCAACACAGATGACTGGTCCCCAGCACAAAAGCCGCCGATTCAGTGGGTGGCAGGGGATGTTGATGCCCTAGGTTGGAGGGGCTCATCCTGAGAATCACTGGCCTGACTCAGTCTCACTGAGGATGGCAATGCAAGGCGATCCCAATTATTTACTGAATGAAAGAAGCCAGGAAAAAAACACTAGAAGATAGAGGTTTGTAGGTCGGTCCTAAAAGAAGAACTTCATTTTTTTTAATACTCATTAGGACATTAAGTTTTTAATCTTTTTATTTTTAGAAATCATTTACTTTATTGATTAACTTCGGTTTACTTACCTCTTCAGCTGTCACTGCACCATGCTCTCCACCAAAGCCCCAATAACCCTCCTCCATTGTCCACCCTAGTCCACTGGGGCCTCTGCCCATATGCTTCCCATGCCCACCTCAGTTCTGCATTCAGATTTCTAGGCTTTGATCTGGTTCTGTTTTGTCCCCTTGTGTTGTTCTAAAAAAGAGCTTTTGACACTTTAAGTCATTATCAGTGACGCTGTAAAAACTCCTCTTTTCGATCTAAGAGATGACCCAAAGCCTCCTTACTGATTCTACCTCGTCGTCCACCCCCTGCATCTGCCCTGCTTGTGTTTCCTTGACACACTCTGTCACTGACTCCTCTTCCTACCTCTGCCATCAGACGGTGGCCATGATCTCGGCCAAATTTGTAAAGAAAACAATGAACATGACCGCGATATGCTATTCGGTTCTGTAGTCACCACCTACAGTTCACTACCCAGTGAACTAGGCGCGTATGTAAATTCTCAGTGGATATCTGACTTCAAAGAGAAAAATTAATTAAAGCTGTCTACAGATGTAATTGTGATCAGAGCAGCAGGTCTGCAGGGTTTCTGTCTACAGGGCTGTCTTAACACACAGAAGTGAAATAGTGCTGTCGGTCTACCTTATGGGCAAAAATATTTTAAATAAATAAATGTCTCCTTGCGTCTCAGCTTACAACACAAGTGCAATTGATGCCCGGCTGCCGGGTGCTACAGTTTATTGAATGCATAATGCCACGCTTTTGTTTGATATGATATTGTGGGAAAAGTTACAATCTCCTGCTCAGAATAAAAAATTAAATGTTTTGGAAGGGGCAGGCAGATTTCGTGCCAAAGTATGTAGCCATCTCCTGTGGAAGTGTTTTAGGGACCGGATAGTTTTTCAACTAGATATGTATCAGTTTTAATTATAATGTTAAGTAGTTCTCCTATTTTGACTAGACATACTTATTATAAATAAACTCGATTCAGCTATGAAATTGCACTCTGATCGGCATTTCATAATCCCAGATAGGAATTGTAATTTGGTTTGAATTATCATAATGTACCGATCACCCTGGACATTTCCCGGCCCGGATTCCTTTCTAAATGTTCTTTTGGGAAGTTACTGAATAGTGATTTGACCTTTGGTCCAGGAAGACATCCTTGGAAAGGTCAGGGGCTAAGCTGCTCAAACTGCAGGCGGCCTGCAGTCTTTGGGGACCAGTGCCCCTGGTTGAAATTTGCTACTCTCCCTGGCATACAATCTTGGGCAGGTCAAGTTGCCCCTAGTATGTGTCGCAGACTTGACTTCACGGATGTGCCCCCATCCTGTGAGGTCACAGAGGGCCCCCTACTTGATTTTGTGCTCTCCTATCACCATTTTGAAATTCTGAATTTTGGGAAAAGACATTCCACACTTTTATTTGGAATCGAGTCCCACAAATTATGCAGCTGGTCCTGATGTGACACTGATGGGATGAAATATTGCCACATGTGTAGGGCATAGGGCACTTAGCATCCCCTCTCCCCAGAATGACCTACGATCTGCCTCTTCTTTATCATCTGCTGAACAAGTGAGGAGCAGCTGGTGTGGTCTTCGTGTCTTGCCCATGCCCTCAACCTGGACTTCAGGATGAAGATCTTGTTTCTGGACTGGGAGATGCTCGTGGTTCCATTTAGAATGTTCCATGCATGCCTTACCTCTTCAATGCTTTTTAATTTAAAAGAAAAAAAAATGAAAAGATAATAGGACTAAGAATGTGTAGGATTTTGATTTCCCTGTGCCAAAAAAAAAAAAAATCTTCGGTTTCCTCAGTGTTGCAGGAGTCTTTTGTTCACTTTAGCTTCACTTCCTACAGTTTAAACCACTGCTCTCCTAGAACACATCTGGAGACTGCAGTAGTTTCTAGGTGGAGGACCTAGGACAGAAAACTCTCTTGAAGCCTCGTAGGCTTTCTCTTTCTCCTTCTACCTCTGTCAGCACATCCGTCCCACAGATGGTCACTCTGTTCACCCCACCTGGAATGTCAAAGGAAACTGGAGGGAGCCAATCAAAGCTGAATGCAACCATTTTGAAGAAGGATTTTATTGGATGAAAACCCCATTGGAAGGAGGCATGGCCTTGCCATCCAAATGGAGTTCTGGTGGGGATTCCCTGGCGAGGTGCAGGGAACTTGGTAAGGGCACCATCTTGTGTCCTGGAGTCTACTCAGGGGTCATGGAAATTCAGGCAAAGCCAAACCACAGTTTTAACCTGCCTTGTCTGCCAGAGCGTCAGTGAGTAAGCCATTGGTGTTGGGCCAAACCATTTGCGAGGAGCAGTGAGTCCCATATCCTCCACTTTCTGCAACTTTCAAGAATCTGAGAACTTGCGAGTCCTCAGAGTGTGTTCCCAAGAACGTTTTATTCTACAAGCAGTATCATTTGCACTTTCTGCTTCCACTTGCAAATCCACTCGCCATCACGCCCTGAGATTTTTCCATGTTTGGATTTGTCTTCAGATCTGCAGTGCACCCCGGGAACAAATGAAATCCCACGTTTAGATCCAGTCCTCTGATTCCTTCCACCTCCAGTGCTAATTGGAAGACCGGGCTCCACACTTGCTGTTTAAATCAAATCCCACCCTGATTTTCCATTCACAGCCAGAGATGTCTAAGCTGCACCTGCCGAAGAGCCATTATCTAATCTTTCTGGGAAGTTTACACTCTCTCTAGTAAACCTCTGCATGTTTACCCAGAACAGTGTTTTATGGTGTAAGAGATACTTTGCCTCTGAGTGCTAACGCCAGTTTGCACCTGGCATAAAGAAGAGAGTTTTAGTAAGAGCTTGATGAATTCGCTGAATGCCTTTCAAGTGAAATTTCCTGCGATTAAACTTCAGAATCCTCCCACTCCTACCAAGCTTGAACAATCACTCCTACAGCACCACAGAGTCTGGGTTCTGAACATGAAGACTCCTCAGTGCTGAGTTAATTGCAGGCTGTCAGAAATGGGGGGCCCTCTTACAAGATGCCACCCTCCCCCCTGGGGCAGAGGCACTGAACCCGGCAGGAGGGGGTTTTAGGTTGATGCCAAACCCCATCACAATATTTGAGGACTGGGGTTTTGATACAGACTTCAGGGGATCAGAGAGGAAAGCACATTTTGGTAGAAGAACTGGTTTGGGTTCTAAGAGTGAGCTTGTCATTTGCATCTCAGCGTGGACACTGTTTTGTGAAATAACTCTGGGCTGCTTCCCCAGAACGGGGGAAGTGGGGAGATGAGAGGTCTTTGATATCAATAAAATGCCCAATCTCAGAAACTTGCAGAAAGTACTTAAAAGTTTCCCCCTATCTGGAGAGATCGTGAGTTCCTATTGTCTCTGGGGTGGGGGAAACTTTGTCAAGACAAAGTTCTCCAACTGAGCGGCCACGTCCAATCTATGAAGGAAATTGACAAAGTCCTAACCCTCAGGGACACAAGATGCTTTACCTCGGAGTTTCTGGGAATGGGGACTAGACAACTGCACTTTTTAGAAGTCCCCGCTTAAGCCCAGAGGCACCCCCAAGTTGAAAACCAATATCTGGTGGGTTTTTGATGGATTTCCCAAGTTTTGATGACCTTTCCCCATGGGCACCCAAACATCACCCACATTCCTGAGACAGAAAAGCCAATTTCCCGCAAGATGACCCAAGAGAGAATAAACCACCTTGATGGTTTATGGTGGCAGCTTGTGCTCTGTGACCCCGTGACCACAGAAACGGGGCCTCGAGTAGAAGAATGTGGAGAAAGTGCGGGGTCTCGGGAGAAGGGGTCCTTTCAGGGAACTTCTACAAAATTAAGATTGTAAATCACTGGATCCGGAAGGGCGAGATGAGTAAGTAGTGCAGACGGCTTAGCGCCCCCATTGTAAAATGCACCCCCCGCAAAATCTGAGAATAGAAGTACAAGTGCTTACGGTCCCAGCTTGCCAACAGCCTCTGTGCCCCATCTAGATGTGGGGTGTCTGAAAAACTAGGTAAGGGAAAGAAGGCAAAAACGATTTTGTGTTGGCCACTTAACTATTTGTCGAGCGCTTCATAGAAAGATCAAATCAAAGTAGAGTTCAAAAACACTGTTTAATGAATTCCATACTCAAAATAATGGATGGTCTTCCTTTTACTGAGTGATGCTAATAAGGAAGGACAGGTGTTTACTTTTAAACAGAGCTGGCATTATAAAATTAGCAGACAGGGTGATTTCACCCTATTCAATTTGCAAAATGGGATTTGGAGAAGCCTTTGGGGTTTTTCATCAAGGCCACACTCTTGCTGGAGAGACTCCTGCTTGCAGAGATGGGGTGAGGTCTCCAGCGGGGTTTGAAAGCCACTTAGGGAAGGGATTGGAAGTGTCCATCTTCCCACGCCACAAAGTAATGGCCCCTTCCATCGTGTAATTGAATCGTGTTTCTGTCTTCTTATCTTCTCCTGCAACTCCAATCTGTTCACCTTCCTTCTAGAATCTGTTCAATTCTCTGGCTTCATCTCTACAAAGCAGAGAGGAAAAATGTGATCACAAAAATGGTATTTGCTTCAGTCTTTTGTGTTTTTAAGATTTATTTATGTATGCATCCAAGAACTGGGGTGCAAGCCAGAGGCGGGGGGTGAGAGGACCCACCAGAGAGAGTGGGGAGCAGACAGGCAGATCCATTGAAACACACTGCTAAGGGGAGCAGCGGGGAGATAGGAGAGGTCTGCTGCGCCATGTGGGTCAGCTCCCTGGCCAGCTGGGGATCGAACTCATGTCTCAGTGGCCTGCAACAGCCTGATAGTGCTGTTTCTAACCCCTGCTTCAGTCTTTAAACAAAGAGAGTCTTTAAAAGAGAGAGCGAGGTCTGCAATGCAGCCTGACCCACTTCCTCCCCACTCCGCACCCCTGGGAAGTTTGCCCCCGGGCCACGCAGGCCTGGTTTTCAAGAGTCCCCTAGTTTTGTGATGCCTTATGCTGAGGCCCTTGGGTTATGCATGGGGGGGCACAAAGCTCTGTGCCCCTCTCAAGGCTCTGAGGGATGCCTGGCCCTGGAATTCCCATTGCATGTGCACCCCGAAATTCACCTGGATGTGCGCTCCCATGTGGCATGGTGCTGCTCTGAAGGTGGGCTCTAGGGTAACCTCTCCAGTCCCCTTTTAATTTGGGAAGAAAAAAAAAAAATCCACGATATTGTCTTCGAACATTAAGTAAAACCTTCTTTAAAAACCTCTATTTAAAAGGTGGTAATAAATCTATGTCCCGGACTGAATTCTTTACACAGCCCTGGAATTCTAAACCTCTGTGTGGCTGGAATCTGGGGCAATTACACCTCAGGGCCAGACCTGCGGTAATGCCCCAAATTACTTTCTGGAGGGGGTGGCCGAGGGGGTTCCCATTATTTTAAAGGCAAGACTTCAAACCAAATGTTTCTCTCTTTATTGATCTGCTTTCATCTCCTTTCATTGCATTTCCTGTTTGGCTTTTTCCTCTTCTTTTTTTTTTTTTTCCACCCCGGTGGTGAACACCCTCAAATTGGTGATTGAAGACCTTGAAGGTGCTGTTTACAAAGGCTATTAATGCCCCGTCCCCCTTCCCTGTTTTACGGCCAACAAGCCTGACACAAAGCCCTCCTTGGTAGACACTCAGATGCCGGAGCAGCCCCCCGAGTTTCTGGATTTGCGGATAGCAGGAGACAGGACAAAGGATGCCTTTCCAGCAAGCTGAGGGAGACAGAGTTAGCATCACTGAGCGACTCAGCTGGGCAGGGCTGCACTCCTTTGTGGGGCGCAGAGCCTGTGGACCCCCCTGGGCGGGAGCGTGAGTGTTGCATGCAAGTGTGCACCTGTGCATTCCCACGGGGCGCGCCTGTGGCCTGAGAAATGCAAAATCACCCATTTTGCAGATATTGAAAACAGGTATGAATCAGCCGAATGGTTCCCCCGGTGTGCAGTAAGCGCTTAACGCGTCATGCTTATCATTCGCGCTCTCAATTGCCGCCCCAAAGTCAGCCACGTTGCATCGTCACGTCTACATTAGGGCTGTGGGTTTCTTGCCTCTAAAATAATGAGGTTGTATTTGACCAGAATTTTCCAGCTCCTGAGGGAGGAAGGACAGGATGAGAACCAGGCCGTAGATTCTAGAATCAGTCAAATCCAGGTGCCAGTCTAGCTCTGTGACTGGTGAGCCCTGAAACCCTTGGGAACTTTCTTAACTCTCTAAGGTCTGCATTTCATCGTCTGTATAGTAAGAAGAACACTGACTCCCCCTCACGAGGCTGACATGAGAACAAAATGAGTTAATGTCCACCTGGGCAGCTTCCTAAATGTGTCATGCCGGACACGGGTGACCACGTCCACGCACGTCCACGCTTGCATGCATGTACCCAGAGGCTAAGACAAGAAGTCCAGAAAAGAAACGCAGGACAGGAAGTCCAGGCATGGGTACATGCACCTTCTTGCCTTACCAGATGCAGACCATCGCGGCGGGCAGAGCTAAGAGCTCCGGCTTCTGAGCAGTTCCACCGCAGCTGCATCTCCACGCCCTCCTGCCCCCTGGCACCCTGCAAAAGTGACATCAGGACGGCAGGACCCCGAGGCTGCTCCAACGGATCGTTTGCCGTGAAACCATCAGCTTGGCTATCTCAGCTTCAGGAATAACTGGCTCCTCAGTCCTGTAAATGCTATGATTGTCATATTGGCCATTGGAACTGCTTGTCACCTCCTCATGTGACAAGATCATCTTTGAGTTTCTCTTTTTTGTAACCGTCCACATCTTTTTAATGTAAAATTGTTTCCATTAAGTAATTCAAAATAGTCACGTGGAATTTTTAAGAATCAGGAAAAATCAAATATACCTCCGTGTACTCGACAGCTAACATAAGAGGTTGGGGTACACTGGACACTCTCGCGATCTAAATATTATCATTTCCCTTCATTTCTCTCATATATTTGATCTGTGCAGTTGTGTAAGCTTTTGAGCAAAGGCATTCCTACCCTGTGCTCTGAAATTCATCGATGTTGACATAAAGCTATTGAAAATATAATTTTCACTTCTTTCTGGTAGCTACCCATTTGCCCACTTCCATTCTCCTGGCCAGAGATACTCATGTTTCTTTGTATTTTTGTTTTATTCTTACTGAATCAAGCATTGCCTACTGTAAGGTTTCCTAGGTTGTCCCTCAAGAAGCAAAATTTACTTTTAAGGTATTTCTTGTTGTAACCTTACTAAACAATAAATGCAAGCTCGTTTTCCAAAGTGGTTGAACTTAACATTCCCACCAGAAGTTTGTGATACTTTGTATAATCAACAAACATTAATGCAATCAGACGTTTAAATTTTTGGCCAATCCATTAACTGTAAAATAATATCCCTGTGGCTTTAACTTGCAATTGACATTTCCAGTGATCAGCCTCTTTTCCCCGTGCTGACTGTAAATTCGGGATTCCTATTTTGGAAAGTCTCATCAAGAATTCCGCCCATTTTCCTATTGGGTTGTTTGTGTTTTTATTCATTGGTTTATCAGTTTCTCCTGTCTTTTCGTTCCCATACTTTTAGCAGTTAGATGCATTGTAAATATCTCCCTCCAGCTTAAGTTTATTCTCTCAGTAGTCCTTGGTAGATGAAACTTATCAATCTTTTCCTTTCTGATTTGTGCTTTGAAAATTCTTTCCCTATGTCAAAACATCAGGAAATTGTCATCCAAATTTATTCGATGATGCTTTCATGTAAAACTTTAATCCACCCACCGGGCTGTGCAGGAGCAGAGGAGAGACTGTGCCTGCAGATGGCTTTCCTGATCCAGGGGCCCTTTCTGTCATAAAACAAACTCCCTTTTGGTGTGGGCCTAATTCTGGATTTTCTCTTTTGTGCCATTGATCTACCTGCCTGCTCTTGTTCCGAATCACAGCGCCTTAATTTCTAGAGATTTCGAAGAAGTGGTATCTGCTAATGAAGGCCTGCCTCCTTTGTTCCTTCCTCCTTGTCCATCTTGAGTGTTTTAGTTTATTTGACTGTGGAATTCAGCTCCCACTGGAAGTTTGAATGGAACTACGACCAATCTATAGAAAAATCTGGGGGCACAGTCTACTTTTTATCATATTAATCCTGTCTATACTGTCTTTCAAAGTGTTTTTCTAATTTCTCCATAATGGTCTGGAACATCTTCTGTTTGAGTCATTCCTCTGTAATTTGTATTTTATGTTGCTGTTGTAAATTTATGTCGTAGGCTGTTTTCTGTTGTATTTTCCAGTTGTCGATGGTGTTTAGAAAGGCTGTTGACCTTGCGTATTGAATTTTGAAAACTAGCACCATTGCTAAAGTCTTGAATTTTCGTAATTTGTGGTAGATAATTTTGACTTTCCTATATAAACTGTTACATCATTGTCAAGCAGTGGCCTTTTTATTTCCTTCCTAATCCTTAAACATATTGTTTTCTTGTTTTGCTGTGCTTCCTGCACGCTCTAACCTAGTGTTGACTGGAAGTGGCAATAGTGACTGGCCGCTTCTTCTCTGATGTACAGTGTATGGGTTAGTACAGTGTATGGGTTATTTCAATATTTAGTTAAATGTTTGCCTTAGTTGCTTTTTTTTTTAATGCACTCCTCATTTGGTTAAAACATTCTCTTTTTTTCCATTTGATGAGCTCTTTTTCACTAAATGGACAATGAGATATACTGAACACTTTTCTCTGCATCTAAGAAGATGATCTTGTAATTTCATTTCTTTAATTTTTTTAATAATGGTGAGTTAAGCTCTTGATTTCCAACTATTAACTCAAGTTTGCATTTAGGGATAAACCTAGCCTGTCACAATGTAGCATCTATTTTATGCAGGGCTGGATTGTGTACCAATACTGTATTTATAATATTTGCTCATTTTTCATAAGTAAAACTTTGTCTGGTTTGGGATCATAATTGTACTAATTTCATAAGTGTGCAGGGAGTATTTCCTCTTCTGTTTGCTGGAAAATTTTGTCTTAATTTGAAATCATTTGTTCTTTAAAAGTTGGTAGAATGCAATGGAAAACTCTGGATCTGGAGGGTTTTTGAGGAATGATTTTTTTCACCTTTTTTAAGTTGAAGTATAATGGACACATAACGTTGTATTAGTTTCAGGTGTACAACATAATTTGATATTTGTACACATTGTGAAAAGCCACAAGAGTCTAGTAAAGATTCATCACCACACCTAAGTTAAAATTTTTTTTCTTGTGACAAAAACTTTGAACATTTACTTTCTTTAACAACATTGCAATTTATAGCATAGTGTTATTAATTATAATCACCATGCTGTACATTATATCCTTAGCATTTATTTATTTTGTAATTGGAAGTTTGTACCTTTGACTCCTAACCCATATCACCTACCCCTCACCCCCAGCCTTTGGTAACCAACAGTCTGGAGGAATTACTTTAAATCATGAATTTAATGTACAGAATAATTATAAAGCTGTTTTCATTTTTTCTTTCTATTGAGTCTAACTGTTAAATTATACTTTTTCTTAAAATAAAATTATCCATAGATTTGTCTTAAAATGTCCTAGAATAAATCGTCACTAATTTTATTATCCTTTTTAATTTCGGTAGCATCTGTGGTTATTCTCATTATTTTCATTTCTTTTATGTTTATAGACCTCTCCATACTCTTTAGTCTTAACAAGTCTTGTCAAAATTTGTCAATTTATTAGTCCTTTAAGAGAGCCAAATTGCCAAATTTTGGTTTTGCCTATACTCTAAAGAATATATTTATTTTATATCTCATTAATACCTGCTATTGCTTTAAGTATTAATATTTTTTTATTTGGGGATTTGTTATTGTCAAACAAAGTTGGATATTTCACTTACTCAATATCAGTGCCTAATTTCCTAATAAAACCATTTCTATCAAAGTTTAGTTTCCCTCTAACTTTTCATCTAAGAAATATTTTTCTCATCTCACAAGTTCTTTTATGTAGTTTTTGTTAGTTTTTCAGGTCTAAATGTATTCTAATTTCTATTAAGATTTCATCCTTCAGAGAAAGACAAGCACCAGATGATTTCACTCATCTGTGGACTCTAGAGATACAGAACAAAGGAACTGGCAAAACTAAACCAAAACAAACCCTAGAAATCTGACTTTAGAACTGAGCCTCCAGAGGGGTCTGCAGGTGGGGGGCACAGGGATGAGGGGCCTTGTGGGGGGATCACTGGGGCTTTGGTGGTGGGTGTGGTGGTGGTGGGTGTGGGAATATACATTTAAACAGGTGAGATCCTACACCCCTAAATCATGCAGTGTCATAAACCGATGTTAACCGCAATAAAAAATAATAAAGGCAGAGATTTCATCCTTCACGATTATGCAGTGTGGCTTCTAATGTCTTTCCATATGAGATTTTTCTGTTGTACTTTTTTATGTAATGACTTTATTGAGATATTTACTCGTTAAAGTAGACAGTGGAGTTCTCACAGTTGTGCAACTATCACATCAGTCTTACAATGTTTTCATTCTTCCAAAAGAAACCTGAGGCCTGTTAGTAGCACCCCACATTTCCCCGGCCCCTGTACCTGGGCTCAGCCTTTCTGTCCTGGTAGATTTGCCTATTCTGGACTTTTTATACTATGAGCTGCTTTGCGATTGGCTGTTCCCGATCAGCCCATGTGACAGAGGACATCGTGTCTTAGAGACTTTCTGTCACAGGATCACATCCCATCTTGTGACGAGGTTTTTAATTTATACCCTGTTATGAGTAAGTGGACATCTGAGTTGCTTCACTTTTTAGATGTCAATAAATGCTGCATGCAAGCTTTTGTGTAAACATTTGTTTTCATTTGTCTTGGGTATATGCCTAACAGTGGAAATGCTGACTCATATGGTGGCCATCTGAGGGCCTGCTAGACTGTTTTCCAAAAGATGGAACCATTTTATGTTCCCACCAACAGCATGCAAAATTCCAATTGCCCTACATCCTGTCAACACTTGTTATTATTTATGATTGCATTAATGTTGGCTTGCCTAGTCATTTGTGTTTGAGAGGTACAGAAACGCCCCTTTCAGGTGGTTACTACACCATACCCTCCAGCAAAGCACCCACCACCCTTCTTAGGATTTGAAGATTCATTTAACTTTGATAAAATCCAGCTCATCTTATTTTTTGTTGGTACTTAGGATTTTGGTGTCGGAGATTCAATTGTCAAATCCAAGAGCATGGTTTACTCCTAAATTTTCTTCTGAGAGTTTTGTAGTTGCTGCTTTTATATTTAGCTCTGCCATTCATTTTGAGTTAATTTATTTGCATGGTGTGAGGAAGACCCAGTTTCTTCCTTTTGTGCATGGAGAACTAGTTGTCCCAGACCATTTGTTGGGGAAAAAAAGCTGTTCTAGTCTCACTAATTTTTCTTGGCACCCTATCAAAAATCAGTTGACCATAAATGTGAGGATTTATTTCTGGACTCTCACTCTCATTCTGTTGATCTATATGCTTATCCTTACACCTATACCAAGTTATTTTTGTCACAAATTTAGAGCTCAAGACCCATACGACCTGGGTTCAAATTTAATAGTGGTGTGCACTTGTCATTGATATAACTCCTTGCACTTCACTTTCTCTATTTGTAGTTTAGAAACAATAATGAGATCCAACTTGTGGAGTTGCTAAGAGGGGAAAATGAGTTAATAAAAATAAAATGCTTAGATTATTGACTTGCCCACTTGAGTATAAACTGTTTTTAATTGCTTATTAAATGTTAAGAAGTGTTGAGCCTCCCTGCTGGCCTAGGGGTTAAGTCTCAGCGCTATCACTGCTACAACATGAATTGGATCCCCAGCCTGGGAGATGACCCACATGAAGCAGGAGACCTCTCCTTTCCCCCTCTGCTCCTCTCAGCTGTGTATGTCAGTAGATCCACCTATTCTGTTCCCCACTCTGTCTCTGGTGAACCCTCTCACCCCCCCCACCTCTGGCCTACCCCCCAGTTCTACACAAAATAAACATTAAAAAAACCCATTAAGACCTGTAGTTGTTATTGTTGATCATCTGAGGATTATATGATAATATGATTACATGATGCAACCTCTCAAAATTTGCTTATACTGGTACTGATGTACTTTACCACCTGGTTTCATGCTTTCTGTTCACTCCATATTTCCATTTCTTCGTCCTTCCATATATCTCTTTCACTATTTCCCCCACTCATTCCGTTTTTAACTCTATCGTTTTGTAAATTATCCACCATTTCTTTTATTTCAAATCGTAATCATTATGTTAAGAGTTTTGCATGCATATTTACAAAGCCTAAAGTGAATTAATATATTCATCTTTCTTTACAAATTTAAGATACTCTAAATCTAGTGAACTTCACTGATTATAATTTCCCTACTATATTATCTCTCTCTACTTTTAACTTCTTATGATATTTTCCTTAAATGAGAATACATTAGTTTCAAGTTTCTGTTTGAATATATTTTGCCTTCATTCTAACTTAATAGTTTTACTTTGTGTGCAATTCTAGATTGACAGATATTTTCTCTCAGCATGTTGAAGCTCTGTCACTACTTCCTGTTTTCTGTTGTCACTCATGACATCACATTTAAATATTCCTTTATAGGTAATCTTCTGATTGTATTTAAATTCATCTCTATCTCTTTTTTATTTTTTAATTTTGTTTTTAAAGATTTATTTATTTATTTATTTATTTATTTATTTATTTATTTATTTTATTTATACAAGCACTGGGTGCAGTCAAAAGTGCCAGAAGGTGAGAGAATTCACCAGAGCCAGAGCGGGGAACAGAACAGGCAGACTGACGAAATACACTGCTGAGGGGAGAAGTGGGCGGCAGGAGAGGTCTGTCGCGCCATGTGGGACCCTCGCCCAGCGACCAGGGATCAAACCGGTGCTGCAGAGGCTGTGGGCAGCTTCGCAACCTAGCGCTCAACCGCTGCGCCACCGAGGAGGCCCTGTTTTTATTTTTTTTTAATGTGACCAAGTATTATAGTTGAATGGATGCTTATGTCTTCCAGAATTAAAATTTTGTTTCTTTCATAAATTTGGGGAAAATGTTAGCTTTCAAATAATGCCTGTCTCTCAGTTACTCATTCTCTTCCTGAAAAGTTGATTAAACATATGTTGGACCTTCTCTTTCTTTTTATCTCTTCCTTATGTATTTATTTATTTATTCTTTTTTGTTTTCCCTTTTCCCGTATTTCCCTATCTTGCATTCTGGATAGTTCATTCTGATTGAGAAGCTAGTTCACAATATTGTTGGCTGTTTAGAAATACAATTAAAAACATCCAAAATGCTTTTAACTCCAAGAGCATTTTTTTGTTTTTTGTTTTTTAGAAATTCTGTTTGACCCTTTTTCCAATTCTACTTTATTATTTGTATCATCTCTGCTAATTCATATTTTTATCTCCTCATACTTTCTAATTACATTTCATGTATTTTGTTTACATTTTGCATTTTATTATTTCATTACCAAATAATTTGCTGTTGTTACCCTATGGCTTTTATTTTAATTAACTGAAATTGTATTTGCTACTTGTGATGATCAGCTGAGAGTATGCATTTCTTAAATTCCATTCCTCCAGAGAGCATTTGATTTGCTCCCGACTACTGTCTGGAGGCATCACTCCTGGGGCCAGTTTAAAACAAGTGCTCATCTTGACAGACTTTGGATATCAATGGCACAAGTCTCATGATCAAAAATTCTCTTTATCTATTCTCAAAGTACAGCAATTCAGTCTAGTTTCCTTGATATTTCCTGATATAGTACTGTGTTCAAAAAGTAATTATTTTTTCCTTTGCTGTAGGGATGGGGTGCTTTGCTGCCATTTTTCCTTCGTGTGTTGTGACTTTGGTTGCCATTTATAATTCAAAAGCCAGACTGAGTACCCCTCACTTCTTTAGATCCTTTTTTCCCTTTTGTTTTCTTCTCCTTGAGGGTTCTTTACCTTTTAAAAGAATGTAGCTCAGTTATTCATTTTTAAATGTAAGGAGAGCTTCCTATTTTTTTAGCATTTTTTTTTAAAGATTTCAGTGTATGCATCCTTCTGTGTGTTTGTGGATGTGAGTGCCCACATGCATGTATTGGATAATCTACCCCACCATAAATCTGGAGTGGGAAACCTTTTGTACTTGGATTCTCTGTATTTTTTTCTGTCTCTTCTGAAAGTATCCCCTTTGCATGACAATGTGAAACAATTTTTAATGGGTGAGATCATTTCCTTATGGCTACCTCACTGATGCATGCATGCTCATGTATTCTCATTTGTGAAATGAATTAGGAGAAAAATCAAACTCTTACATCCTGGATAATATGTCAAGTTTTTATTTTAGGGTTTCGTGTAAACTGTTCCTGGACCCTATAACCTGAGTCCTTATCTCTAATGCCTAGGAGAATATGTGGGTGTTGAAGGATGCAGGGAAACATCTAGGTTCTGAAACAGAACCTAGAGGCCATTAATGGACAAAAAGAGTTTCAAAGCTAATACAAAAAGTTTTGATTGGAAACAAATCAAAATATCCTAGTATGGTAACAAATACACAAAAGAGTAGTTGATATAAGGGAAAAGAAGGCTTCATCCCAATACCCTGAGGTACTTGAGTCAATGAAACATTAATGGAGAATTAGGAACAGTGCTTCACAATCAGCTGTAGTCTTCAGTAATTTAGCTTGGGCCAGTATTAATGTATCCTCTTGGAAACAGTATGTCTTAGTGTCAAGATCATGGAGCTGAAATCACATGGACTTAAAGCCCTTACTTTGTTGCTCGGCTCTCCAGACCTCAGTTTCCTGTTCTGAAAACAAGGATGATAATAGGGAGCTGCTTCATGTTGTGAGAATTGACAAACCTATACTTTACAGGAAATGATGAGCACTTGCCACAGTTTATGATGTAATGAGCGGGCTCAAGATTAGAGTTGAGGGGCTCCCTGGTGGCGTAGCGGTTAAGTCTCAGTGCTTTCACCTCTGCAGCCTGAATTCGATCCCCGGTCAGGGAGCTGACCCACATGGTGCAGCAGACCTCTCCTGTCTCCCCGCTGCTCCCCTCAGCAGTGGATTTCACTAGATTCACCTGTTCTGCTCCCCACTCTGTCCACGGTGAATCCTCTCACCCCTGCACCTCTGGCCTACACCCCAGTTCTTGTATGCATAAATGAATAAAAATAAGTCTTTAAAAAAATAGAGTTACGTTTGGTTACTGCCGTGATTCAGCCCTGCTTGTCCAGATGAGGGCATACAATCAACACCGTCATTTAGGTACCAGAGGGGCCAAGAGCTGGGGATAACTCTTAGAGTCCCATGATAGTGATGAAGGATGCCCCTAGTGATACTGGAAAACTCGCCAGACCTCCTTGGGATCAGCTTGTTTTCAATTCATAATGCAAAGCAACCACCTCATGAGCTGTTGAATTTAAAGAGGAGAGGATGATCGAAGGGAATTGCAAAAATAAACAGCTCAACCACATGCCAGTTTCCAAGTGGTGGGAGACCGCTCCTGCATGAAGAGGGACTAGACCAAGTCCCGGGCATTAGCTGTCTATGTTGGATGACAAGGCTCCTTTGAAGAGTGTAACAAAAAATCTGCTACGAAATCAAGGGGCCTAAGATGTGCTTAATTGTGGAGATGCTAAAAGCTTGGCGATAAGTGTGTGCCAATAGTGCAACTTGATCCAAACTGCATTTGGACTGAGCCTGTAATAAATTGTCAGAGTCCGTCTTTGCATCCACTTAAGCTAATACTGAGTGTCTCATTTCTACAAAGTAAATCACAGTGGCTTTGGTACTTTATTTTCCATCTTGTGTATAAGTAAACTGCAGGATCAATTGGGAGGTAGAATCAATCTGCTATTTATTACCTTGAAATGTGACACCCTATTTTAAGTGCCCTATTCCCTTATGATTTCACTTGAGAAAGGTATTATGTCCAAACAATATAGAAACCAGCTTTACAGCTCCTGGGATTTTTTTACTTCGGCCTGGATGGATTTATATTGTATATAACTTTCAGAACCTAAATAAGTTACTTAGTGGATTTTGAAACAAGCATGTAAACGGGGAAGAGTCATTTGGGGTTTTCTGGGTCTTAAATCTTAGCAGAAAGCACTCATGACCAGAGCATTTTTTCATTTAAAAAAAAAAAATGTGCAGGACTCCCATTGACCCACCGATCATGGCTTAACGTTCCAAAGAAAATAAATAAAATTCTCGTGTCTAGGGAAAAGACTCAGGCTTCGTGGGGATTCTGCGATCTTGTCATTATACTTTGTAAAGAAACCTTGGCCTCTAATTTATGGGTTTCAGGAAGAATGCCTCCTCACACTGTGGGGAGGTTGAAAGGGCAAGAGATCTGATGTATATCAGGAAGGTTAAACCTAATCTTTGTGACCTGCCACCCGCCTTTCCTGATTAAAACATGCGGGGTGGGGGCCCCACAAAGACTCTCTCTAAAGTCCTGTCAGTATCTTAGGCCCTAATCTTAGTCTCGGGTCTTGGTTTATGTCAAAACAGTCATTATTTGGCTTGGTGGGGACGACACGACATGTCTCTAGCAAGTGTGATAAAACATTTTTAAATGCCCCAAACTGAGTTAGATGAAATTGAAGAGAAACTGACAGTAATGAAAGGCTGGTGACAAGCTTGATCCCCATAAATTTGTATTTTATTGGGACTTAAACTTAAAGTTAACCAGAAAGAAAAGGAAAGAGAGAGATGAAAACCTTAAAGGTGGTCCATGAATGATAATAACAACAACATCACATAACTTGGTAGCTGACAGAGAGTCCGCTCGCTCTCCCTCCTTCCTATTTCTTTATAAATGTGCACAAGTCGTTGTATATATGTTCATAAATCTTTCACGTTCTATACATTTCATATGGAGCCCATCCAGGGCCTCCGAGAGGATAAATTTAAGAAGGAAAGATGGTTTCTTCCTTCACAAAAGTAAATTAATTGATGTTGATTAATCCCCTAATATTTCAGGGTACAGCTCACCATCACCTTTCCTTACCCTTCAGTAAGCCATCATATCCCCTGAACCAAGGTCGACAGGACAAACATCAATTAAAAAGGCACAAATGTGCTGTGTGGTGCTTAGGCGGTGCCCTGTTGTATGTGTGAGAATGTGAGCCTGTAGGAAAAGTTTCTGCTTTCTTTTCCCATCCCTGAAGACTCCCCCAAACTTGTCTAAAACAGCTAATGTGTTCTGGGATTTATAGGAAAATTTATTATCTTAAAGATAAAATAATAAAATTTTACATTGTATACAGCCCAGGACCGACTCTGAGAATAAATGTAATTCTCCTAAATTATAAGGAAGCGTAACTTCTGGGTAAGTTCTTGTGTGATTGCCATGTAACCTTCAGTCAACCTGGAAATCACAAGGGACTTTTGATTTTAAACAATAAAATTTGAGAGAGACTTATATCCAGAGGGACCAAATTCATAGGTTTACTGAAAGACAAAAGGGGGGGGGGAGGCAAGGATTGGGGAGATGGATGGAAAATAAAGACAGGAAAACTATTCATTTCTTATCACAGCTAGCCAATGTTAATTAAAACATCATTGCGAATGTATATCAGCAAGGAAACCTCTCCTGCTTCGGCAGGCATTGCCTATGTAATCATAAAGATATCTTGGTTATTTATCTGCTGCTTGGATCTTATCCTTTGCCTCAACAAGCAAGCCCCGCCGCCCCCCCTCCCTGCCCCCATTTTATTGCAGGCACTCTGTATATTCCCCCATAAAGTGGAGGGAAACATATGGGCCCTTGTTTGAACTTCTGTAATGAATCCTTCCAATATACTATTTCCTTCTAAAGTTATTTTTGATTTTATTGCAGACTGTGCATTCTCCCCAACGATCCCTTGGACAATATTCGTATTGGTGAAACGACTTGAAAGGGTGCGTGCCTCTGAGGAAATGGCTGATTGGCACTGCATGCCAATGATTAAGGGCGCATGTGGAGCTGGGCGCCCACCCCCCCCCACCCCCCCTCCCCGGCATGCTGGCAGCTCCCCCCACAAAGGGCAGCAGGATGGCTTTCTTCCCAGAGCCTGGGACTCCTCCCTGTTGTTGTTTTGATTTATTTTCTTTTCAATGAAAGATTTGCCACTAGTGATTCGCACCCCGAATCTGCCAACATCCCTTGAACTCCTCTCACGTAAACAAATCAGAGGTTTCAAGCTGAAGGCCCACGTGCCAGGTTAGGCCTCCAGTAGGGTTTTGGGGAGACATGCACAGTGTAAAAAATAATTCGTTAGTGTTAAAAGTTGGAAGTTGTCATGAAAAAATCTGGGTTGATGGCACGGTTGCTAAATTCTTTTCTCCCAACCACAGAAACTAGTGTGTGAAGATTTTCTCCTGAGAAATTAGCACAACTGGCAAGTTCTGCCTGCCATCTCTCATGGTGGACAACTCCATCTTGCCGATGAGGACGGGTTCAAGGGGATGCCATGGTTTAAGCCCTGGTTTACATATACTGCATGGCCGCTGCATAGGCACTGAATTTGGCGCGCCAAGATAGGCCGTTCTAAAGACAAGCTAATCGGGAAGATTGTTTTTGAATTGGCAGCAGTTTAGGCAAATTTCCATTTGTTCCACATTCCCTTAGGGTATACTTAGGACTTCTTTTTTCAGATATCTCTCTTCTAGGAGAAATTTTGTGCTCATAATTGCTAGAAATAACTTATTCATTTGCCTTCCTTTAACCACAGCCTTCGGGCCTAGTTCCATGTATTACAGGTATCACGTGATTTAATGAAGGGATGCATGAGTGAATGAGACTCTTGTCAGACACTGAAAGAATTTATACGCAATACATGGATGACAATGTTAGCCATGGCTCCCTTCTAGAATTCTTTTCCACTTCTTGGTCTGATGATTACAGCTGGATCACCTTTCTACCAAATGTTTATTCCCAGCAATAGGGATTGGACACTTAATGCATATTTGTTAGATAAATTACTTGATCTGAACTAACTGAAAACTTCATTGCCATTTTAAAGATGAGAAAACTAAGAAAGACTTTTGCCTGAGCCTGCGGGTAGTAAAATTTAGAGCTCATGTAAATCTAGTTTTAGATTTTTAACTGAGGCATCTTTGTCTTGGAACTACGATACCATATTGACTCTGCCTATTCTTAGGAGAAGCCATGTTTCCTCAAGCCTGGCTTCATTTTCTTAAGTCAGTTTAATCTTATGAATGGAAAATATCTATCTATCAAATGAGATGCTCCAAACTTTAATTTGAAGAGGGTGTTAAAGAACAAGTCAACAGCGTGACCAGCGATCTCACCTGGCACTTACGTAGAGTTGCTCCCATTTGATGTCAGGGCTCTTGGTGGAGTTAGATAAAGTCAGCATGTGTAACAAACAGACCAGACATACCCTCTGGCTCAAACTCAAAGAGGTGTATTTCCTTATCTCGGATACACCAAGCACAGGTTACCGCTGAATGGGTGTAGCTCTCTCCCATGAAGACATTAGGGATATGGCCCCTTTCACCCTCAACTCATTCATTGTCTCCAAAGTTTCGATGGTTGCATCTATCCCCTCTAGCCAGAAGCAGATAAGAGTGTGGAAGAGTCAGGGGGAATCTAGGGGTCAAGCTAAAAGTCACTCACATCACGTCCTGCCTTGTTGCATCGACTAGATTTGTATTAGGTGGCCATCGTAACTTCAAGAGAGGCTGGGAAATGGAGGTTAGCTGTGTGCCCAGAAAGACCATAAAA
This sequence comes from Talpa europaea, assembly GCF_964194135.1. Lineage (NCBI taxonomy): Eukaryota > Metazoa > Chordata > Mammalia > Eulipotyphla > Talpidae > Talpa > Talpa europaea. Next base: position 2,898,214 of record NC_140084.1, on the reverse strand, counting down.
TAGGGACTTTTGGGGGGGAGCTACCCATCCCTTATCTCTTCTGAAGCTAAAAATATTTGTATTAGGTAGACTGGCCAGACTGAATGTGTCAACACGAGACAGCCAATCCTTGAGCTTCCAAAATCACGTGGGCATGTTGCAATTTAGAAATTTAGCTGAGGGGTATAATTGGAAGACATTTTGGTACCAGCAGGAGACACTGCAAACTGACATTGTAGACACCACAGAAAATGTTTTTTTTTTTTTTCCCAAAGAAAAAGAATATTGAAGAATTTCTTAAAAGAACATTTAGAGAAAATTGAGAATAATTGTGTCATAGTCCTTTCCCTAAGTCCCAAGCATTGTTGACATATTGTTAGTAATAACATAATCAAGGGGGGGCTTCCTTTTTCCTTTTTAGGGGATAGAAATAAGGGGGAGAAAACTCACATTTTTGACATTTCTGAGGAAATTTTTACATGTTGTTTATTGTTTGCTTGGCTTTGTCTTATGTTTCCTATGCTCTTAGAGGTAAAGAAGGAAAAAAACACAAGAGGGCAAATCATGGTAACTTGGTCAACCTTGAAAATTTATCTATTGGGCATACGTCACTGGTTGAACTCAGCAGACACTCAACCCAAGTGGAAATTTGGGTGGACTCTTCTGCAATGTGAAATTTTCACACCACTAGAGACTTCATCAGATTCTATTTTTTTAATTGTAAAACCTAAATTAAGTATAAAATTAATTTTGAGCCTCCTGGCAGTGCTGGTAGGAGTAGCGGAGAACGGTCCCAGCCCCTCAAATGTCCTTGCCAAATACCATACCCCACAGAGAAAATGGCTGACCCCAGGTGTGAGATGCGAAAGTGTGAGACTGGAATATCTTGTCATTCCAGGAAATAAGGAAGATAGAAAAAAAATACTAGATTTTTGTCAAGGAACTTGGGACTCATAAGAACAGAGACGATTCCCATTGTTTTAAAATGGAATAATTCTAGCATTTACAAATGCTTAAATCTATAAATTCACAGTGATACAAAAATAACCAACCAAACAGATGAGCAACAGTAAGACAAATACCTCTTTGGGCATTGACGAGAAACATGTTCTGAAAAACAATATATTAAAAAATAATCATTTGTCCTGCATTTCATCTGTAAACTCTTCATTAATGTAACCAAATAGTTAATAACCGCTAGAGGAAAATTTCTCTTCATAGAAGTATTTCAGCTTCTGGGATAAATGAAGAAGGAATGATAAAATTACAACAAAAGCATTTTGTGATCCCCAAGGAGATCATGCCTAAGGTAGTAATTATCAATGGCTGCTAAGTTCATAAAAAAAGACACCACATTTTAGGTGTCTTCTACTGGGACATTTCCTAAGAAGTAATCTCCACCTAAGTTGTAATCTTGAAGGTTAAAAAAGAATTCCCACAGTTTTTTGTAAAATGCCCTTAAAGATCTATTACACAATTATTTTTCAATGTCTACTTAAATGTCTGCATTTTACATTACTTTTAGAGATCAGAGCTCTGTAAAACTTTGTTTTCTAGTAAGCTCTTATGCTCCCTGTTGTCCAATAGAGCACTAAGTAACTTCTTTTGATTTCTTTGCCTTGGCAACCAGGAGGCTCAAAATTAATTTTATACTTAATTTAGGTTTTAAAATTAAAAAAAATAGAATCTGATGAAGTCTCTAGAAATAACTACCAGTTTACTAAAAATGCAGGAAACAGAGAAACGTTAAAAATACATGAACATAAATAAAAAAAAATCTAAATTGTGGGAAACAGGACAAATCATATGGTTCCTTCTACAAATAAACTATTGTAAAGAGAGCGTGTGAACACTTCAGGGTCCACATTTGCACAAACATTCTTTTTTATGTTGCATCTATGAGATAATTGAACCTCTGGTTGGATATTGATTATAGTTAAAATTTATTCATTTTAAATGCAATAAGTATAATGTATATATATATTATGAGTCTTTATATCTTACAGATTATTTCAGAGATACATGTTGAAATATTTATGGATAAAATGTGCATCAAAATAATTGGGGAATGGGAAAGAGTAGACGTCTAAAGTGAGATTGGCCATGAATGTATGATTGCCAAAGCTGAGTGGTCTGTATGAAAATTCACAAATTTATGTATGCTTGAAAGTTTAGAAGTTTAGAAAGGAAAAATATTAACATGAGGGAAGATCCAGAGCCAAATGCCTGGAGTCAAGTTTTACCCTCACAGCTGTGTGATCTCAGCACAGGTATTCAGAAAACTGCCTAAGCTTTTGGTGACTTGGTTTCCTGATCCATAAAAAGATTTAATAACAGGGCCTACCTCATTAGGCGGTGAGGATTAAATGAGCTAATAGATGGCACACCTTGGTCGATGTTGGGCATGGACAGTCCATGAGTGTCTGCTTTAGTATAATTATTTTTTATGGAGCTTTCCATTTTCTTGATGTTGGTGGCACCATTGGGAGCACATTACTAGTTCCACTGCAGGCTCTGGAGACCCCCAGTGGCCTTGTAGCCACTCAAATCTCCTCTAGCCCAAGATGGGACACAGAGTTGAGGCCACTGCTCTCTGGCTTCATGGTGCCCCAGCTGTTCTGTCTGCTTCCAGCAACTCAGAAATCTCATCCATCCCCACCTTCATGCCTTTGCCTTGGTTGACATCGTTGGTCTAGATTGTTCTTTCTTCCTTCTTTATAAACCTTGGTCATCCTGGATGACTGGCTGCCATCTCTGCTGCCCCAGGAGCCCTTCCTGAATGAGGATATCCTCTGACCTTTTCTAAACTGCAACACACTTACTGCTCACACCACACGATCTAGCTTTTCCTCACATCCAGCTGTGTGCCAGTGCCAGCTCACACTGGTTGAAGGAGAGCTGGTGGTGCACTCTCTTTCCAGCTCTCGATTCAGTGATGTCACTTTGTAATTTGAGATTGGCCGAGTCCATGCCGGGAACATTTACACCAGGGCAAGCGCTATGAGCCAGGCATCTTTTTTATCACCTGTGAGCAGATTGTTGCATGCTTTATAGCACAACATTAGTGATGCCTCTTCAGAGCTACTTGCAATGGACCAAATGTCTGTGTTTTCCCTCTCCCCAGTTCCTTCTGCTGAAATTCTAACCCCCAATGTGATGGTATTAAGAGGTGAGGACTTTGGAAGGTGATTAGGTTATGAGAGGAGAGCCCTGGTGAAGGAGATTAGTGCCCTCTACTCCCTGGTTTCCCATGAGGATGCAATGAGAAGTCAACGGTATAGAGCCCAGAAGAGGGGTCCTCACCAGAATTCGGGCATGTTAATGCCCTGATCTCAGATTCCCAGCTTTTGAACCGTGAGGAATGGATGTCATTGCTTAAAAGCTACACAGTCTACGGTAACTTCTTATAGCAGCCTGGATGGACAAAGACCCTGTTCGTCACACACCTACTTCGTCTCTTCTGTGCTAAGCCCTTCACATGGCTGGTGACTTTGAATAACTGACAAAATGAATGAACGCTGAGGGTATGGTTTGCCTTTCCTCCCAAGTTTAAAATACCTTGAAAGCAGGAATCATGTCTCACATTCTCCATGGTGCTTAATAGCACCGGACACATAGTAGGTGGTTAATAAAAACTCATTATCAATTGATTACAGAAAGGAGTTTATTAACATTCTCCAGTTTTAAGCAGAAAATCCAATTTTTTTTCCTTTATGGTCGACAATACCCAGACACACAAGCCTAAGATGTGAGGGACAGCTTTACAGCTCTTTAAAGTAAACCAAATTCCTCTTCAAGAAGCATTTTTAAAATCTTTGAACATCCCAATGAGGTTTCCTCTATGCCAAGCTACGGTCACCTCGGGGGATTTACGGTGAGGTCCCCTTCTCATAATTGCAGGGCTGGGCTCAGTGCACAGCTCCCTTGCAGAGCCTTGCCTGCTTTGGAGCTTTCTTGGAAAATGGGAATAAGACCAGAAGCCAGGCCTGCAGGAGGGCGAAGAGTCCCCTCCCTGTCCCAGTAGACGCAGACACAGTTTGGCCAACTTCAGAAAGCGGGGGGGGAGAGGCTGTGCTCCCACCTCAGCTCTGCATCCCGTCCAGACCCCACACCTGGCCAGAGGAAGTGTGGGTGGCTGTCCCTTGAGAGGCCACTTGCCGCTCCTACTTTACATGCGGGCTCTTCCTTTAATGCTTTCCCATGATGTATGGAATGCGCAGAGTTTATGAAAGAAGCAATTAAGTGGGTGGAACCTGTAAATCAGGCTGATATTTAAAAGTATGCTCGTTTTCTGCTGTGCCGTTGTAATTATTCCACTCACCCTCTCCCCAGCCTCCCCGCCTCCCAGTCCCACTGGCTCCTCAGGGGCTGAGGGCTCCTGGGTCCAGCACCCCCTCCCTTCCCCCTGGTGCACATGAACTCTGGAGAAAGCCTGAACCCAGGCCGCTTCTCCAGCGGGGAAACGTTGGCCAACATGGCCCTTTCAACTTCATCATCACAGTCAACTCTTGCATCTTTCCTTCCTCAATGTTTATAAATCTGCTCACTTCCATGAGCTCATCAGACTTCCCAAATCTCCTCCAATATTTGTCCTGAAGGCAGGTGTTTATCAAAAGATTCTAGGTGCTGGAGTAAAGATTAAAGGCTGTGGGGGTGGAGGCACCTTTCCAGCGCCATCATCTTCAAAAGCTGGCGCTAGGTAAGTTACCTGACCTCCTGGACCTCAGGTGTGTCATCAGTAAAATAGCGAAGTAGGGAGAACTAAACCTTCCTATGTTAAGGCATTAATTGGAATCATGTTTGTACTTTTATTAATTGGACAGGCAGTGCAACGGCCATATAAGTTCCAAATATACCGTGGCTTAACCAAGTGGAAGCTGATTTGTCATTCACATAAATTTCAGTGGAGAGTTTGGTGGGCAGCCTTCCATGCAGTGACTCAGGGACTCAGGCTGCTTCCATCCAGTTATTTTCCAATATTTGCTGGACCTTGGAGTTCTCCATGGAGTCCTCTGTCCACAAGGGGACTGAAATTTGGAGGGAACTGGTTAGGATCAAGTCCAATTTGTATACATTCTTTCCACCTGCACCTTGTGTGCCAAATCTGCCCCTTGGTCTCCCCTACTGCACAGGAGGTGAGGGTAGAGTTCTGCTATGTACTCAAGAAGAAAAGAAAATGGGATTAAGTGAACCCATAGTAAGGAACAAAGTGTTACTTTCTTCTCCTCCCATTTGCAGACAGTTAAGTTATATCTCAGAGAGACCAACCCAATTGTCCAAGGTGCCACAGCAAATAATCAATGAAAATGGGATTGGAAATGGGTGCATTTCCTATACAACCACTAATCTGTTGTTAGTGGGGAGGAAAACATGTTGAAAGGATTCTGAGGCCGTGCTGTTATTGGTTAGTAATGTCTGCAGTGGGTTCAGAAGGAGGGAGTAGTATCTCTTGAGCCATAATGCCCATCAACCTTGTTCTATCCACCTTAAAATGCATAGTCCCAGTGTGACACTGCCTTAAAGCTCCCCTCACAAGTGGTCAAAGTTCTTAAGTCTCAATCCGGCATCCTTTCCTGGGGCACCCACACTAGCACTGTGAATGGACCTCAGAGTGTGACTAAAGCTGAACAATCTCACAGGCTGAGCAGGCCAGTGAGGCAACCAAAACAGTAACGTTGACATTCTCTTCACCTCCTCAACTTTGCCTGGGCTGCCCTTTCTGGCTGCTTTTATTTTGTTCTACATTCTTCCATCTACCAAAATATGAATCTTATTCCAAGGCCCAGCTCAGATATTAGCTTCCCCTTCAGAAATTACCCTTCTAGCCTGAACAGAGTTAATTAAAATTCCTCTGCCCAGGAAGAAATTGTTTGGTCCTTATCATACTCTGCCTAGTATTATCACAGTTAATTATGTTTATCTCTTGTTCCCTAGGACTGCAGGGGTAGGGGGAGAGTGGGAACCATATTATTGCCTTTCTTTCTGCCCCACCCTAATCCATAGCCCAATCCCCAACACTCACACACACACACACACACACACACACACACACACACACACACACACAACCCAACAACCAATCACTTGGGACGTGCCAGAAAATACTACATAATGGAGATGGAGAGATAGCTGGGGGTGTGGTAGGTAGGTGCTCCCCTGTGTCCTGTAAATTATATCCATCAGGCTGCAGAGTCTGAGTGGAAAAATTCCTCCAAGGAGATTCTTCATCTGTGGTTAATGCGGGGGTTGGTTGAGTTTACTGGAAATACACAAGGGCATCCTGTTTAAAAACAAGGTCTCATACAATAGGGAGAAACAGGCTTAGAACCCAGTGGTCTGGAACAGCCACTGCTGTGTCCTCCAACTCTTCACCTCTCAGAAGCCCTTCTACCTCACCTGTGAAATGGGCCAATTACATGAGGTACATGGTTGTTGCAAGTTTAAACGAGACCAGTGCTGTGTACCTCAGAGCTACGCATCAAGAGAAGCTAATGTTATTAATGGGTAATGTTGGCATTAGTATCCTGCAGGTGTCTTTCCAGTGATGTGGCTATAGGTGGATGGGACAGCACATGTGGCCATGTGATGGGACAGCACATGTGGCCTGGGGCTTTCTTTTCCATATTGAGATTTCTCAGAGTTTTCCAACATTTATTCAACCAGTATTTATTAAGAACCTATTGTGTATGGAGCACCTATTGTGTATGTCAGTGCAAGGACACAATACCTGTCCACACAGAGCTCACAGGGTATAGAGAGCTGGGCACAGGGTCAATCCAATATCCTCTTGGGTACAGTGCTGCTCATCCCAGCCAACCTCAGTGAGGGATGATACATGTCACCCTGGCCCTTCTCATGAAGGTCATTTCCTACCTGGCACTTCAGCCAAGGCGCTGGAGATGGCATCTATGTCTGTGTGTGTAGAGGGGGGAGGGTTCACTATTCTGAATTGAAGACTGAGAATTTAATCTGCAGAGCCCCCTCTGGGTGTTGTACAAGCTTAGGGGAGATCTGAATGCAGGGGTCTATGCACACCACCTGCAAATAATCAGAGAAACAGCAGTAGCAGCAACAACAACTTCTATACCCAGCCATTAAATCATCATTTCAGGTTCTGGTCTCATTTCATTACTCAATGAAGTGAGTAATGCTGCTGTTTCTGTAAGTGCCTGATCTCGCTGAAATCCCCCAATGCTTCAATGCAATAACAGTAGTGCTCCAGTCTATGTACTGTTCTCAGGGCCTCCCTGGTGACGCAGGCGGTTGAGCGTCGTGCTGTGAAGCTGTCTGCAGCCTCTGCAGTGCTGGTTCGATCCAGGCTGGCCAGCAAGAATCCTACATGGTGAGGCAGACCTCTCCTGTCTCACCTGCTGCTTCCCTCAGCAGTGTATTTCGTCAGTCTGCCTGTTCTGTTCCCCACTCTGTCTCTGGTGAATCTTCTCACCCTCTTGTGCATCTGGCCTGTACCCCAGTTCTTGTATAAAAATAAATAAATCTTTAAAAAAAAAAGTACTGTGCCACTGAAAGAACTAAGTACATTTTTTTTTTAAAAAGTACTTTTCTCAGCCCTTTACACTTTAGCTCAGAACACCCCCTTTTTGCAGATGAGGAAGCTTGGGTACAAAGAGAGGATGCCATTTGCCAGAGCAACAGCCAGTCACCAGCAGGCTGTTCGGTCCCAGTGAAGGTTGACAGAGAGCCTCTCTTATGGGTTCCACACAGGCTGTCTTGCTATTTGCTTTCTGGGATGTGGAGGGCTGTCCTGGGTCCCCTGTACTAACAACTCTCATCTGTGCAATAAGACTGTCTTCGTGATTTTTCTCTAAGAACTGTCTAGCATCAGCAATTTGGAGGCACTCTCTGGTGGCTGCATCTTATTCTCTGGACTCAACATTCCCTGTTCAGAATCAGGCAAGCCAGGAATAATGTCTCCATTTTATGAATTCCAAAAGTAATGTTAGCCTTGGTTCACCCTGACTCTTGTTCCAAGGCAGATTTGGCTGCAGCAGGTCTGGGAGGACCTGAGGGTTTCAAACCAATTGCTGGGTGATATGGAGGCAGCTGGTCTGGGACCACACATTGGGAGTGAGGGTTTCTGCTCATTCCCCCTAGATTTGCATCCTGTGTGCTGTCTCAGTCCAGGGTCCTGGGGCCAACCTGGCATTTTCCTTAAGTCCAGCTCTTGACTCTGGCCAAGCAGTTTCTCTTAATGGGGATGGGAATGACTGACATTATCACTGGTTGAGTCAAAAAAGCCAGAAAGCCTCTCCTGGGAAGAAGAGGGCAGAAGGAGCCAGAATGCTCCTTGGTGCCCATACCCCCGGGCCTTAGCACACCTCCAGCCCTCAGCTCCCTGACAAGTTCTTTCCACTTTGGTTCTTCACTTTAGAGCACAAGTGGTCACACCAGGTCAGGTCCTAATTCCTCCCAAGGTAATTGGTCTCATTGAGGTGAGGGCTGGACAGTTATACAGCCGTGGGGACCGACCCTCCCCTTGCCTCCTGCCTCAGACAGAGCTGATTTTATTTCTGGTTTTACAGGGTGCATTTATGGCTGGCCTTTGGGTTGCTGGTGTTTTCCTATGTCCAGTGAGCGGGTTTTATGTGGATATTCAGTCTGATCGCCCTTTAGAAAGGCTCTGCTTTTAATTAAGTTTCTTTTTCCAGTGAAGCATGGGACTTTTGCATTTTAGTGCTTCATAAATAAGCATTTATTATCAGTTTTTTAAATGATCTTTAGTATTAAAAAGCACAGTCAGCTGTGTGGCTAAAACTGGATGATCACCCCAAAGCCCTCTGCTCTCTCATCACAGGAAAAATCTATATTTTCCCCACAGAAGCAGGGAACCACCCTCTTCTGGAGGGCAGGGGCAAAAATACAAAGGCCTTGCAAGCAGAGAAACCCATGCACAGCTCACAGTCTCTGCTTTAGAGGAGTCCCCAAGGAGACAGACAAAGTCCTGCCTCTCCCACCTCCTCAGTCCTGCTCCAGACAGACAAGGAGCCCTCCACAGAGATCCTCCAATTCCTGCTCCCTCTCTTAACCTCCCAACTGTTTTCCAGATTCTTCTGTCCATTGCCAATTAATGGATTACATCTTATTTGTTTTACATATGTATCCATTCTCCCTAACAGGAGTAATTCGACACCCATTCATGCATTTATTCAACATCTATTTATTGAGTTACTTTCCACTCAATATGCTGAGTACTGAGGTTCCAGGGCAATCACAGCAATTATGTTCTACCTTCATGGAGCTTACAGTCCCACTGCATTAGTTATTTCATTACAGCTGGGGGACTGTTGTGACAGGAACGTATATAATAGCAACCTGATCCATCTGGACATTTCTCAAGGCCAGTTTCCTCTCTGTGACAAGAGATGATTTTGGTCATCCTCTGGAACAAGAAGCCATGATATGATTGACAGGACCCTTGACAGTGTCCAGTGCAGTCAGAAGCTATGGACACATCCTGAATATGCCTCCTTCCTTGCTCCCTGAGCCAAAACTGTAATATGAGCTCTCATCCTTTCATTGTCTGTGTCCCTCCAGGCCTAGAAGCCTACAAACTATCACAGATTCCCTTGCCCACTGGGTTCCAAAAAAGGTTCTCCCAGGAAGGAGCATTTTCAAGAGGATAGAAGGCAAAGAAAACTAGAAGCTTGTCTACTTCTGGGGACACTTCTGCAGGCAGTAGTGGGGGAATCTACACTGACATCTGGATTTGCCAGCAGCATCCTGGCAGCAGCTCCACTAGCACTGGTGCCACTTGCATAGGTTGCTGGTCCTCACCATACACTCATGCTCCTAGTACATTTTGGAAAGTGGACTCCAGGCCAGAGGCAGTACCAGACTGTCAGTCTATAGGTAACTCTTTTCTTATTTTGTTCTTCCAGCTTTTCCAAAAATGTTGTAATAATACATTGAATTTAATTCCTGTGAGTTTAAGAATATAGATGGTCCCCACTTTCCCCAGTTTTTGATAGTACAAAAACTGAAAAACCTATCACCATCATCACCATTTGGGAGCTGACTCACCTATTCCTATTACCTATACTTCTTAAGCATCTTTAAAGTCTACCTTTCCACCATCCCTACTATCGCCCCCATAAACTTGGTCTGAAATATATTTCTGACTATTGCTCGTGCAACTCAAATTAAATTCTCTATGTGCTAGTTTCTCTCTTTCTACCTATCTTCACAATTTTTGTATGAATCTAAAACTATTCTAAAATTTAAAACTTAACTTTAAAAGTGAAATAAAGAGTTTTTTCAAATATGCAAAAGCTGGAAAGAGACTTGAACTATAAGAAATATTAAAGAAAGTCCATCAGACCAAAAGATGATACCAAATGGAAATACAGATCTACACAAAGAGTGAAGAGTTCAGAAATGGGAACTACATGGGTAAATAAATCAGGACTTTTCTTGCCATTTAAATATTTAGAAGATAATTAATTCTTTAAGTGAAAATTGATAAGCACATGGTGTAAACTTTTTAACTTTATGTATAGTATGTGAAGCATATGACAACAATAGCAAAGGGATTGAAAAAGGGGAATGGAAGTATATTATTCAAAAGTTCTTTCAAGCCACATGGGTTGGTATAGTATTACTTGGTATAAATAGTGATATACCCTAAATTCTAAAGCAAGCACTAAATTAGTTAGTCAGTTATAGTTAATGAATTAATGAGGTAGATAAAAAAGGAACCATAAAAAATACTTGATCTAAAACTACCCCAAAAAATGGAACAATAAATGGGACCAATGGAAAGAAAACAGCAAAATGATATATTTATGTCAAATATGTCAACTATCAGATTAAATGTAAATGGTCTAAATATCTCAATTAAAAGGCGGAGATTGTCAGATTAGATAAACAAGCATAAACCCAACCACATGCTGCCTATGGAAAACATGCCTTAAATATAAGGATAAAAGTAGATTCGAAGCAAATGGATGGAAAAAAACAAGCCAAGCTAACACTCTTCAGGAGAAAACAGGACAAGTTGTCTTAAAATTTGGCAAAGTATATTTTATTTTATTTTTTAAGATTTATTTATTTATTTAAAATATTTTATTTTATATAATTCTTACATCATTTTTCATCTTTGCACAATGCATGCATTTTCATTATGGTTATATTCCCCATACAATTGCATCCTCCCTTATTTTGACTCTAGTCCTTCCTTTCCCTGCTCCCCCCTTCCCCCCGCCCCCCATAGTGTGTCTCTGGTTTATAGTTGCTTGTTGATTTTGATTTTTACTTTGTATTGGTTAGTCTTTTTCCTGGTCTCTTATTTAGGTTTTCTAAATTCCTGCTATGAGTGAGGCCATCCAGTATTTTTCTTTTTCTTTCTAACTTATTTCGCTGAGCATGATCCCTTCTAGCTCCATCCATGTTGCTGCAAACTGCATGTGTTTATCTCTTTTGATTGCTGAGTAATATTCCATGGTGTATATGTACCACATCTTTGTGGCAAAGTATATTTTAGATGAGAGAATATTACCAAACACAAAAAGTAATTTCTTAATGACAAAGCAGTCATTTCAGTAAGAGGATTTAACAATCGGAAGAGTTCCTACACTTAACAGTGTGGTTTCACAATAGATGATACTAAAACTGCCAAAAAGGAATAGGCAGAACCACAATTATATTTGGAAATTTAATCCTTCTTAATAACTGATAGAATAAGTGAAAAGAAAATCGGTGAGGGTGTAAAAGACTTGAACAGTACTGCCAACCAACTTTAATCTGACATTTATATATTTAAAAAACCTACCCAACAAAAACAGAATTCACATTGCTTCCTGGTACCTATGGGACATTTACCAAGATAAACCATATTCTCCTATACTGACCTGCTTATAGATTGGCATGCAAACGATGAATGTTTGTGTCTTTGTGTTTTTCTGCATGGCATTCCCATGACATGAATTACCCTTCCCTGTTCACCAGTTGCCCCTAGCTGGCTAACTTCTGTTCATCTTTCAAACCCCCCCTTAGCCATTTCATGAGATCTTTCTCCTTCATGAAAGCTTCCCCAGGTGTATCAAAGAAATTCCTTTCTCTTCTGCATAGCTATAATATTTTGTGCATACTTTCACCCTTAATTATATCATATTTGTTAAAATATATGTAGTGTTTCTGCTTCTACTAGAGTATAAAGATTGGATTAGGAAAAATTTAAATGATATTATTAATGTATGCTATCATTTATTTACTAAAAGTAGCTTTTGTTTATTGACTTTTTTAAAATTTTTTTTAAGATTTATTTATTTATTTATACAAGTACTGGGTACAGTCAGAAGCGTGGGTGGGTGAGAGAATTCACCAGAGCCAGAGGGGGGAACAGAACAGGCAGAAGGACTAAAGTACACTGCTGAGGGGCGCAGCGGGTGCGGCAGGAGAGGTCTGTGCACCATGTGGGTCCCTCACTGGTGGCTGGGGATCGAACTGGCATTGCAGAGGCTGCGGGCAGCTTTGCAGCCCAGCGCTCAACCGCTGCACCACCAGGGGAGGCCCTGTTGATTGACTATTATGCGCCAAATAAAAACACACATTGTGTTTTTTAAGGTACAATTTTAAGAAACATTTATTTAGTAGCTGTTATGTATTAGATTCCAGGATACTACATCAAAAATCCCCCACCCTCAATACATCTGGAAGAGGTCTGAAGGGCAAGATGATGTGACCCTATTAAAAGACCTTCATTTAGCAGACTCACAAATCACTGAAAATTTCCAAATCAAAGTAGGCAGCGTACCAATGGCATTTGTCCCCACACAATATGGACATCACCTGAATATTAGAAAACGCATAGCTATTTCCTGCCTTTTTAAAAATTTTCCTTGCAATATCACTGCAAGGCAAGGGTGTTGACTATGGTGCTGGTGTAAACATTCTCTCCTTTGGTTCCAATCAGAACTGTCTCCCAGTGAGAAAGCTAATGAAGCAAGAACCATCCTCTGACCCTTTGTGCCATCAGTGAGAATAAATTACCCCATTCAACAGGAAAGAATATTTTTCATTCATTGATTCTTGCAACCATCCAATAATCTGGATTGCCTCTTGCACTTAATCTTTCACTTCAAAAGGAGAAACTGTCCTTACAAAGGGACACCCACTGTGAATCTCACCAACTTTACGTTTGATTTATCTGTGGCAAGCCAAGGAGAAAAACCAGATTTTTCATCAGGCCAGCCCTTAAGTTGTCTGAATCCTTGTCCACAGCATCTTTCTCATAAGGAAAAAGCAATGATTTGATAGAGGACATAGGCCTTACTGCTTAGTAACATCATCCTAATGTCTTTTTTGGCTTGACTAGGTGGATCAAAAAGTTTGATTCACTTTTCTTGCCACTGAAGTCCTAGATTATTGGACAAGAAATGAAAACCATTTTTCTTCTCCTATCAGGGAAAAAGAAAAACATTTGCTAAGTCATTATATATAACAGATCATAGCAGGAAGGTGCTTAGGAAAATGCCCAAGGCAGGCAGTTACCACACACCACCAAGAAGGCAGGACTTAATTGGCATGGCAAGGAGCCTTTGCCAGGTCTTCCCCTATAATAGCACCATGAGGGTTTGCCCCTTAGATGGTGGCAAAGGACATGCAAATTGGCATCAAGGAAGCCCAGGGAACTCAACCTGTGCTTGGAGCTGAGTTCCTGCTGCAGTCACGTTCTTGCGTCTAAGATCTTAGGAAATTCTTTTCTTTTATAAATGTATGGCCCTAGCAGCACCTACCTCTGAGGGTTTGGGGAACATGTTCTGGTTTGTGGAACACTGAATTCAAACCAAATGCCTCTGGTAGAAGGAGCACACTGTAAATAAATCTTGTTCACATCAGGGCCGAGACTGACAAAGGTCAAACCAGTAGCTTCCTCCTTGGTTTTCGGTCCATGGGTAGAATAAACAGATCCTTTGTACCAATCATTGGATTTATGAAATGATCGTTCAACTGCTTGTTCACTAGTAATCCAATTAGAACTCCAGCTAATGTTATAGTTGAACAGAGTCAACGTCTCAGAACTGAACGTGTTCTTCCCCATCCTCCCATCCTTTCTTCTTTGCTTCCTACTTTTCTCTCTCCCACCCCCAAGACCTTTGTGATATACAAGTCACAAATCCATTATCTTCGTAGAACAAAATGTCATGTATTGATAGACACCCCAATTCTGATGCTCACTGAGCAATTAATTCCCTTCCACACAACTTTATTTCAAATAATACCCAAAATGTTGAATGAGGCTGTGAAGTCCCAGTGGGCAGGGACACCAGCCTTGTAGCTAGTGCCTACCCCAACACCTGGCTCATGGTGGTTTTATGGCTGCGTCTCAGGCTCGTATCTTCAGGCTCATGCCAACAATATGGCATAACTGTGTGTGTGAGATGGGTGGTGGTGGATTACCCCCCACCAGGTTGCTGTGAAATTCAGTGAAATCATGTCAGAGCATGCTAGTGATCTCACAGGAACTCAAAGGTGACCCTAAACCCTACTTACAAGGCACATGGAAAAAAACTGTGCTTAGCAAACCCTCCTCCCAGCAAGAAAAAAATTAAATGTTCATGTCAATATTCATCGTTTCAAGCACTTCAAATCTCGAAGCATTATAAAATCAGCAGTTATTGTACATATTTACCTTTTGTGAAATGTTCAATCACAAACATTTGAATATCCTCTGTTTGTGCAGTTTCAGGTCTACCTTCGAGGGTTATTCCAAGTGCCTTTACTTTAAACCATATGAAAACACTAATGTTCACTCTTCGAGGCTGAGCTCCCTCACAAACCATTGAGATCAGGAAGGCGTTAAAACAAATCAAATCACCTTGTGAGCTTGTCACCTCCCGTCTTGCACACACACAGCCTCTGCCATGTCCTTGACATGAGCCAGTATGAAAATGGGCCACATTGGCTTTCAGGGAGCTATGATCTAAGACAGACATGCTGACATCTCATGGCAAGAAGTTTAAGAACAAACCAGAACATACACAGTGAGAATATGACTCATTTTTTTTTAAGTAATTGCTTTCCTGAATTAAGCATAATGCAAAGATTTTTAAAATTCAAGCAGCACAGAAATAGGTTAGCAGAATCTGAAAGTCTCCCTTTAATTTTCCTTTCCACAACTGTTGGTTACAGAATGGGGTGAGTGTGTGTGTGTGTGTATGTATGTGTAGGGGTTATGTATATTTATCATGAATATACACATACATAAACACAAACATATTTTTGATTTTTAAAAGAATCATGCTGTGCAAACTATTCTGTAGCTTGCATTTGTCACTTAGAAATCAGTCCTTAGGGTGAACATGTATGTTGCTTTTTTGTTTATTATAGGGTGTGCAGGTTAGGTTTTCATTACTTAGTTGGTTGATTAGGAAGGGGTTAGGTGAGGGGAAACAATTTGAAATAGACAAACCAGGCAGAGGCCATGACAAAGAGATGGTTTTCAACAAGGAAATGACATTTCAGAACAGTCAGGGAGGGAGAGAAAGGTTAGGGGATTGAATAACAGTCTTCAAAGCAGTAAGTCAATTCCATGCCTCACTCAGAATGCAAACCTGAGCTAACGAGTTCGAAACAGTTTTAGGGGCTTCACCAGTGAACCTCGAGCTCACCAAGGAAGTGGCCAGGTGGCCCAGGACGGGCTCCAGCCGTCTAACATCCCCAGCCCAGGACCCCCCACACCCGTGGAAATTAAGTCGCAGTGGAAGGGGAGAAGAATCTTGCTATTTCTTGTCAATGAGTACAGTGGAAATGGGTTAAGTTAGCTCAAAAGAGACTCAAGTTCCTCCTGCACTAATTGTGTTTCGGTGTCGAGAAAGAGATGGGATTTTGTGGCTCTCTGTTGGCTTCCACTATTAGCTGAAAAAGAGCCAGAGAATTTTTTTAATAGAGGCCTTTCTGTAAAGAAAGCGGGGAAACAATAGCTAGCTGTCAAGGCCAGCTGATATCTACCTTTGATCAGCCAAATGAATGTTGCAGGCATTTCTTATAGAAAGGAGATTGCTTATCGATCTATATCAAAATATGCATGCTAATCCCAGGCAGCAGAGAGTATTTTCAAGTGGAGTTAATAATCTGATTGCTGCCCTGTCTGGAGCAATTCTCTGAACTCGGAGCTCTAATCAGTCCCGGGTCTTGCAGTCAAATGTACTTTGCTGTTTAAATTTGGATTTGTGACATTGATTGAGGAGCCCTTGTAAAGGTGTTGACAAATCAAATTGTTTGTTCCAGTAGTGTTTTGCCAGAGATCAAGTCCAAAGTAATACGCAGTGAATTTGTTCATTACTAGTAGGGTGAAAGGAATGATAAAATTCACCTGCATCATTATCACAGACACAAGCCCAATAAAAGATATGTTCTGTCTGAAGAAAATGTAGTTTTGTGGGCGCTCCAGTGAGTTATACAGGGGAGGCCCTTCTAGACCCGGAGGATATTAGATATGATTTAAGAAAGATGGGCAAATAAATTTATTCCATGTTGGAGATCACAGCACTTTGTTTATTTAGTTGGAAAGCAAACAACAAGATGGGCAGATAGTCTTGCATTATTTGAAGAAGTCCTTAGCCACTCTGGAAGCTTCCTCCACAAAAGAAGAGGTCACAAAGGAGAGAAGGAACTGGGTCCTCAAGCATGGCCCCGTCTCTGCCTGTTCCCAGCGGGGACCTGGAGCCAGTGTGCCTGCAAGTCTACAGGCCTCCAGAGCCCTTACCTCTGCAGGGCTGACTGGGCAGGGGAGGCAGGGCAGACGGAACAGTCTTACCCTAAGCTGGCTTCTCTCAGAAACCAGCTGTGAAAGCAAAACAAGAGCACAAGTAGTTTACTTTCAAGATGTTTCGGGAAAACACTGGTAGACAAGTAGGCGAGCGAGACGAGGAAGACAAGCAACCGGGTCGGGCCCTCGGGTCGCTGCAGTGGGCACCCAGGCTCAGCCCCACTGGGGACCCTGAAATAGCAGAAAATCAAAGAAGAAAGAGAAGTTGCCCTTGAAGGAGGCACCGAGAACTGAGAGAGGTGAGAAGTTTAAAAGCATTTGGGCTCCATCAGTATCCTGGACTGAATATACTTGAATTATTAAAATGCCACAGCTTTTGTGAGTAGATGCTATTTGGGGTTAGGAAAACTCTGACCCACTGGTGGGGTTTGTGGAACAGACTGATGTTTACATTCTACCTTTTTATATCACCTTGCCACAAGGAATAAGAAATCTACCAGGAGCGGTATTATCTGCTAACATTTATTGAGTAGCTTTCCCTTGCCAAGCACTTTTTATGTGTGTCAGCATACTGTCTAATGCTTCTTGTCTGCAGGTTATAAGCCTTTAGTGGGTCTAAAATCAACTTATAAGCTTGCCCCTGAAATAGAAGAAGACAAAACAGAATGGACTAGAAGTAGAGTGGAAAATATTGAAGTGTATAATCCCTTGCGGAGATTAGTTTTATTTGATGAAAACATTGTTTCAATTGTGTATGTGTGTGCACGTGCATGTTTGTGTGTATCTGTATGTATGTGCATGCACACACAACCACACAGACAACAGCCCACGTTAGGTCAGGATGTAAAACGTATTTCTCGAGGACAGTTAGAGAAAGTTTTGTCATTAGATCCTATGAGCCTGGTGTTGCTGCCCCCATTTTATGGGTGAGAAAACCAAGATTCCAGGATGTTAAGTAGCCGACACAAGCTCACACAGCAGGAAGGTGAGGTCAGGGCTGAAGCTCACCCACAGAATGTCCTCTCTCCCCGACAGCGACTGTCACAGAGGCAACTCTACGGCAAAGACACAGGAAGCCTGTAACTCTCACAGAAAGCCTGCCGGGGAAGCCTCCGAGACCATCTGCTCCTCCAGAAGGCTGGCAACTGTTCTTTTCATGTTTGTAAGAAGAGTTTGGTAACAAAATCCATTTAATATCAAACGGGAAGACAGCCGAGAGCTCCACGGCATGGTGTCATTGTTGGTGTCTCCTGAATTTATAACCTGGCAAATGGTCAGGCAGATGGCAGTTAATATATTCCCAGACATAAACCTGAGCTTAAGCTGTATATGGTGTAGGTTCCCGAGCTCCCATAAACTCTGTAGGGGGGTGAGCCATCGCTCCCCATCTTCTGGGTCTTTCCCTCCCCCCTTCTGCACACCGACACTGTCAACCACTCAGAGACACAAGCGGGATATCCAGAATGAGCCCAACTTGTTGGGAGGACAGAGTGGCTTCTGTGATGGGCGTGTCCCAAAATATTGACTGAACAATCTCATGGTAGTGACTGAACAATCTCATGGAGGTCACTGATGACAGAGGACAAGGAAGCGGTTCTCACAGCAGGACCCATGTCAGGATCTGGGTGCTTGGGGCTTTGCTCATATCCTGCATCTTACAAGCCATGTAACTCTTTGCTTTTCTAAATAATAGACTTACTTGGGGGGAACAGAAAAACTGACCTTGATAGATTTGAGGAGTCCTGTCAGATCTGTTGTCTATTGCAGGGTGTGTCTCTACTGGAATTTGTCTGAAGGTTTTCTCATGATGTAGTTCGGTTCATGGGTTAGGGGGAGGAAGATCATGGGCTAAGTGTCATTTAATTATGTCAAATCCAGGACACACCCTGTCAACATGACGGGTCACTGCTGGTATCGACAGGCACCCCTAACTCAGGAAGCCTCCCCCCATCCTAACTGTCCTCTTTGGAAGGAGATCACTACATGTAGCCCCCACTTGAGGAACGGGAAGTTCTACTCCCCCTTCTAGAGGATGACAGATCTAGAGAAATTATTTTCAGTTCTTCTGCATGGGACATTTGGCTGTTCTCCATTTGTTAATATATTCAATTATTTATTTATGAAAGTATTATAAACTAATGGTACACCAGTTTTAAATATACATACATATATATCAGTTTTTAAATATATATACATGTATTATAGATTTCAGTATGTGCTTATGGCTACTTATTTTATACATTGAGTCATAATCCAGTATGACTATGCTTTTGTTCGAAGTGTTTGGCTTGCCCTTGGGGCACTCTTTCGTCAACTCCTGGGCCGCTCTGGCATCTGCCCGTCAATGTGCTGGCTCCTTATTGTCACTCTGGGCACTTCCTTACTTCCTGGCAGTACCAGAAGCTCTTGGCTCCTCCTGTTAATTTCCTACCCCAGTCCTAGCATCAGCCATCACTCAAAAAAGACTGGTTACCTTTTTTAGAGGATGGTATTAGAAACCAAGATCTGGGTACCGGATGTGTCTATTGATGCTGGGATGTCACTCCTCCTAAACCTCCTCAGCTGAGAGCAAAAAACAGACACTCACACACATATTATATTTATCTATAAATACTTCTTTTCTAGCACATGAGAACTAATCCTTCTATTAAGGTTTATGCTTTTGGTGCTAAATGGAAAAACTCATCGCCAAATCTAAGGTCATCTAGATTTTCATGTATTTTTTCTTCCAGAAGGTTTACACTTTCGAGTTTTTTTTTTTTGTTTGTTTGTTTACATCTGCAGTTCTCCCTTTTGAGTTAATTCTTGGGAAAAGTATGAGGTCTGCGATTGAATTCTTTTTTTTTCCCAATATGAAAATCGAGATGTTTTCGAGCATCTTTGTTGAAAAGATTGTCTTCTGTTTTTTCTCTACTGCATATTTTTGGGATTATTCCTAGGGTCTCTACTCTGTTTCATTAATCTTTGTGTCCATTCTTTTTCCAATGCTGTGCTACCAAGATTATTATAAATTTGTAGTGATCTTGAAGTTGGGTCATGCCAACGCTCCAACTTTCTTTCATTGTCAATATTGTGCTCAGTATTCTGAATTTTGCTCTTTCAAATAACCTTTAGAATCATTTTCTCTATATCCAAAAAATAGTGTGCTGGGATTGTGCTGAATCTCTGGGCCAAATGGGAAGAACAGCATCTTAACAATCTTGAGTTTTCTCATAATATGTTTACCAGCATTACTAGGTCTTAATTGACATACAGTAAGCTGCACATACTTAGAGTACAATTTGATAAATTTGCATGTCCACATGCACTCCGGAAGTCATAGCCACCATCCAGAGAGTGAACAAATTCATCTCCCCCAAAGGATACTCACATTTCTTTGCACTTTTGCCCTCTCACACCCCCAGACCACCATGATACGACTCCTCTATATTTGTTTGCATCTCCTATGGCTTGATGTGAATGAAGTCCTGCAGCATGTATTCTTTTTTGGTCTCATTTCTTTCTTGTCCTCAGGGTGACTATCATGAGACTCATACATGTTGTAGCATGCACCTACAGTTTATCCCTTCCTGTTACCAATGATACTCATTTCTGCAGACATCACTGTTTATTTGTCCATTCATCTGTTGATGGACATTGGATTGTTTCCAACTTTCAGAAATTACAAATAAACCTGCTCTGAGCATTTGTGGACAAGTCTTTGCATAGGCATATATGCTCTCCTTTTCTTAGGTGAATACCTGGGAGTAGAATGGCTGGATTAGATGGTAAGCGTTAAGTTTACTTTCTTAAGAAACTGCCATCCCCGCCCCTCCCCCATGCTCACTCATGCATTCATTTGTGGCAAACCAATTCCCAAGAGCATTGTGAGATGTTAAAAATAAATGCCTTCGAGTTGTTCTTTGACAGAGGAAGGAAGTAGCATGACACCAGCGTGAGACTGGTGGCCTCAGAGGTTGAGAAAGTTCATGTTCAAGTCAGACACTTCTCCCACCCAAGTCTTTGCTCCTCCTGGCAAACAGTGGATCCAAACACAGTGCTTCTGGGAAACTCTTCAAGCCTGTTCACCTTTCCTACAGACGGCGGGGTTTCTGTGAGCTGTGTGCTTGCTGAGGAAAGACTGTTCACTCTTCTTGCTCACGCTTCCTTCTGTTGAGTTCTGGTTCTTCTCTCTGGCCAGTTTCTTTTCCATTCCCCTCTTTCCTTCTCTCCTTCTTTCTTTCTTTCTTTCCTTCTTTCTAAGATCTGGGGTGCAGGCCAGAGGTGCGGGGGTTGAGAGGACTCACCAGAGACAGAGTGGGGAGCAGAACAGGAGGCTCCACTGAAATCCACTGCTGAGGGGAGTAGCGGGCACACAGGAGAGGTCTGCTGCGCCATGTGGGTAGCTTCCTGGCCGGGGATCCAACTCAGGCCTTAGTGGTGATGGTGCTGAGCCCTAACCCCTAGGCCACCAGGGGGGCCCTCTCCTCTCTTTCTCAGACGAGGGGTCGCCACTGCACTTCCTTTTTTCCCTTAAGCTACTAGCGCAAGAGTTTCCAGATGATGGGAAAATCCTTGGAAGTTGGTGATGTTTCTAGTTTTATTGTTTGTTTATTTAGTTTCTGAATTATTTTATTTTTATAACCTAGGAAATGTTTCCATTTCCTTCCCATCAGAGTGATGCTGATGGTTTGAAAGACAGCAAAGTCTTGAAAGAGGACTTTCACGTGCCGACATGGACATGGGTGCTTCAGAGACAGCACAGGTGACTGTGCCCTGTGTACCTGGAAGGACTGAGTCCCAGGTGTGGGCGGTGTAGACTGTCCCCTGCCCTCCTGCCCTCCCTTCTTTCCTTATTTCTTTCTCAAACAGCAGCATGACTCAGAATCTCTTTTTGATCCCATCTTTGATCTGAGCATGGGGCAACTCTAAGCAGGCATTGACAAACTTTTTCCTAAATAGACAGATAGTAAATATTTTAGGCATTGCCGGTCAAGAGGCAAAATCACAGCTCTTATGTAGGTTCTTGTGCAACCGTGGACAACCCAACAATTTCAAAATGTCAAAGCCACTCACTCAGCCCTTGGGCCATATACCAGGACAGGCGGCTGGCTGGACTTGGTCCTGTAGTTTGCTACCCTCGCTCTAGAAAATGGGCTAACATCTCCCTTTCTCAAAGAATTGGAGGAATTTTCCATAAAGGGAAGCAGCAAATGACAGTTTGGAAAATCTCCCTCCATTTACAGACTGAATGCACATCAAGCCCATGTCTATCAACTGCCACTGTCAAAATCTACCTAAAATAATTTTCTCTGGGACTGAAGGAACCATTATCTAATTTCCCCCTGAAGCAGGCCTCCCACGTGTCCCAGGAAGGGGTGGCTAGCCGAAGGTTTCTAGAATTTTCTCCTAGTTCATAAAACTCTCCAGCCTCCTCTTGCTCCGGCGTGATCTTTCCATGCCATTCCCAGCACCCATGTCTCTTCCAGGGTCTCTCTGTGGCTGCACCTACCACCACTTGTGCCAAGTTAAGCTCACATGTCCTTGATGTGAGAAGCTGCAAGGTGAAATACACAGACCCCAAGAGTGGGAGGGTTGATAACAGAGAGCATCAGAGCGCGGGCAGGCATGCAGATGCCTCGAGCCACCTCAGCCACCTGGTGTTCCTGTGCCTGGAGCATGCCCTCCTTCTTGAGTTTGGCCTGGGCCAAGTGACTTGCTTCTCAGGTTTCGGGATGTCACCATCACTTCTGTCATAGAGCATCAAACTTGCTCAATTAGGGAAGCCAGCTGCAAGGTGGTGACCTCTGCCCTCTGAGAGGTCCATCTAAGAAGGCCCTGAGAGTGGCCTTGGTCCAGCAGCCTACAGGACCTGAGCGGTGCCAATGGCACCAAGGGAGCCTGAGGCCACCCCCCACCCCATACAAACTCGGGGCAGCAACAGCCACCCCCCCCCAAAGGGACATCTTGATTGCAGCTTCCTGGGAGTCCTCAAGCCACAGGACCCAGCTAAATTTCCCCTGAGTGCCCAACACCCAGTAGCTGTGAGATCACAATCGCTGTTGTTTCATGTCACTAAGTTTTGAAGTATTTTGTTGCACAGCAATAGGTAACTACTGCATGGATGGACCAAGGTTTTCATTCCAGTAAATGAATGGAAATGAACATTATAATTCTGTACTTATTATAACGTTTATTGGGGAAAAGACTTGGGTGTATTAAGCATTTCATCTCCTTTTAAAATATGCTTAAGTAAAAAGTGCGTCCGTACAGGTGGCTCGCAAGTGTGGCAACATATTTCAAAACTTCTGAAAACCACGCGACTTTGGGCAGTGGCTTTGGATCTATCACGGGCCACGACTGGAGACGTTCCCTCTCCTTGCTCTCCCCTCCCCATACGCATCCTGACTCTGCAATTCTGTGCCGATGACATGTGCTGGCAGGGCAGGATGTGCCAACCCAGCATTTTGCAGCATTCTTGGGGCTCACAGGGGATAAAAATAGAAGACACTTCACATCTGGTTTCATGGGTGTAATATTTTAAGTGGAGCATCAAAACTGACTTTCCTGAAACAGTTACTTGGTACCATGTGTTGTGTGTACGGGAATAGAGAGCTTGTGCAATGAAGCACTGGAGTTAGACTCGGGTTGCCTCAGAGCCAGCTCCCTCGTGCTCCACGTGCCCGTGTGTGAACTGCGATGATGATGGTGATGATGATAATGATGACGACATTGAAGACGGGAAGCTGGGAGAGGGTGACAGCGATACTGTACGTGAGAGGCGGCCCAGGTAAGGGAAGGGAGGTCCCCTGACGGGCGGAGGGGTGCAGGCTGGAGGTGGCGCCATCCTTGGCACGTGCCGTGTGCCTGTGCAGGGATGGCTCAAGCACTGAGGATGCTGGGGCTGACATTCAAGCTCCCGGCCCAGACTCACACTGCGAAGCCCTCAAGTGACAGTTTCCCAGGAAGCCATAGGCAGTGAGCTGCCTCTGGTTTGAATGAGCCTCTCTCATCTGAAGGCTCAACTCCCACCAGGCCGCGCACAGAGGCCTGCTCTGCACATCAGGCACACTCTTAAACATCTGTCTGTGGCATGATTTATTCTATTTTAAAATGAGGTTTTCAAACAACTCACTATCTTAATTTTAGCAGTTCAGCTCCTTTGTATGCTAACAATACCAAACATGCAAATGAGCTACCACTTTGCTTTCTAGCAAAAATGTTTCTGTGCAAACACTTGATTTTATAACGCACTTTGCAGCTTTCTCCTATAATTAGTTGTTAAATCTATATTTGACTTTGTCTAAATGGTTGCATCGCAAGACAGTTTTTCTTGCCTCTCACTTTGGCTAGTTCTTACCGCTGCCCATGGATCTGTCTGAACAGGGGTGTGGTGTCCTGGTTAACTCCCAGACTGAAGGCAAAAAACCAGGAACCACACCCAGAGCAGCACTGGGGTCTATCTCCTCTGTGTCTTCACCCCCCTTGGATACACAGAAGAGCCGTGGTGTGCCCTTGCCATGGTGATAGTGGAAGGTCAAGGGGACAAGGTCAAGCACGCAGCTCCTACCTGCCTGCTTCGGCTCTTCTGGCTTCCAAAGCCACGTGGTGGCAAGTGTATTCCGTCCAGCGTGATACCAAAGCAAGTCCTGCAGCGAAGTTCGATGGCAGGGTGGGGCCTATTCCTCCTTGGCGATGGGGGTGGGGAAGAGAGTGGATATTTGGAACAATAATCTGATCCACTTAAAAGGACCACCCACGAGAACACTGTAGGAGCATCTTAAAGCTAGAAGGTCTTCATTTATGTGGTGAGGATTTAGAGAGCCCATGTTAACTGGCGCTACAGGGGTTCTAGTCATCTAGGAGTTTAAACAACCTGCGTTCTTGTGCTTACAGTCTAGACTAGAGAGGTCTTTGGGGTTCCCACACACCTTCCAGTCTCCCACAGACATTGGGGCTGAAGCGTGTTTACTTGGGAGGGCTCATGAAGTAAACCTGGTCACAAACTTAGCACAAAAGTCAATTCATTTAGAATAAGAACAAAAATCCTGACAATGCTCATTTTAAAAGGTTGACACTTTTTTTTAAAGACCCACAACACCCAGAAAAATAGTAGTATTTTAATTAATTCACTGCCCGGACTCCTTAATAGTCCTTTGCCCGACAGTCGGCACCCTTTGCTCTTTGATGACTAGTGTGATGGTGGGGAGACTAGAAAGAGGATGTT
Organism: Talpa europaea; assembly: GCF_964194135.1. Classification (NCBI taxonomy): domain Eukaryota; kingdom Metazoa; phylum Chordata; class Mammalia; order Eulipotyphla; family Talpidae; genus Talpa; species Talpa europaea. The sequence goes on along the minus strand of NC_140084.1, from coordinate 2,873,303 downwards.
GGCTCCTTTACTGCTGGAATTAGAAAAATGGATTGAAATGAACAAAGCACAATATTTGGGGCACAGGAAGGATACTTGGGGCACAGAAAGCATGCAGTCGGGGCAGTCACTGAAGGACACAGGTTTGTGGTGCATCTCCCAATACGATCTTTCTGATAAATTGTATTCCATGGGATCCGCATATAAGTTATGGTGGGCTTATAATTATATCGTCAATAAAATGCTGCTTTATTTAGTATATTCTGACAGGAACGAACTTCTATTTTGACTAGGAATCAATGTGAACAGAAATTTCTGCTTATATAATTATGCTCATTGGATGAATATAGAATTTCTCACGGCTTAGCTCCTGGTTCTCTACCTCCCAAACGTGTCTCTTCTCCCCCCGCATCCCGGGACCATGTGTGGAGGGCGCGTTCCCAAGTCACCGCAGGGTCTGTCTTTGTACTTGGGTGTCACGAGGCAGGCGAGCTGGCCCCCGGGGCAGATTGTTCCTGAAGTCACACACAGGAGCAGCGAGTGGTAATTGACTGTCCATGCAGATGCCCTCACTGACCACAAGCTAAAGGTCTCCCTTCTCTGCGTCCACTTGAACAGCTCTTGACAATGTCCATGGCCACCCAACACAAGGACAAGCGCAATGGAAGGGAAGCTGGAGAAGAAGGAGGCCACTGTTTTACCCAGTTGAAGTTAAAATCTCTGATTTTGCCAATTTTTCAGAAACGTGTCTTAGTCCCTGCAGGCTGCTCGCCCCAATACCGCAAACTCAGGGGCTGGTCAATGGCAAACACCTGCTTCTCACAGTTCACAGTCCTGGAAGTTCAGGGCCAATAGGCCAACAGATTCGGTGTCTGGCTCTGTCTTCACGTGGCCGGAGGGGAGGGGCGCACACTCTTCCATGAGCACCAGTGACACTCGCGAGGCTTTGTCCTCAGACGCATTGTCTGCTGAGATCTCAAGACATGAATTTGGGGGTGAGACAGACATTCGATCTGTGACAGCACATGTGACCCCGTAAATGCAACATGGAGGCCCCCCTCAGTGCCTTGAAAGGGGTTTATACCAGTGAGGGTCCCTGAGAATCAAGCTTCATTAACTTCATGGTGTGCCTGAACCCCCAAGGTCTCCGAGGGACGCAAGTCCTAAGATAGCTCCTGCAGGTGGCGCTGTGCTGGGGGTGGAGGAGGCCCCTCTGCCTTAGGACCCTGTCCCAAGCTGCTTGGCATGTGCTGGTCACACCCCTCCTTCTCCCTCCCTGTGTAATTCCTTCCCTTTAATTTATTTTTTGGGGGATAAACTTGACCTCTAGCTGTGATGGCAGAAACCACAGACTCCCAGAGTAAAGCCTGTCCCCACTTGCCCCAGGCAAGGAACCCCCCTAGAGAGCTCTCCCAGGGACTTGAGGACATACTTCCTAGATGAAACCACGAAAGACCTTAGAGGCGTATGCAGAATGCCCACACTCACTGGCAATCAAGGAAATGCAGCTTGAAAACCATAATGCAATGTCATCTTGGCCTTATAATATTGGCAGAACCTTAAAGGAGTGATGGTTTCAACAGTTAGCACAATTATTGGTAAAGAGGTATCAACCCTGGTGTTATTCTGGGTGGGGGGCCTTACTGGACTATCTGGCAAATATTATAGTGTGCAGATCCGTTGATCGATGCATATTTAGAACAACTTATTTTAGAGGAATGTACTACCGCTCGCTCGGAGACGTGGGGGTGTGTTAGTGGCAATACATAGGCAAGAACCACGAAAGGGCTACGGGACCTTAGTCACATCAGTCCATCCACGGGGGACGGGTCATGCATGATGGTGCATGCAGATTGTGGAATAATCTTCAACTATTTAAAAAGTTATGTCCCCATGTAGAATTATCCCCAAGGTGCTTTCATGTGCGGGTAGTGAAGGCAAAGCTCCACGGACGTGGTGTCCTCCCATGCCCTTCCCCCGCGGGACTTTGAGCTAATCAGATAACCTTTGGGGATCTCTGTTATTTGGAGAGAATTTCTCCCAGGGGTTGGCAAATTAAGAGTGACAACAGAAGGCCTCCCTGGTGGCCTAGGGGTTAAGTCTCAGCACTATCACTGCTAGGGCCTGAGTTCGATCCCTGGCCAGGGAGCTACCCACATGGTGCAGCAGACCTCTCCTGTCTCCCCGCTGCTCCCCTCAGCAGTGGGCTTTAAAACTGCACAAGAGACAGCGTCAAAGAGTGAGGGGCAGTGTGGTGCCCGAGAGATGAGGCAAGTGGTATGGCGGGACCCCAAGGCCACGGTGAGGAGTTTGGGCTTGGTCCTGCAGAACACAGGACCATCAGAAGGTTGCAAGGATGAAAGTACCTGGTTAGACTCATCTGTTTCGGTAGGTGTTGTGCTGGTCATGTGGGGCGTGCCCTGAGGAGTGGGGGCAGAGAGGAAACAGGGGTGGGGCGGCTCGCAGGAAACCCTTGTCCTATTTCTGGCAAGAAATCTGTAGCTCGAGCCCATTTTCTTTCAGCAGCAAACCCCCCTGCATGGGTAATCCACCACCAAGACGCACTGTATTACTGCTTGCTCCCTGGCTCTATGGTTTCACGGCATCTAAAAATACACCTTGCTCAGCCTACCTTGGAGTCTACAGGTGTCCAGTGAGCTGGATGGAGGGAACCAGGGGGCATACTGCTGCCGGGCTGAGCCCGCCGCTGCGTGCTGCTGTCGATAGCAGGAAAGCCTGACCTGCAGCTGCAGGGAGCACCTCAGTTTATATTCCAGACCACCAGCCACCATAATTATACATTAGCAGGCCCCAGAAAGGCACAATATAGATGCTCGCAGCCAGGGTCCCTGTTATAAAGGCCCTGGTCTTGGTTGGTTATTAACTATACTGTACGAAGCCTCATAAACACCTTTTTACACATACAGTGCAACCTTTCAATATAACAATCAAATGCTTTTCAACAAATTACAGTCTCCTAGAAAAAGGACTCCTTGATTGCTTCCCAGAAAGAGGTGGAAGGAAACTTTAGACAGAAGTTGTTCGAAGCTTGATGTTTGGAAGCGTGTTTGCTTTGGGCTGGAAATGCTAGCCTGCAGTTCAGACTGGAGGGCCCTGGGGAAATCAGTGCAATTAATCCAGACCCGGGCAGAGAAGAAATCAGGCCGCAGGAATGATTCAGCCAATCTGATCTGCTTTACAGGTGAGTGTAATGCGCTCAGGGAGGAGCAGTCACCCTCCGAGGTCACCTGGGAACTCAGAGGTAGGACTGGGGCAAGGTTTCAGAGCCAGCTGCCAGCATCCCCAGGGGCCCAGCTGCCAGTGATGTCTGGATCCTTTCTTGGGTGAACTTTGTGAGTTCAGAGTCTGTCATCTTGCAAATAGAATCTTGAATCCTCATCCCCCGTACCTTCTCCTTTATATCTGCCCTTATAGAAACAGATCTTTAGATTTCAGAGATCAGTAAAACTTACAGAGCTGGGGTTGTGAAATTTTTATTCTGCCAGTATGGACAATGGAGAAAAACTAGCTAAAAAGAAAATAACCCACATGTCATCCCCTGCTTTCATAGGAGTAAAAATATCATGCAACGAGAAGGGAATAAAAGAGAGGAGGGCCTCCCCGGTGGCGCAGGGGTTAAGTCTCAGCGCTATCAAGCTATCCTAGGCAAGGTGGCATGAGTTCGATCCCCGGCCAGGGAGCTGACCCACAGGGCGCAGCAGACCTCTCCTGTCTCCCCGCTGCTCCCCTCAGCAGTGTGTTTCAGTCAGTCTGCCTGTCCTGCTCCCCACTCTGTCTCTGGTGAATCTTCTCACCCCCTGCACCTCTGGCCTGCACCCCAGTTCCTGTATGCATAAATAAATAAAAGTAAATCTTTAAAAAAAATAAAAGAGAGAAGGAAATCTAGGAATTATATTGGTAGATGAGGGTGCAGTTTGATTGCAAAGGGGTCACGGGGGCTTCTGGGGTGATAAAAATTCTCTGTCTTGATTGAGGTGGTGATGGGAGTGTGGACATTGGTCCAAACTCTTTGTTGTTTGTGAGGCGATGTTCCTTCCGGTACAGAGTCCAAAACAGGCAAAATACAAAGGGCAAAACCCCCACACCCTGATCGGGCATCTCCTGCTTGGACCCAGATTGCCTCTGACTTTGGAGCTGGGCAGAGAGACACAGAGCGAAGGTTCCCTAGTGGAGCTTCATCCTGAGCCCTCCCCACCCACCACCACCCAAGAAAGGGCGGTTACAAAGGGTGTTTCCTCTGAGAGACGCCTGCCGACGCCAGCCACACGCAGAGCCAAGAAATCCCTCTGGCTCGGACTTGGCCGTGTGTTCCTGGAAAGGGCACAGCCACATTTGGCTTCGTCTCCCCATCTGACCAGTGACAAAGTCTCCCCGCCCAGGGGAAGACTCTCCAGAGCCTATCTGGACTGTTCAGATCCTTGCAAAGGCCAGGGGAGCTAAGCCAAGGCATCGAGGCTGCTTTTCTCAGTTTCAGCCTTCACTTTTCTGCTTACAGAGCATGACACTTAGGGGCCTCCCTGGTGGCGCTGGGGTTAAAGACACAGCACTATCAAGCTATCTGCAGCCACTCGGGCATGAGTTCGATCCCCAGCCAGGGATCTGACCCACAGGGCACAGCAGACCTCTCCTGTCTCCCCGCTGCTCCCCTCAGCGTTGGATTTCAGTCCATCCACCTGTTCTGCTCCTCACACTGTCTCTGGTGGATCATCTCACTCCCTACCCCTGCACCTCTGGCCTGTCCCCCAGTTCTTGTGTGTATAAATAAGTAAATTTTTTTTAAAAAAACAACAACATGATGCTTAAAAATGGTGGATGAAATGCTGACATAGGCATCAGAAAGCCCTGGAGGTCAACTCTGGCTCTGACACATAGGAGCTGCATGGCACCAGGCAAGGAACTTCACGCTGACCCCCCTCCATCGCCTCTGCTATAAAACAGGGGTCACCATTCTGGCCTTATAGAGGAAGTGGAGATGGGATGAGATAACCGGGCAAGTTGCTGGGTTTTTGGCACATGGGAGATGCTGAATAAGTGTCTAGAGGTTAGTGTGACGTCTAGGCATGTCCTCGTGTTTCCCGGAGGCCAGCAGGCGTGGCAGAGCTTACACAGCCAGATAGGGCTCTCGGAGACTTGGTTCCCGCAACTCTAAGGCCGCGAAGATACAGGAGATGAGGGGGTGGTGGCCCAGGCGCCGCATCACGGGAGCTTCCTAGCTGAGAGCCGGACTGTCACTGTGAGTGGAAAGCTCAGCCCAGACGCGGCCGTGCGAGAGTCACATGTGATAATGGTCACTTAATTGCATCACCTCTTGCCACTCCATACACAGTTTCCTAAATTTTTTCCTAAGGGTTCAGCAGGGATGACTAGAGCTCTGATACTAAAACAGGTAGTAAAGTCAGAATTTGCTCTTTTCAGTCCTGTTGGCAGGAAGTCTGTTCTGCTGGGCTGCAGCTGCAGCCTCGGTGCCAGGAAAAATGTGGCGCATGTAACAGGTGTTCAATACATATTTGTTGAATGAATGAATGTGCTCACGAACAAAAGAATGAATGAAAATAACATCCCTGCGACCTTCCGAGCCCCACGCTTAGCTGAGGATGATCAGCTATAAATGCGAAGTGAGGCAGCGAGGCAGTTGCACACACAGAGTCTCGTGGGACGTACGCATTCAGAGTCCACCCTCAGTGTCGTTCGGGGGCCTCTGTTAGGATTTGGCTGGGTTTTCAGCACCTGGCGAGGCGTGCACGCTCTATGTCCCCGTCATTCCCGGAGAGCTTCATGCAGGAGAACGCCCCAGGCTCCATGTTCCCCAAATGGCAAAATAAAAAAAGCTACTACAACCTGGGGACCTGGCCCCCGACCCGGGCCCCGACCTCCTTCACCCAGAATGTCAAGTGAAACGCATGACGATTTGCAAAAACAGGCTGGCGGCTCTGCGTACCACCCGAGCAAAGACAAACAACTGTCCAAAGTCAAAATCAAGCCTGCCAGCGCGCCCAGGGTACAGGATGCTTTCTTATTCACACTTGGCCTTTAAAACTGCACAAGACAGCAAGAGCACTCTAATTGGAGCCAGGGAGGAGGTATAGAATGGCCAGTCGCTAGTAAAACCGAAAGCATTTATTTATTATTTAATTTGTTTGCCCAGGAGACTTCGCTCCTGATGTGACATCTGGTTTTCATTGTAGCCCAACTTTTACCTAATTGTACAGCTGGGGAGATTAAGGCACAAGAGGTCACAGGCCGAGCCCAGCCAGGACCCAGCCCCCTAGGAGAGCTTTGCTCCTGGCTTCAGGGGAGAGACCACACTCCTTGCCCCTGGTCCTCCGGTGGAGACCTATAAATGAGAAAGGAATTACTCTTTCAAGTCCCCACTCTCCCTCCTTCTGATTCTCATTAATGGTGGGGCTGGGGCTTGAGGGAGGAGGCGGGGGTGGGGAGAGGGAGATGCAGGAGGAAGGAGCAGCCACCAGGGAGGTTCCAGATCCCAGGCAGGGATGGGGTGTGGCCTGGTGGAAGCAGCTTTTCGAAGGTCCCTGTCAGAGTGCGGCTCCTGTGGCCCCAAGGGACTGGCACACGGCACTTGGGGTCCACGTTCCAGCTCCCAGAGTCACAAGGGACAAGGAGCTGTCAACGGTAAGATCAGAAGTCTGGAAAGGAGAAAGAGCAAGTCCTACCTGGACAGGAGGCTGCCACCGAGATGCCAGGGGCATGTCTCCACCAGATCGCTGGACATCCGTCTTTATTCTCTCCTGTATAGGAAGGAGCTCCCCTCCAGGCTTCCCTGGGCAATGCAGTCCAGTAAACAGCACTGCACAAGGAGCGGAGGGCTGGCTGGAGCCTGATACCGCCTGAGCCCCGGGGGAGTGTGTGGGGCTGGGGTCCAGGGCTGTGAAGACAGATGACAACGCTCAGGAACTTAGGATCTGTCGGGACAGATGCGCGCCCGCCAGGAACTAGCGATTCGGGACTGAGAACTTGCTGCACCCGCAGTGAAGTCTACCAGGTCAGATTCACAGTCAGTCGGGGCTAGATTGTTAAAATCTTCTGGAAAAAAGCAAGAACGGCTCTGGGTTCTAAAGGTTGGGTCAGAGAGGCGGAGTGGCCCCAGCAGAGTTCCCTGGACGCAGTGTGACAACAGCACCGTGGTGAGCATGGATGACCTTGGGCTGGACACGGTGAAGCTGGGAGAAGCCGGCGTGGCGACGCGGCAGCAGAGGCGGTCTTGAAAGTCAGGTGAGGGTGCCTCCGAGGGCAGTGGACTGCGGCTGCTGGCTCTTTGCCAAGGAGGAGGATGCAAGAGCAGTGGAGGACACTCGTGTGCATGGATGACATGGAGAGGGTGAGGACAGACTGAAAGCGAGGAGCCTTTGTGACCGGCTGGACATTATTTCTCACCAAGGATCAACCCAGCTTCCCCGTTTCTGAGCCCTTCTCCCACACCCCTTATCTGTGGTGGGGTACATGGCAATGGATGTGCCCTGGCCTCGGAGCAGCCCTGAAGGCACAAGTGGCTGATTAGCCAAGACCTTCAGACTGGTCACAATGCAACGTGCTACTGGCACATGTGTCCACTGCTTCAGTTACAGCCTTGAGACTCAGCCTGTCCCGAGATACTCGTCCAGACAAGGTGAGAAGACTCTTAACTGCCTCGGGCTTGGGTGGTATCTCATCCTGAAGGCCTTGGGGTTACTTTCTGTTTCCTCCCTGATGCTTCCTGTGGTGGCAGAATACAAAGCACATCGTTTGGGGTGAGCAGATGCCAATTAGGGCCTGATTCTACTGCTTCAGGTTGTGTGACCCCAGGCGACCTCCGTGCATCTCTCGCTCTCCCTCCCCTGCCTGGAAGATGAAGAGCTTTCGTATCAAGGGACAAATAAAGTCATGACTGTTGAGGCCTTGGAAACGCCAGAGTTCTGAAGACATGGTGGCATCTGCTGAGCACGAGCAAGAGGCCAGGATGAGTGGGGATGGAGTCAAGAATGAAGAAATGGCGGACAGTGCATTTCCCACAGTGCGCGCTCCATAGAGCCACGTGAGGGCTGTCACCTGAACACACGTGCCCAGGCCTGTTGTCACATGACATGTGACATGCAGGATGGTCCAGAGCCTTCATGTCTCAAAACGTGCTAAGAGCTGATCTACTGGAGGGTGTTGAAAAGACGTAGAGTGTTTCTCACTTTCCTCATGGAGCTCAGAGAGTCGGTCAGTCTTTAAATGAAAAAGGAGATACCCACTTGGAATCTGGGGAGCTTGAGTAGAGCCACTGACTTTGGCCAAAGGAAGCCCAGGTCTCTTTGTGCTCGACAGACATTTGAACAGCTAGAATACAAATACAGTCAAAGCAGTGGAACTTAGAAAAGAAACGCCCTGGGATACTTTTAAAAAAAAAATCATGACTTTGAATATTAATAAGCAATAAGAATGCACGTCTAAGACTTGATGATGTAGGGAAAATACCGGGAGGGAGTGGGTTATCTCTTGAATTAATTTCCCACTTGGGTCCTAACCCTGACAGCAACCTGTGCAAAGCCACCGCTCTCACCAGGAGGACTCAGCACAGTGGCCAGCAAGATTCGGGGCCATCTTGATCCCAGGCCAAGACAGCTCTCAATGGCCTCTCTTGGCTTATTTCTCCGTTGCTGATAAGTTACGCTGCAGGAAGATTCCAGCCCACTCCAGATCCCATGTGCTCGGAGCTTGACCAATTTGCCATTAGCACACCTGGTGGTTACTGTAACCTCTAAGAGAAAAATCAGCATCTCAAGGTGGCCAAGGTTGAGACTGGAATTTCTCTTCCTTCCTTCACTTAACAATGACCAGGAGGAAGGGCATGTTCCAACCTTAAATATTTGATGATGTTCAGCTCTGAGAGGGGAAAGGTTGAGTTGTTTTGAACCTTGTTCCCAGAAGGGCCAAGGGGTATTATTAAACACATCCATTACGGCAGACACTTGAGATGGGAGTTTCACAACCCTAGAAGAAAATGCCCCTGGGACTTCCCGGAGACCCATCCCTGGGGCTCTTCCTGGGGTCACCCGGCCTGGACCCTTATACTCTTTTAGTCCAACTTGAAGGTAGTTTGAGAATGAAGATAAATGCATGGAGAATATATTCCCGCTGCCCTTTACAAATGGAGGAGTACCTGAAAGCAAGACCTTATACCATCAAAAATACCTTTGCCAACCCAGACACCTTCAGGCACCAGCACGGAGGAGGGCTTCTCAGAACACAGCTCAGCACTCAAGTCAGAGCCTCTCCGCAGAATGAGGAAGAACCTTCCTGTCAATCAAACCTTATCCTCACTCTGGGATGACACTCATGGCCCAAACCTTGCAGCATCTGTCCTTTGAGATAACGTTCCCCTTTCTGTTTCCCTTCTATGAACTCGAGCAGCCCCTATCATCATCAACACCCACATTTTCTTGTGAGTGACTTAAAGCATCAGATTTGCACCCTTCAGCTTGGTCTTAAGTTTCATTAAGATTCAGACTTAATCTTCTTGACTACTGGCGGCACTTGATTCCATGATGGGCACATAGTAGGCTCTTTCTGAGTACTGGTTGTTCTCTGGGATATCCACCAAGCATCTGGAGATGGTAGCCATGCTGATTTAATAGTGTGATTATCTATTTGTTTCCAGCAATAGAAGTCAAGCTAAGAGGAACAAGCAACCTTATTTATGTCAGGTCATCTTTCCCATTACATATTCCGTTGTATTAGTGTGTGTGATGCCTTCACCTAGCAACCTAACAGCATTGTTTAAAAATGTTCCTGCAACACATGCATTGAACACACACAATCACCATCCTTTTTGTTTGCTTGTCTGAGCAAGGAACACCAAGGAACTTATTGCTCTGGTGTTAGCTCTCTGGCCAGACATGAAAAAGCACGGGAAGGATAAGACATAGATATTAGTGTCTGATTGTAGGAGGGAAAAGAAATCTGTATTCCTCCCTTTGACAATTGACCCCGTATAGGGAAAAGTGCCACGCGTTTGAGAAAGAGAAAATGCTAAATCTGTCCTTCACATAATACATCTCTGCTTAGGGATGTAGAGATTGGGGGGCAAACACATTGAATCACTCCTTCTTTCATTATTTTTGACATTGATTTGTCATTAGGAAAATTTATTAGGCTCCAAATTAAATTGATTTGAAGAATCATTAATTCATGGGATGAAGCCGGAGCCGTTTGGCTTCCCCACACTGAAATGAGGCAGTATTGATAAAACAAAGGGGAAAATATCAGAGCTGTTTAAAATCCACTTTTTCCTACCTGGAGAAATATTTTGGACATAAATTTGGGAGGATATTCTATTAGTCAACCTCGGTCAAATTTCGACCAGAAGAGGATTTTTCCAATATCTAAATCAGAGGGACAGAGGGGTATTAATTTCACAGAGGTCATTCAGAAAAGTGAAAGTCACCAGCTAACCCAGCCACAGAAATAGGGATTTAAGCCCAGCCTCCCGCCTTGTCCTACAAAAGGCCCCAAATCCATCTTACATGCACCCAGCACTGCCCCCACCACGGCGGTGACTCTACATCACGCCAGCGACCACCTGGTTTCATGAGGTTTTTCGAGATGGTAGGCAGTCCTGCTGTGTGTCCAAGGACTGTGGTTTGAAAATGATGAAAGAAACTTAGGAAAAGGGACATGTTCACACGGAAGAAGAGCCCAGGAGCGTGGCTTGGTCAGGGCTAGAAGGTGGTCAGATAATGTCCCCAAGACATTGTTTGTGCTCTCTCTCTCTCTCTCTCTCTCTCTCTCTCTCTCTCTCTCTCTCTGTTTCTCTCTTTTTCTCTCCCTCCTTCTCTTTTCCTTCCTCTGCTTTTTGACTCTGGCAGGCTCCCCCCATGCAGAGGCACCCATTGGGGAAAATGGCTTCCTTTCCTCAAGCATTCCAACAAAAGTCCATGAACTGAGTTTCTTTCTTTTGGCAGGGAACTCGCTCATTTATTTCCTCATGCTTTCAATTGTCCTCTTGCCCATCTGTCCACCACTATCCCTCTCTCCATCTTGTGCTACATTTGGGGGTCAGAAGGAGCCATTCCTTCAACGCCCCTCCTCTTGAACCTCCAAGAATACAATGAAAATACGGTGACGGGCGATGTGGCTGCTTTGACTGCTCTGGAAATCCCTGAAAATGAAAAATGACTTAGCCTTCCAGACAAATGGGGAGGCCTGTAAGAGGAGCACTGATTCTAAGGGGTGAAGAGTTAAGTTTACAATTCACTTCACTCGTTGACATGGTGATATTTGGGGTCCTCTGGAGTGCAGAGCGAGGGTCCAGGAATGTCACACATGGCGGAGAGCTGTGTGTCTGGACCCCCACAAGCAGAGGTGAAAATCCCCAGAGAGGAGTTGGATTTGAAATGGCAGTGCCTGGTGACCAAATAAAAAGAACTATAACCACGTACACTCACACACACAAACTTCCTTTAGTTACTTTGCAATTTAAATAGTAGCGTGCACTGGAGCCCGGCTCTTTTAAACTCTGCTGGCCTTTGAGCGTGTGTCTATGCCCATCTTATGCATTCTTCCAGAATTTGGGAGAGTCCAGGCTGCAGAGCCTGCTCACAGCTCCTTCAACAAACCCACCTCCTCCTTGAAGCCCCCCTGGGCCCTTCCAGTCCCAAGAGATTGTGTTGGCCTAGAAACCTTAGCATGAGATTTGACATTTCTCTTCAGTGCTCTCCTGCCCCATTGGGGAGTTGGCTTAGCCCCTAGATGAATGGACACTCCCTGAACCTTTTCATCGATATGTCTTTGAGACCTTTGGTTTAGGAAAAAATTCATGGAACTAAAGACCTGATCACGAGTGCCTAGAGCATCACAATTTACATACCCCCTTTGTATTAATTATACGTCACCAAATATTTACACATGTTGAAAATCCCTGATGATTAACCCACATTTGACTGTGGGTGAGGCACTAGGTTGGGTGAATTTTATCTCTCTCCTCTTATTTCATCTCTCTAACAACCTTGCAAGAGTAAATATTATTGCAGGTTTCCCTTGCTATCCAAAAGTAGAATGTTCCTATTTGGTATGATTTGGTAAGTTATTTTGGGGGTCTGGAAATGCTCAAAATTTTTTCCATGTGAATTAACAGTAATAGTGTTCCCAGACTGAAAACAAAATCTACAGACGCATACCAAATAAGAAGGTTCTTCTTGCAAATAGCAGGGGAAACCTGGATTCTCAGTTGACAAGGTTTCAAAGAGGTTCAACAACTTGTCCAAGGTCACATGTCTCATTAGTAGCAAAACCAAGATCCAGACCCAGATCCCCATGCCTTCTCCAGAAATATTAGCTCATTGCTTTTGACACAGGAACACTGAAGACATACTTGCTGGATGAATGAATGAATGAATGAATGAATGAATGATTTTGGCATGCCTACATTTCGGCGTTTCCTATTGTAGTCCCGACTCTGATGTACAATATCAGGAGACTGAAATTTGGGAGCATTTGGCTCTAGCAGATCGTCCCATTCGCTCCCGTAGGAGCAAGTGACACAGTAAGTCCCAGACGGGGCTCCTTAGCTGAGCCTTATGGATCTCGCTGGGTTCATTAATGGCGGGGTGGTTCAAAGACAGTCAATACGCCCGTCGCTGCCTCCGACCAGGCTGCATGGAATAAAGGAATGCAGCTTCTTCCTGTGTTCTGCCCAAGCAGAGCATGTTGTGTGGGTAATTTCTGGTCTGGCCAGTAAAAACCTCCGGGAGCCTTCCTTTAGGTCTTTAATTATGAACTGTAGGGGACACCACAAAATAAATACTTAAAATGTCTAGACAACCAGTCATCAGGGCAGGATAATTAACTTCAAACATTCTAAATTGTTGGAGGAGTCGTTATTCACCTTCTGTAGTTCCTTTCTAGATCCTTCCCTGGCCAATATGTTTGCAGCAACGAGACTGGGGAACCAGCCGAAGCCTTTCCCTGGTACAAAGCAGCCTCTTTCCCTGGCTCTTAAATGACAAGTCACAAAATGACTGGAGAGCGAACAATAAAGGGACATAAACCGAGACCATTAGTTTTTCCAAGGAGGAAAAACCTTTTCGCTGAAACAAAACACAGAGCTGCACAAAGGCATACTGGGGGACGGGGAAATCATTGTCTTCTTTATTTAATTGATTGTATGTATTTCTGTCTTAATCTTTTATTACTGAGAAAAAGGTATCAAGCCACCCCGATTCTTGATTAGGGCTTAGTACCTCTGCTTCCGGACGTCAAAAATGCAATTAGGCCTTTGTTGAATTTGGGGTTTCTCCCCCAAAACGTTCTCACCTCCCATGGGCTGCCTCCAGGAAGCACTGCCAGCCTGAGGCACACATTAATTTTGCCATGATGCAAAAACAAACACTGTGGACACTCCATGAAAGAGGTACGATTTCACAAAGAGAATGCTGTGGACACCTCAGGCCCCAGGCCTCGCTTTAGAGGGGCCTCTGCAGACTGGGGGGCCTCGTTGGTGATCAGGTCTGAAACCTGAATGCGAGCAGCCTGGCTTTGGGCAACGAATAGGCCTTCAAACTCCCAGCCACCCAGCGTGGAGCTGAGCTTGGCTCCGAGGCAAAGAAAAGCTGTTCCAAATGTCAACAGCTTTCTTCTCCCCACTTTTACATCCTCCTCCTAGCAGACAATCTCTTCTAAGACACCAAATAATTAATAAGAATTCTCATTGTTTGATCCCAATGTCATTTTCCTTTAAGTCAAAGAAATGCCACGTCAACCGTTATTTAATGAATATTTTATATCACATTTATAATGACCATATTTAATTGCCACAGCTCTAATTAAAGGTGATATCCAATTGCATGCATGTACTTTTTAAAAACCATAATTGTCTTGTGCAAGCCACTGAATAGATTTAAGAATCTTCAATAACAAAATTACATTAATAGCATATGCTATTAAATATGATTGATGGCAAAATTGGACCCCTCCTGGTTCCCTACCACACAAAAGCACACACTGCTTTTGAAGATGGTGCCTCGAGTGTCAACAAGAGAGCCAGGGAAATAGGCTGGTACCACCAAGGCCTGCCTTTCCCCAAGAAAGGGCAACATCTTGGTAAGAATAAGAGGTGCCGGCCTAACATGTGAGCTAGGATGGGTTGGTGAAAATTTACCTGGCGAGCTCTGTGTGGCAACCCTGCACCCAGCAAGGGCTCGAGGAACCCACGATGGAGAGGTACTTCGAGGTAGGTGGCATTTTTCCAGAAAGTTCTTTGCTGGCTGCCATCTCTGCATGCCTGCCTCCGCCCCCCCCCCCCCCAGGAGAAAGCACAAGCCAGCAGCCAGACTCCTTGCTTTGCCAAGGAGTATGGAGAGTGGAACATGTGTGCCTCTGCCCCCCACAGCCAGGCCTCAAAAGTCTTCATCAACTAGAAACTGGACAAGGGGTCAGAAAAACATCAGAGGAAAGAAAGAAGAGAAACAGCAGACCCCAAGAGCTAAAATGATCAAGACAGAAGGAAGGGGACCAAGTGTTTGTGGCTGTCTAGTTCCCATTGGATCCCGATCACATTTTTTTCTAAGAGTGGAGATGAGGAAATTCAGGAGAGTGAGTGATTTGATCTTCAAACGCCCAACCCCACACTCTTGCAGAGCACGCTGTGTGATGCTGTGAAAGCGTGGGTGCCTGCCAGCGCCCTGCAGCGCTTGAGTTGAATCCACTGTTTGCTTCTCTGCTCCAGTTTCTGCATCTACAGAAAGGACTCCTTGTTGGGAAGGGAGGTGGTAACTAAGCCATTTTGGTCTGTTACCCCCAATCTTCAGCAGGATTTGTTGATGGGAAGCTGGGGTCAAGGCTTGGTGCTCACAGAACACGGCTCAGTCTCGTGGAAGGAAACATGGAGACAGGAAATGGATCCCAAGACAGCTCTGAATGTTCTCACTCTGATGAGCGGCCGGTTTCCCTTGTTCTCCTGTGCATTTGACTCAGGCTGGGCAGGAACAGCACAAACCCCCTACACGTCACTGATACTCTGAGTGGCGACAGCAGCAGCTGCCAGCACCTGGTTCCGTGAAATAGCCTCCTCACCCCGTGTCATGAGCTATTCTAGACCAAATTCCATTGACTCTTTCGGGAGTAGATGCCTTTATTATTCTCTCTGCTAACCAAGAAACCACGTTTCCAGAGAGTTAAGCGACCAAGTCTCACAGTCTGTGGTCAGATTCAGCACTTGAACCCAGGATCAGCTGAACTGCAGGATTTTGCCCTTTACCACAAGGTTGTACAGTCTCACTAGAGCAAGATGGTTGAAACTTCTGGAAGAATGGCCCTTTCCTCTACTCTGGCAGGTGGATGACTTTGCCTGGAGGGCCTTGTTTGTTAGCCTGAAACTAACCTCATAAATGTTGATGGATACAAGCTCATTATTTTTCATCATACTGGCTCTGGGATGACTGAGGAGAAACAGTTACGGTGAGAATAAGGCCGCATGCCTGAGGATGTGGCCTCACAGGCTTCCAGTTCCCCCTGTCCTTGCTGTTCAGGCAGAAGGACTAGACCATCTTCCACCTCCACCAACATGCACATGTAAGGTCCTGGCTCCTGGCCCATCTGGTGGAAGCACGTGTCTCAACCCCTCATCACACACAGATGGCGCCAATATAAACCAGAGCAGAGATGAGATTTCTTGGTCAATTAAGTTTCAAATATTAGACAGTAAAACCACATCACTGATGGGCAGCGATAAAGACCGAGGAAAACCTGACTCGGGGTATAATTTCTCCAACTTTATTGATGTATGATTGATACATGTCAGTTGCACAGGATCGTGGTGAGCTTGTGGTGTTTGGAGGTGGGTGTGGGGTGGTGATCAGCGTGTGAAGAGGTGTGAGCCTGTGCCCCTGAAACACACACAATGTTGTCAACTAGTCAACTAAAGAAATAGCACAGCCGCAACCAGAACACTCAGTTGTATCTATTTAGGTTGTAAAATGTGATGCCTTGGTGATGGTTTAATCTTCATGATGGGTTACTGTATGTATATATTGTGAGATGATTACCACATCAGGTTAATTTCCACAGCCATTGTCTCACATGGTTACCTTTGTGTGTAGGTGGCAAGAGCACTGAAGATCAACTCTCAGCAAATTTCAGCTACACAATGCAGTAGTGATGACTATAATCACCACACTGCATGTTATGGCCCCAGAACTGGTTCGTTTCATAACTGAGAGCTTATCCCCTTGGACCAACATCTCCCCATTTCCCCACCTCTCAACCCTGGGTGCCACTGTTCTACTCAGGGTCTGTGAGTTCCCCTGTTTTAGAGCCCATATATATATGTGAGATCACACAGTATTTTTCTCTCTCGTCATAGATTTTTAGAGATGCTATTGTGATTCCTTCTAGCAACATTTCTAATGAGCAATAAACATCTAAAATATTTCATTTCACTAAAAAGAGGCAAATGTGAAATTTCAGAAGAATATGTCATTTTTATCAATAAAACTGGCAAAGATTAGAAGAAACTTATATGACCCAGTAATTTTTAAAAACTACTGATACGAGCAGCAAGTGAAGGGAGTTGAAAAGGTTACATACCGTATGATGATTGTGTGACATTCTGGGGAAAACAAACTATAGGAACACGAGGGGGTCAGAAGAGGAATTGGCTACACAGGAGTCTGGGGAAATATTCTGGAAGCTGGAACTGTTTTATATCTAGATTGTGCTGATGATTTCCCAACAATACACATTTGTCAAAACTTGGACAACTTGACATTAAGAATGGTGAATTTTTACGTAGGTGAATTAGTTAAATTTTAAAATGGAAAAACGAGCATACTTAATTTTATAGAAAAAAAGACATTTTAGAAAGTCATATACCAGAATTTTAACAGTTTTTTAAAATCTGCTATGGTGTTTCTTTCTTTCCTGACCTCTCTAAATTATATGAAATTCCTCATAGTAGACATATATTTTTACTTATCAAGGCTGAAAAAAACATTTCCATATTCATTTAAAAGTCAGAAAGAAAGATAATTTCCAGTGTTAATGAGTAGATAATAAAATAAATGCCCTATGTCGCATTTGTAAAAGTTCATATTGATGATATAGTGATATGTCTCAAAGGCATTAAAATTTATATGCCCGTTTTGGCATTTATAGAAGAAAGTGAAAGTTATATCTGTACATGAATATTCACTGAACTGTTTATAATTGAGAAAACTTTGAAGAAGTATAAATATCTAATGATAGAAGATTGGTTAAGTGAATTGTAACACGCTCATTGGAAGAGATTATAATCATGAACACTCACCACGATTTAGTATAGGAAGACCTTCATGACAAAGAAGCATATCTTACTGTGCATATGAATATTTCAGTTACATATTGTCAAAGTTATTTTTGTCTGGGTAATAACATACTTTCAAGTCATTATTTTTTCTTTTTTCCGATTTCTTAATCACTGAATCATGTGCGATCAAATGTATAAGGTACTTGCTGTTGATACACATCATTAGATTGTTCTTTTCATCTTTTCGTTTTTATCCTTATTAAGGCTTTTTTGTGACCAATTCTGGAATGTCTGGTAGGAATGTGGTTGTATGTGTAAAATTATAATTTCCTTTCATTTTTTTCATTGCTTGACTTTGAACATTTCTGTCACTACTTTAGTATTTTTCAGTCCAAGTTAGTGGTTGCTGCCCTTTAGCAGATGGGATTAATCTTTCATGATTCAAAATGCATTTGGAGTCAGGTCCACCAACTTATTTTTGTTTCCCATTCAGTGTTTCCCTTTGTGCCCTCGCCCCCTCACTGACTTTTCTGTTTCCTGTTGTTGGTGTTTTCTTTGTGTTGTCAGACAGCTTAAGAGTTTATCAATCACTTTTCACTTCTTTAGCGCCTCTTTTACACTTTTTTTTTTATAAATTTGTTTATTTCTCTGTAGAAGAGCTGGGGTACAGGCCAGAGGTGGGGGGTGAGAGGATTCACCAGAGACAGAGTGGGGAGCAGAATAGGAGGATCCACTGAAATCCACTGCTGAGGGGAGCCCCGGGGAGGCAGGAGAGGTCTGCTGCGCTATGTGGGTTGCTCCCTGGCCGGGGATCAAACTCAGGCTATGGTAGTGACAGTGCTGAGACTTAACCTCTAGGCCACCAGGGAGGCCCCTACTTTACATTTCTAACATCCATACATAACACATTTTCTGACAGAACCCAAGGTTATCCATGGTTCTACTTTCCTCCCACTGAAGCCAATAATGTCAGTGTATTTTCCTACACAGTTTCCTTTTCATGACTGTTGGACTGCCAACCCCAGTTCAGAAAGGATGGCTTGTTAGACCACAGATAAGCACTAATTACATTGACATTTTCAAAACCATACCTGGGATATTTTTCCTTTATTTTTTCTCCCTCCACCTAGACTTCTCGTCTTCTTAGTGAAGCACATCCTTTGGTAATTCTTTCAGCAAAGGCCTGCCAAAACTGTTCCCCTAGCAATATTTAAATTTATTTTCATTTTTAAAATATCATGGCTAGGTCGAAGAATCTAGGTTGGCCATTATTTTTCTCATTACTTTATATGGTTCCATGATTATCTAAGAGTAATCTGGTTTTTATTTTAACTAAATTTTAAAATGTTAAGATCATTATAGATTCAAACAATGAATAATACAGAAATAATACAGTGAGATTCTGTGTATCCTTTGCCCAAGCTCCTCCAGTGGTAACTTCTTGAAAAACCATATAGTACACTATCCCAGGGAGAAGCCTGACCTGTGTGTCAGGAGCCGGACATTTCTCTCACCTCAAGGATCCCTTACGTTGCCCTTTTCATAGTCACTTCCTGGCCCTTCCTGCTGCTCCCGCTTGAGAGCTCCTTGTTGTAATTTTGTCACTTTAGAAGCATTATGGAAGTAAAGGCATGTAGTTGGTAGTCTTTTGCGATTTACTCTTTTCAGCTTAATCCTCTGGAGAATCGTGTGGTCACTAAGTGTGTCGATGGCTCCCTCACATTGCTGAGCAGTGTTCCCTGGTGGAAGCATCACAGCTTGCCAGGCCATTCTCCTGTGGGAAGACACTGGGCTGTCTCCAGTTGGGGGCTGCTGGGAGTGACTCACACTTCTTGGGGGAAAATGCCCGATAGTGCAGTAGTCTGGCGTTTATGAGTCCTCGGAGACCTTTAGATCAACTGCTCTCTCAGAACAAAGGCTTTGCTTCAAATTTCGAAAATTCTGTTATCATGCTTAATTGCTTTTTCACTATAACCTCCTTGGTTTTTTAGTTTTCCTCTTGGAACTCAAGTTTCTCAGTTTTTCATCTCTGTATGAATTTGTGTTGCAGGCTTGATGATGTCTTCAATTCAGTGACTTGAGTGTTTTTGTTTGTTTGTTTTTTTTTTTTTTGGATTATCATTTCCAGTCAAAGATTGCCCTGTCCTTTGAGATTTGATTTATCTCTAGGATTTCTAACTCTTTCCTCCGCGCCTCCTCCTTTTCCTATCTTATTTCTGCCTCTTTTGCTTTATAATAACTTTTTATTTCTTACATGGATAGTATATTTTTATTTATGTTGTGAATGATACTGAGTATACTTATTTTAATGGCCTTTCCAGATATTTTGATTTTGCTGTCCACCTTGAATAAAATCCTCTCTATGTATTGGTTTTATTGGCTCCTAATTTTCCATATGTGTTTAGGGTTTTAGGCTCCTCTTGAGTGACAATCTCTTATGCTAATTGTTCATATGTTGCCTCAGTTGATGCATCTCTCTCTATCCAGCTGGTCTCTTTTCACCTCCTTCCAGGATTCCAGGGTGCTTAGGGCTCTTCCCTGGCTCTTCCTCAGGCAGTTTATATAATGTTTCTCCAGTGAACTGTAGCAATGGAGCAGTTGCTTCCCTAGCCCTTCCACCATGGATGCTTCTGTAAAATTTAATAAAAATAAATCATTAGAATCGTAATTGCTGACAATATATCTTGGCCATGTCATATTGCATAAAAAGTTATAAGTGCTTATACTCATTTATTCTTTCATGTGCCAATAACAGAGTCCACAGATTAGTATCAGCTGCGACACCACACCACACCTTCCGTTGGGGCTCTTGGACATGGGGGATTTTACAGATCCCAACCTGGCCCCACTGCTGTCTTGGCCTGAGAGTCTGTATGTGCTTCTGTCTTTCTTTCTAGGTAATCAGCTTTTGGAAACCACAATCCCAGGAGCAGACATTAACATTTTTCCCAGTCTCCTTTTACAGGAAGGGATGTGGTGTCTGAGTCCCTAATTTCAAAAAGTGAAACTGATTCAGTTCTCAACTTCACTTGAGAAACTTCACAGAAGTCAAAATTAATACTTCCACGCCGGTGTGCTTAGCTCTGCTCTGCTTCTGAGTCTCTGTTCTGCTTCTAGACATGAGGATGCTGTTGCAGGATTAGTCGTATCTTTTCAATCTTTTAATTTTAATAGTGTATCAAATAATAAGCAGTTGCCTTCTTGATGTCATTTTCCTTCCTGCTTTATAACAAAACCCGGTGATGTGTCCATCGGTTCAGGGCCAGATTCTTCTGGGAAGTCTAGCTCCAGCTCAGATATAGGCTGGGACTGTGATTGATTTAAATTGGTCATGTGACCCATGAAAAAAATGAGATGGGAGGAGAAATCTGAAGGGGGCTTCTGGGGAAGCTTTCTTCCCTGAAAAAAAAAAAAAAAAAAAAGGCACCAAGAGAAACATTCTCCTCCTGCATGTTGATGCAGTCGGGGTGATTGTAGAGAAATATCTCTCTCATGGCCTCAAGAGAGTCCACTTAAATAAAGCCAATACATGGGAGAAAGCAGAGCTGAAGAGCAAAAAGAAAGGCCTTTGGAGAGTCATTCCATCACTGAATCAGCCAACCCAGAAGCCAGCCCACCTTCTTTCTGACTTGCACAATCCCTTGTGAAACTACTGCACATTCTTTGAACTGCTTTGAGACAGAATCGTGGTGTTCCTTTCAGCTGAAGGCCTCCTACTCCAGTGCCTATTGCTGTTGTCTGTTTAGCACTGGGTAGTTCTGTGTCTATTCATGTAACTTTTAGGGTGATGCTTTCAAATGCAAGAAATAACTGAAAATTAGCTTCAGAAAAGTTCACAGATACTTTTGGAGAATTGCTTAAGGAATGCATGAGAATATTTTCTCATCTGCCTATTGATTTTGATTAATAAATGGGCATTTTGGAAATGTACTTCATTCAAGGCACGATTGACTCAGTGCCTGCTAAATGCCAAACGCAGTAGGAGCCACAGGGTGTTAAAGGAATCTGGTGATGGAGAAAAGACATAATAACAATATAAATAGTGTGGTCTGTGCCCATGAGGTAGACACGTAGCATATGATGTAGAGGTCAGAAAAATGAACAAGTAGGACTATATAAACATTCTCAGGGAATGTTTGTTTCCATGCATTGCTGGGTTACCAAATCCTTTCTCTATTGATCCAGCTGAAACCCCACCCTCGCCCACCCTCACACTCAGATGGTGTAAATGCTGAGTTAAGGTAAAACAGATTGTTGAGGATTTTCGCTATAGGATTGATATATTTCAGCATGATTTCCAGCTCACTCAAAATCTCTAGTTAACATGTCTTTGAATGCAAGTGAGGCAGTTATCAAATTTGAAGAGATATTCCTTAGGGTGGTGTGTTCATTAAATGTGTAACTTTGTCAGAGCGCCACCGCGTTACGGATATTTTTACAGCCAAGTGGTGAGAAAAGTACCTTTGGAATAGTTACTTACTGACAGCATATAAAGTGAAAATTGCGCGTTCTCAAATCTTTACACATTTCAGTGACTTATCATTGGTTCCTTAGACTGCTGGAGACTCGTGTGAAGCATGCCTGCGGGCTACATATGTTAAAACTTAACAGGAAAAATGTGCACCAGAACTCAGATGCAAGAATCTTTTCGATCAGTCCTTCGGTGTGCCTGCTCATTGAGCCGGATTATTAGTGGTTTCTTGACAACTGAGTCTCAAGCAGCAACCCGATTTTTGTGTGCAGAAGAAATAGCTGCAAGGCTGACCCATTCTTTGGTTGTTTGTGAAAATCATCACCTAGATTTCCATTTCCTTCTTGCTCAAGGCAGAGGAGTTGGATTCTGTTTTATTTAGTTTTAGAAAATCGTCTTTTTTTTTTTTTCTTTTAAAACTAGACTAGAGTACACAGAAAGCTAGAAAAGGGAAGAAGTGTTGACGACATAGTCAGGAATGTGTCTTGAGTCAAATTCTTTATAACAAAGAGATTTCCAAGCCCAGCCAATAGCCAGTGGATTTTGAGCAGCCCTCACTACATCAGAAACCAGACACTAGCAAGACACCCCGTGCGAGGCAGCTCCTGCGCTCATCAGTGACCTTTGTTTGCTCAGCAAACCCAATCAATATTTAAGGATGGATGAAGGAAGAAAAGCAAAGACAGAGGAAGGAGGAAAAAAAGGGAGAGTAAAATAAGAAGGAAGGAAGGAGGGAAGAAAAAACAATTATGGAAACAGTCGTAGAGGCTCAGGGGTCCCCAGAATCCAGGGACAGTGCCAAGTGGCCCCTACTTTGGGTCTGGGCTTGCTGTCCTCTGTTACGGGGTCAAGGGGCTGCACCGTGGCTGAATCAACAGAAATCGAGCACTAGCCAGATCAGTGGGTTTCCAGCAAATGCGGGTGTTGTGGTAATTGCTTTTCATTATGGGTGTCAGAGATAAAATGGGGACACTGCTGGGCGGTGGGAACGAGGGCACAGAGACAGAGAGATGAGCAGGATTTCTGGGTTAGTTGGGGTCCAGCACCCGTGATTCTTGGGCAGACCTTTCTCTCTGTGCCTGGAATCACAGCTTCAGGATCAACGGGCTGGAGAACCATCACTTGGGCTTTATCTGAGCAGTAGAAACTGACAAAGAAGCCCAAGAGATAAAACACAGAGGAGGAGAAACTAATTATATGCATATTATATATATTCCACTGTATAAATATACTTATAAATAAGATAAAATCTACTTATTTACTTAAAAGTACGGAGAAGACGATGTCTGGGTGCAAGCCCAATAGTGAAATCTGGGATAATGAAAGAAAGAAGCAGCTCTCCATCTTCTATAATCATCTGATTTGTTTTTTATTTTTGTTTTTATTGCAAAACAAGGAGATTCTCTCAGACAATCACTTGCAAACTGCTAAGTGTTCCTTTTATAGTCTTAAAATCTTCGTTTTAGCCCAAATGACAAGTTAAACCGTAGCCCGATGTCTTCAGACAAGTGTTTTAACCTGGCAACACCACTTAACGTGTTTGGGGGTCACCAGTCAGGGAGAGTAGATTTGATGAAGCCACAAGCAGGTAAATTCCTACGCATGGCGACTGCTTTCAGCCCCTGAAATATCTCCAAGAAGACAGTGGGAGTGTGGCCCGTCCGAGGGTCTCTGCAGACCCCCAGCCTCTGACTACCTCTACGTCTGATGACGTGTACCCAGAGCACTCACAGCGTGCCACCCCCAAGACAGTGTCGCCGAGAGACACTGGTCCCCGAGACAGTGGCCCCGAGACAGTGGCGCCTGTCACTGTCTCTTGGATACGGCGTCTAACTCGAAAGGCATTTTCCAGAACCTTTAGGTATTTCCATCTGTCTTTAAATTTCATCTCTTCAAACAATGATGCTGTGTTGCATCATCATTCCCCAGTTTTATAAATGGGGAAACTGAGGCTTAGTGAAATTAAAGGTTTTCCCAAGGGCAGTTCAGGGCCTTAGACCCACATCTGTCAACTCGGGAATTTTTGCTCTTAACCACGTGGCATTATTTTCCAAGTTTGCCAAAGCCTTGGTTCAGAACAGAGCTGGCCCTGACTCCTTCTGCATCCAGGAGGAAGGGGGATGGTCCCCAGGCATCAGAGGAGGGTAGGAATGGACCCCTGAGGACCCTCCCTCCTCCGGGTTCGCTCTGACAATGCTTTTCTCCTACCAGCTCTGCCGCCAACCCCACCCCCAGGCTGCTGGCATGGCTGTCAGGTTTCCTGCTCGGGGGAGAAGAAAGCCTGCCATCAGCAGGGGCCGTGGCTTGGAGCATCCCTGGGACGAGAAGCATCTGTTGCTGCTCCCATTGTTCCAGCTGAGAGCACGCTAATTGTCCTCTCCAAAGTTGGACTGCAGTCTCTTGCCAGGGGGAAATTATGGGCCCTTTTCAGCAGGCGCTGTCCTTTCCGCAGCTGTCAGCTGAATGGCCCCCGGTAGGAACAGGCTGCTTTGGAGGGGAGGAAGAGGGAGGCCCGTCGTGCATCCTGATCCGCACAGGGAAGGAAAGTTCTCACAGCCTCGGGAGGGGCCTGGCACCCACCAGACAGACACCACCCCCAAACAGCGGCAATCTGGCAATAACCCTCTTTGACCATCCTCTTGACTCAGGGGCATGCGTGATGGCCGCTGGTGCTTCTGGGGAATCACGGGCTTGAAGGGAGGCAGCTCAGGGAGTAAATCCAATCCAACAGGCTGGAGGTTCGAACTAAGCTGGGTCCTGATCCCAGCTCTGCCGCTCATTGGCGGTGACCTTGAGCCGAACCACTGCCACTCACCCACCTTACCCGCCAGCAGGGAGGTAAACATAAGCCAGGAAATAGCTACAAAACATCCAGCAGAGATTTGGGCATACAGTAGGTGCTCAGTAAGTGTGATTGATTGTAGTAGTGGTCGTTGTTGTCGTTGCTGTTGTGATACCTAAAAGTCCTGGGTCGTATCCATGGAGACAGCCTAAGAGGGGAGACAGGATCATAGCCTCATTTGGGTGTATTCGAAAAATATTCTAAGTCGCCTTGTACGTTCACGGTCCTGTGCTGGCCGCCAGCAGGAGGCTGCCCGCCAGGCCTGGCCCTGCTAGGCAGTCTCAGGATGGGGGTCGGGAAGCGGGGCTGGAGAAGCAGTTGGGGTTCTGGGGTGGCTACAAGCTTTCCAAACTCTGTTGGCAGGAGCTGAAGCTCAGTCCATGTCATGGGGCCCAGGGAGCTGTCTGTGCCGGGACTCCCTGGGGGCTCACTGCCATGGACCCGCAGCAGCACCTCCACTCGGGTCCTGGGGGAGGCGCGCTCAGTCCTCCGGTGCCTGCACTTCCCAGTGGCCGAGGTGCTTCTCTGTCCTTGGCCTCATTGTCTATAGAGCAGGGACAGCAGTGGAGTTGCCTGCACGGCTCTGGTGCCATGATGAGGGGCCCGGAGGCCACCGGGAGCGTCTTTGGAGTCCCAGTGAAAAGTGTTAGATGCCATTTGCTAGCTCAGCTGTTGTCTAGTTCTCCACCATGAAGATCCCCAGCTTGAATTATAAGAATCAGTAAGTCTGGGTCTCTCTCACGCACACACACACACATACACACACACACACCCCAGCCCTAACAAGCATATAATGTCACAGTCACATGTGCTCGTCATAATCGTGTCTTCCCATGTAGAGAAAGACGATACTCCTTAGGGGACCCCTATGAGAACCTTCCAGGTCTGGCTTCCACGCCCCCACCCCTCCTAAAGGGCAAACACCCCTGGGAGAGACGCAGCATGGACATAACCCACCACATCTGCAAGTGCCCAGTCACTCTGCAGACCAGGCAGAGTATGTATACAGGAGAGGCCACCCCCCCCCCAAAGAAGAGACACCGGGAGGGGCTCTGTGGTTGGATAAAGGAGTCTGGGGGTGAACAGGGCTCGGAGCAGGGGAAGACGTGGCAGAGGCCAAAGGTAACAGGGGTCAGCAGAGCTTCCTGGGGGAGCCGAGCAGGCCAGTGCCATCAGAACCAGACACTGGGTGAGGGGGGATGCGCATAGAATAGACAACGACCTGCAGAAGCCCTGCACAGGGCCCTGGTCATGTGGGGAGGGGGTGAATGGCAAGGGGGGGGGGAGGCAGCACTCTTTGGAGGCAGAGGCCCAGGAGGGCAAGGGTGAGATGCAAGGGGAGAAGTGGTTTCATGTGTGCTGCGTGGTCCAGAAGGTAGGTACCACTTTGCAGTGCACACAGGGATGTACAGCCTGTCCCTGGGCTGCAGGGAGGGACTGCACACCGGTGGGTCCACAGAGGGAAGAACGGGGGGGAGTAGGTCTTTCTCCCGTCACTCAGAGCATTCACCATTACTGATTGCTCTGTTCCAGGCTGCTGGCATTTACTCTCATCTGATTGATTCTCCCCTCTTCCACTTCCCGTGTGCCCATGCATGGGGGGTGAGGGGTGTGTGGCTCAGACTCTGGTCAGTGGAATATAGGCAGAAATGATGTATGTGTCACCCCACCTGTCCTGTAGACCCTCCACCTGCCGCTAGGGAACTGGGAACCAAGTTCTCCAAGGCCTTAGAAGGTGACCTGGAAGACCAAGGGGTGGGACCAAACCTGGTCCTCAAGTTGACCCATAGAAAACAGCCATTCTGGAGATAGCCCCCTGAAACACACCCCCGGACTTGGAGTAAGTGAGTAATAAAGTTCAGTTGTCTCAAGGCAGTGAGATTGGGAGTTGTTATTACAGGAAGCAGCATCATTGCCTCCTGAGTAGTGCTCATCCCCTACAGGTGCAGTGCTGGGCTCTCCCCTGGAAACATCACGCCACGCGAAAGGAGGGAATTTCGATCCCCAGTTAACAAAAGAATGAACTGAGATTCAGACACTATAAATAAATAATCACTTGCCCAAGGCCACACAGCAAGTAAAAGAACTTGGACATAAACCTAGTCCTACCTCACTCTTTCCACTGGGTCATCCTGCCCCGTCCTTAAGATGGGGAGGGGGCTGGCTTGGGAAGGGAGTGAGACAAAGCACACATCCAACAGGGACCCCTCCTGGCTTGGCTGGGCCAGCCCCTCCATGCAGAAAGGCTCCAGATGCTGATTTTACCCACAGTCTCACTCCAGAGAAAACTGGAGTCAGCTGCTAGGGAGACTCCAGTACTCTGCTATCATCCAGAATTTCCTCGAGGTGGATAGAGCGATTGAGAGGCTGGGAAGGGCCCTGTAATGAGCAATTAAAGGGGTTACATTTAAAAAAAAAAAAAAAAAAAAAGAAAGAAAAGCAGCATTTAACCAGAGTCAATGAAATTAGATAAAATTATCTGCTAGTCTTTATGAAAAGATCTAATGCTGTCCTCTACAATAAAGGCTCTATATGGCTTGCAAGATATAGTAAAATTAATTTTATATTGGGCTGCCAGGTGCTGTTAGAATAGCATGTTTATATAAACTTTCCCAGAGCTTCAAACATTGAGCTGTAAAGGCCAAGTCTCAGGGAGTGGCTTAGTGAAGAGAAACTCAGGTCCCTGCATTCTCCCTGGGGGCAAAGGCTCAGAAATCTTTATGGCTCTATATCCTGTTGGGTGATTTTCCTTAAACAGCCTCTCCCAACAACACCTGGTGGAGCCCTGAGCATGAATGGTGGGACCTGACTCTGGGTTCCTGAATTGGAAACTATTGTCTTTGCTGAAAACTAGGTGAGGATAGTTCCCATAGAGAGATACCAATTAGACTCCAGTTTCTGAATAAAAGGCAGCCGGCTCATAGCAAGTGTGAAGAAAAGAAACTTGACGAGAGGAAATCGGGACCTTGTTGAAAGTGCTGACTCCTGGGTAGCCAAGGGGAGCTGGAGTGGGGCGAGCAAGCGCTGCCCAGCTGTAGCCATACTGCCTGCTTCCCTCATGTCTGGACGGCACGGGGTCCGGGGGCATCAACAATGAAGCAGGAAAAGAGGTCACGAGGGACTCGTTCAGACCACGGAAATTGAGAAGCAACTGTGTGCCTGCATCACCCCTCTTTCCCTCCTGCTGGCTTCCTGCCCAAGAGCACAGTCCCCCGGAAATCACACGTTAAAGACAGCAGAGCCACAATGTGGAAGGAGCCTGGGTCCGCAACTCACCTCTTGGGGGCAAAATCACTCCCATCTAGGAAAATCCATTTTGAACATAATGTGAGTGAGAAATTAACTTCCGTTAGGCTGGGCTTAAGCCACTGTATTTGGGGAATTTATTTAGAACAGGTAATATTATCCCGATAGAGTAACATCCAACCCTCAGGCTGAGGAGGTACCTTCTTATATTATTCTTTAATATGCAGCATATATGTTGTTCTTCTCTGCAGTTGTGCCCACTGGCATTCCTGCTGATTGATTATGTAGCATTTTTATCAGTCTTTATTTGGCCCCGTAATCCTTTTCGCATTGTGATTATTACTAATTAATTGGAGCCGGCACTCAGAATAACATCTGTGTATTTTCCCAACATGAGTGTAAGTTCCTTGGGCTAAAGGTTTAAATATCCATCACTTAACATAATGCTAACACGTAACAGCAGCTCAAAAATGTTGGTTGAATGAAAGAAGAAAGCACAGGTAGATACTCTGTAAGTGAGGTCTTACTCTGATATACTCACCACCTTACTTAGGCAGGGGAGCTACGACAAAAAAGGGGGGGAGCACTAGAAACTATGAGCAAAGTCATTCAACTCAGGAATTAAAGATACTGGGGCTTTGGGGTAGTCATCCCAGGACAGTGGGTCTGTATTTTCTGATAACCTCTGACCTGTCCACTTGCCTCTGACCCTGCCTGCATAGAAAAAGCAAACCAAGTTATCCAGATCTCCTTGGAGACCCAACATCAGGAGAGGCGAGAGGGAAACTCCTGCTATTTTTTGAAGGTGTCTTGAATGACATCGCTAGACAGATGGGGTAACTGAGAGTCCTCCGGGGTGATGGTGACCTTCCGTTCCCGTGTGTGGCACTGAACCCAGCGGCTGGGCTCCTGCATCATTATCTCATCGGATCATTGTGTCTGTCCAAGTCATGAAAGCTGGTGGAGGACCGTGTGCGCCTTGGTGGTGGGTGTGGCGCGGTAAAAGACATCTGAAGAGGTGTGAGCCAGGACCTCTGAATCACTGCAGTGTTGGAGCCAATGTTACTGCAATTTAAAAAAAAAAAAAAAGATGAAAGAAAGAAAGTAGAGGGAAATTTACCCAGAAGGGGAAATGATCTTTCTTCACGGGAATATGAAATGACAGCATTACAAAATGTGAAAGACAGGCCAGTTCAAAACCCAGGACTCTTAAAATTTCAGCCACTCGCTCATTCATTCGGTGATGGTCATTAAGTTCTTGTTTATCAAGCCCTTGCGGGACCCTGGGTCTTGCTCGGTGAATGCTCACGCCAAGCTTCCACTTTGCAGACACGTATTTCTCCTTTACTCTTGGCATTTCACAAGGATAGTCCTTCCCCTTGCACACTTTCTCACACTGTCATGGCCAGAGTTGTGCGAAGAGCATCCTATGGCAAGAAAACTTTGAAACCCACTCAGAAATAGACACAGCCTGGGATTTGGCTGGAAGTAACAGAGTTACTGTAAAATAAATTTGTAAAATAAACTAGACTGTCCGTGGTGGGGCCCCGGGTACCTGGAGTTTTTCTTTCTGTGCCTCAGCTGTGCTTCAGATTTACAATTTGAAAAGTGCAGCTTTGTGCTGGGAGCCCATGGCCTGCCTTGCTGCAGCCAGGTGCTGTGGAGCCGTCGAAGCAAGATGTAAAGCATGAAGGCCTTTCCCGAGGGCTCTCAGTGGGGCTGGCCAGTCTGCGGTGGCTCATCCTGGGAGCCCTGTTGACGTGTGTAAACGTCCATCCCTTGACTCGTCCCTGCAGGGGAAGTTGAGTCTCTTGGAGGAACGTTGTGATGACAGCCAGTGGAAATTAATTGTTAGGGGGCCCTCCCTGGTGGCGTAAGGGGATATGTCTCAGCACTTTTAAGCTACCTGCAGCCACTGTGGCGCGAGTTCGATCCCTGGCCAGGGAGCTACCCACATGGCGCAGCAGACCTCTCCTGTCTCCCCGCTGCTCCCCTCAGCAGTGGATTTCAGTGGATCCGCCCGTTCTGCTCCCCACTCTGTCTCTGGGGAATCCTCTCCCCCCCACAACTCTGGCCTACACCCCACTTCTTCTTCACAAAAATAAATAAAAATTTGGAAAAAGAAAGGAATTAATCGTCTGGGGGGAACTTGATTTCTGTGATCCCGGTGCACATGGCAACGGTTGGGCAGAAGCAGCGAGCGCTTGGCAAGCTTTCAGGTTCCTCCTAAGCTGCTCTCCTCCCCATACTCCACTGTGGCCTCCACTCCAGCAATTCTCAAGCACAGCATTTCTATTCCTACTCCCCAATGTTGCATAAACAGTCTGAAATGGACCCTTTCCTTCTGTTTGTTTAAGCAAGTCCCTCTCCCGCCCCGATTCTTCTAAGTCGAATTCAGGGTTCTAGGGCCTGGAGAGAAGGGGCCACATCACACCTGCCTCACATCTCCCCTTGTTTCTCATGCTTGTATGTGCCCCATCCGTCCTGAGATAACAAGCCTGGTGCAGAAGAGGCCACATGCCTTGTCCTTCTCTGAGTTTGTGAGCTCTGGTGTGGCTGTTGTTTTACAGGCACTAAATGAGGCTTTTGGTGAGTGGATTCAAAAGAGATTTGGGGGGGGGGGCTCCCTGGTGGCGCAAGGGGTTAAGCACCGCACTGTGAAGCAATCTGCAGCCTCTGCACACAAGTTCAATCCCTGGCTGGCCAGGGAGCTACCCACATGGCGCGGCAGACCTCTCCTGCCTCACCTGCTGCTCCCTTCAGCAGTGTACTTCGTCAGTCTGCCTGTTCTGCTCCCCACTCTGTCTCTGGTGAATCCTCTCACCCCCCGCACCTCTGGCCTGTACCCCAGCTCTTGTATGCATGAATAAATAAATCTTTAAAAAACAGAGAGATTTGGGACCTAATGGGGTTGCCATCTGCTATGTACAGGTTTTGGGGGGGAGGCGGGGAGGCTGCCTAGTACTTATTTAAATTTCATCGAGTTGGCATTTGCTGGCAGCGCTGATAAGTTTCACGGGCTCAGCAGTTTCACATAGACCGGACCGCCACGTCCAGGAAACTCGGGTTCAGGGATAATCTGGACAACCTGGCCAGAGGGTCCTGGCAGGTGCAGAGCTAGAGATGGCGGCATCTGGAGTATAAGGTACACAAAGAGAAACTGAAGGAGCTGAGTCTTCACCTCTCGGGAGCTTTGGGAGGTCTGGAGAGAAGACGACCCGCACCTGGGCCCCAGCAGAGCCGCCCCCCGCCCCCCGCAGCCCGCAGGGTGGACGGTGGTGAGCGCAGAGGTGGCACTGGGGGGCTCGGGTGTCTGCGCGCCCACCCACTTGTGAAAGGCCCTTGATCCATCGCCCCGCAGGCGGCCCCCCGGGCCAGGCAGACCTCCAACATTAAAACGGGCAAATGAGGCCCCCGCCTTCACCTCCCCCACCTTTTTCCTCCCTCCGAGAGCGCTCTGGTGCCAGCACCATATGTTGAAAGGGCCCGAGCACAATCCTATTACCATTGCAGGAGGCATTAAATAATTACATTAATTTACCTAAATATGGAAAAAAAAAATCTTTACAAATCAGGGACACTTGGCAGATTTTCCGGCTGCACATTTTCCTCTTGGCACGGCGGGCTGTCCTGTGGGGGTCCTATTGCTACTTGGAGTGTTTCCTTTAATTGTGGGGCGCATGGCTTCTCTTGTTCTGTTTAATTTTCTCGAAGCTGGTTTCCCATTCTGGCTACAAACAGATTGTAGGAAAAAATGGCCACAAAAGTGCGGATTGTGCTCGAGTGTGCCCTAAGGGGGCGCGAGTAAAAATAGTAATTTCTTGGATATGAAACCTTCCACGGGGCAGCCTTCCACTGGGTTGCTTTATAAAAGACGCCGACGGGCTGGAAAGGGGGAGCAAAAAGGAGAGAGGGAAGGAGAAGGGGAAAACCGGGGAGGCCTGGGCGCTGGCGGGGGAGGCGGCCGGCAGAGCTCGGGCGCTGAGGACGGCGGGCGCGGCTGGCTCTGGCACTTCCTGGGCCTGTATCGCCGCCATCGGCTCTCACGGTGTCTGAACTACCCATGGGCCGCCCTCGGGGCTGCGGGGAGGGCGGTGCGAGCACACCTCGAAGGGAGGGTCCTTGAGGCCAGGAAGCTGCCCCACCCCGGCACTCAGGGCCAAGGAGAGGAAGGCACGGGGTCCTGGACACGGTGGGGGGAGCCCTGGGGCACACACACCCCCTGCCGGCCCTGGGGCACACACACCCCATCTCTCTGTTCTTCCCGCTCTGTCTGCTGCCGTGCCTCCCCTCGGAGTCGCCGTGCCCCCTCTGTCACTCAGCCCAGTACCGCTGAAGGGAGATGAGTTTGGAAATGGCGTCTCTGCAGGTGTAACGAGGCAGGGGAGAGCCCTCCTGGAAGGGAGTGAGTCCCTAAGCCAGGGTGTCTGGGGTCCCCGTAAAAAGAGGGGAGGAGACAGACAGGCATGCAGGGGGGTCGCGGCTGAGAGGTGCAGGGCAGCCGGGGAGCTGGGAGAGGCAAGGCGGGCCGCTCCTCCAGGTTGCAGAGGGCGAGTACTCTGAGGACACCTGGATGTGGAACTTCCAGTTTCCAGACCTGTGAGACAGCAGAGTTCTGTTGTTTTAAGTCATTCCTCTTGCAGGATGAGGTCAGGCAACCAGGAAATGAGCAGAGACTCCCACTGGCCGAACCCAGCTGGACGCCAGAGGACAAGAGAACCTGGTAGAAGCGTTGGATGGGAAGCTGGGGGCTGGGGGGCCTAGAGGATGGGTCTGGAGGAACAGAGAGAGCAGAAGGGCTCTCGGGATAGCCTGATGCAAAGACAGCCGCTTCAGAGACAAAACAGAAAAAGTTCTGGCAAGTGTCACCAAGCTTGGTTGCTGGTGGTTCTGCATGGGCCTCCCTGATGGCGCAAGGGTTAAGACACAACCTGTGAAGCTGTCCACAGTCTCTGCAGCACGAGTTCGATCCCTGGCCAGGGAGCTACCCACATGGCGCAGCAGACCTCTCCTGACTCGCCCGCTGCTCCCCTCCGCAGTGTATTTCAGTCAATCTGCCTGTTCTGCTCCCCACTCTGTCTCTGGTGAATCCTCTCACCCCCTGCATCTCTGGCCTGCACCCCAGCTCTTGTATGCATAAAAATAAATAAATAAATCTTTAAGGAAAAAAAAAAGAAAAATAATCGTGTCTGCAGCAGTGACATGAGCTCAGCACATAGAACGCTGATGACAAACCTGCCATTTAAGCCCTTGATCTTGCAATACCTGAAACCTCCCTCCAGTTTGCTTCAGCTACTGTCTCCAAAGACCTAAACGCCAGCAGGTGGTAATACAGGGCAGTTAATATCATGGCTCTGCCAAGCATGGGCGTCCATAGCAAGACCTTCTGCTAATCTTGGTGTCCTGCGCCACCAGCGAGGTCCCAGGAGACACCTTCTAGACAGGCAGATGGGGACATCCCTCCGTGGAGAGGAATCTGCATAGATGCATCTATCTTCATAGATAAACAGAGCCAGCCAGAGGAGGATTGATGGGCATTATCCGCCTACCTCCCCGCCTGCCATCCATCTGCAGCTAGAGAGAGAGTGTTCAGTTTGGAACCATGTCCAGGGGATGGTGAGCTGGGAGCAGGGCAGTTCTAGCGTCCAGCTTCATGAAACCAAAGCTCCAAGGGGGTATGACGTCGCCAGAGTCATCGGGGAGTTTTTAAGTCAACAAGGGCCGCCCCTAACACCCCGAAGTTGGCGTCACACATGCTTCTGGCACGTCCTCGCTGCTCTGGAGGCTTTAAAGAGGCTTTGAAAAAAATCCTGCGTCTGAACTTCTGCTCGCTCAGTGAACTCATCCGATTTACCAGATGCAGGAAAGCGAAACAAATGCCACGCGCAGCCGGTTCACCCCGCGTCTCGCTTGGGGGCGCCCCCGAAGCCGCGGGGGACAGCGCCCCAGCCTGCGCCAGCGCTGGGGATCACAGCGGAAGCATATTGTCATCAGATTAATTTCCCGACGCTCCTACCCCACCACAAAATCCTGAGAGAACTAGTGTCAAATACACTTAATAATTGCATAATTATGACATCTGTTACTCTCCAGCACCTCTTAGTGGAAAATTAACTGAAGAAATAGCAGGTTCAAAGATGTGTTAACACTCTGATAGCAGATTTAATTGAAATATGACGGGGGAGGATAATGGAGATTAAATTAAGCTCTCAGATAATCATCTGACACAAAGATAATTGAGCCAGCCTCTGCCGCGCTGATGAACGCTCGGGAGAGGCTGGCGGGGCGGGTTCCGAGCATCTTCCCCTTCAGGCAAAGTGGAACGCTCCCCACCCCCACCCCGTGTCTTGTCATTCAACATTTGTATCCTCCAAATCGATAACGGGAACAGCAGCATAATTGGAAATAAAAGATGATCTGAAATCCACAGGAAATTAGGTTGAGGTGCAGGGAGGGAATACAGTTGCATCCCAGACACGGGGTGACTTTTGGAGTCCGGCAAGAGCGGGGTGGCCGCCAGCCCTGCGTCTCCTGGGCCAATGCCTCTGGCCCGTGAGCGAAACAGGAGGGTCCCCAAGCAAAAGTGCATGATGCCAGGCACAACTGTCGCCGCGCTTTGTCCGTTCTCCATGCTCCACAGGGCAAGCTGGAGCTGGCACCTGGTGCCCAGGCCTGGGGTGGGGCAACCCCAGTGGGCAGAGGGGGTGATAAGTCAAGTATAGAAAATACAGGGGCCTCCCGGGTGGTGCAAGGGGTTGAATCTCAGCACTAAGAAGCTATTGGCAGCACAAGTTCCATCCCTGTAGCACAAGTTCCATCCCCGGGAAAGGAGCTGACCCACATGGCACGGCAGACCTCTCCTGCCTCGCCCGCTGCTCCCCTCAGCAGTGTATTTCAGTAGATCCGCCTGTTCTGTTCCCCACTCTGTCTCTGGTGAGTCCTCTCACCCCCACACCTCTGGCTACACCCCAGTTTGCTTGTATGCATAAATAAATCTTTAAAAAAAGAAAAAGAAAATACAAAGACAGTGATCAGTACCCCCAGTTCCACCAAAACCCAACTACTGAGTTCTGGGTTTTGGACTTTGAACCAATGTGATTTATCTACTTTACTGATGCCAATCACGAGAACATGTCGCGTTCCTCTAAGATTCCACTTAACACCCTGGGTGACTGGGCTGGGTCTGGTATCCAGGGTCCCAAGGATGCCAGTGTCTGTTTCACCATCCGGCTTCTCTTTCAAGACTCACTGAGGTGAGCTCTCAGGAGAAGCCCTCTTACTCATTTTGGAGAGGGCCTAAGATTATAAGAGATTCCATCACGCTGAAATCCGCGGGGCTGCTGGGGTCCTCCCAGCATCTCCAAGTACATTTTCACAACTGCTGGACATCAGCAGTAAATTGCATCTCCTGTGACCCCCAGCTAATCTGTGATGGCAAAATCTGTCCTATGATTTCTGTCCTAAATTTATTGATGCATCGAAGAACAAGGCATCCGTGAGAAGGCAATTTAGGGAGATTATTTTAATTATCTTCCTGCAACCAGATAATGTGGCACCAGAAATTCCTTCCAAAGAGGAGATTCTTGACCCTCCCCTGGCCTCCCTTTTTCTATCTCCAGGGGGGAGGTGTTGGGCCTATAAATCAACCAAACCCACCTTCCTCCTTCTGTTCTGATGCCGCTGCTGACACTGGGTTTCTGTGAAGGAGACAATACCTAGAGGAAAGGCTGGAAAACCCCACTGTGTCCACAGAGGTGACATGTCTTGCTGCTCCCACCCCTCGTAAGAATTTCTGTCGTTCCTTCGAGAAGTTGATTATGTTTTACATTGTGTATCATTTTGTCTTAGGCAAGTTGCACCATCAATAATATATTTTGCTGAGCATGTAAATCCCTTTACATATTTCAAAATAATATCTAATTAAAATGTCAAGGTTATAGCTCATGTGGCTGAAGTGGAGGGCTCCACCTCCTCCTTCAGCCTCTCAAAGGAACGTTTAAAATATGTCCTATAATTAGGAGCAATTATAAATTCCAATTAAAAAGGAAGCCACATAATTTTGAAGATATTTTTCTTTGATGTGACTTGCTTTAATTTATGTGCTTGTTGCACTAAATGGTCTCGGCTTCCTCAGATATATTTCCAGACAGAAAAGACCCCCAAAATTGCAGGGAGCAAAGCAGACCAAATCTGAGAAAAGTGGTAAAGTTCATTAAAAAGGGTTATTGCATCTATAACTTCTAGACTTGGTGTTCATCGATTAGAGATTAAACAGCATCCTTTGTACTACTCAGATTGGGATTTTTAATTAGGATGTCATTATTCCATAGATATACTGAATGCCAAATTGATTTTTGAAACCTTTTGAAATAATAGCTCTACTTCTGCAAAATGAAAATCATAATAGATTATTGACGTCTTCAGGAGTCTTGATCCAAGGGCATCCCCCCAATGTCAACACTTTCAATATTTTTAGTTTCATGCAAAGAGGCATCATAATTAGGCTTATAGTACAAGTTGGTGCCATCGACTCTGTGTTATTAATGCCAGTGGCATCACATTGATTACCCTTGACATGGGAGCACCGGCGTTGTTTATGGCTGAATTGTTTACATACCACAGACTCTGTCTTTTGTTTTTGCTTCATTGAAAAAGTGTGCATGTGTTCATATTCATAGCAAGTGGCATCATTTATTCACAAGATCAGAGGCTCACTATTTTTCTCAACCCATAGTGCCTTTTGTGTGTCAGGAATTTTTTTCAGAGTGCCCCTAGTTCAAGAGAGATACCCAGTAGTTCCAGTGATTAAGTACAAACGACTTTGTAAATATTTGCACCCTAATAACTTAGTAGGATTATTTTTTTTTTTACATTTTTAACGGACCGATTTATTAGGGAAAAGAGAGAGAAAAAGAGAGTTACCTGCATAGTCACAGGCAGGTAGGAGACCTGCTAAGTAGGATTATTAAAAAAAAAAAATACACAAATTGGGAGAAAAATATTGTTTATTTTATGCTCAAATACCCACAATTATTACAAACGGGATGTCTGTGCCTTTTAGGCTCCGCATAGCTTCTCCAGTTTGGGAATCAGCGGGGCCCCACTGCCTTCATTTCCAGATCCACATTGATTTTTATAAGATTCTTGCTTTAAAACAGAGCAAGCGTAGCAAAGCCAGCTACGCAAAGATAGGATGTCATGAAAAGATTGTACAATGCTCTGATTTGGAAACTGTGAGCTGCCTCAAACTAGCAGTTTGCATAGTGTCAATGTGTTTCCCTCAAATATATAAAATATCAGAATTTTCTGTGAATTTCTGGCAGCACCAGGGGTGCCTTGGCACACAGTTTGGGAAGCAGGGTATTTATGTGTGTCAATGTTATTACCTGTACAGCTATAATTTCCTGTCCACCTGTATGCCATAGAGGATATATATATGTGCCTTTTCTATTCTTAGTGCCTTGCACAGTGACTGACATACTCAATAGACGATGCGTATAAAGAAGTCCTTTTTGTTAGCACTTTTCCTGTTTTAATCTTTTTAATTCAAAATACGATCTGATAACGCGCACCCAGTGCCAAGCCAGTCACAGTGACACAGGAGGATATATATATTCTTTGGCACATACTCAAAAAGGCTTAAGCGGAGGAAATGATGAAAAGTCATCTCTATTTGAGACGTTTCGAAGATCCTCTCTGTGAAGAAAGGCTCATCTCTGCAGCCCCTAGGTTTTCTGTCACCCAGGAAAATGCCAGAACTCCCCGCAGCCGAAGCCCCAGTAGCCTCATCCATGTGCATGAGCCGGGAAGAACCGTCCCCCTCGCGGGCTGAGCGAGAAGGCACGCTGGGGTCTCTGTCCAGGGCTGCTCTGTCCTCGGAGGGAACACGTTCTGAAACGTGCAGCTGAGTGAAGGAGGCCGATACCAAAGGCCACACGTGTGGGATTCTGTGACGAGCCCTCTGGAGCAGACATGATCACAGAAACCAAAAGTGAAATCCTTGTCGTGAGGGGCACAGGGACTGACTGTCCAACATGGACATAGTTTCTGCTTGGGATGAAAACGTGCTGGTTGTGCAACTTGCAGATGTGCTGATTGCCACGGAGAACGGTTAAAGTGGTAGCTTTTCTGTGAGGTGTATTTTAAGACACACGCATCACACGCACAGCATGGAGAGATTTGTTGGAAAAAATAAAGACTCGACATGTAGCGCTCCACAGACACCATGTTCTTAGCCCCTGAAACTCCTAGAGAGACCCGGGCCCAGCAAACTTCTCCTGGAGAGGAGGGCCAGGGAGTGGCAGTTTTCGTCTGGGGAGGACACTGCTGAGTGCCACACTCTGCCCTGGAGCTCCAGAAGCTGCTGCAGACACACATGAACTCACCAGCACACGGCTGACTCCCAGCAAACCTCTATTTACTCTTGATTTTGAATTTCATGGGATTCTCACGCGTTACCAAATATTCTTTGGACTTTCGTCAACAACGTAATAAAAACCACTCTTACCTTGTGGGTCTCACTAGGCAGATTTAGCCCCTAAACTGAGGTGTTTGTACCCCTGATGGAGAACCCCAAATCAGTGATGAAACAGTCCCTTACCCAGGGTACGTGGAATTCTTCTGAATCCAGAGATGGTGCTTTGCTTGGCAAACTCATCAGTCCGTGCATTCGCCAGAGGGAGGTTCTCTGTGGTGGAGTCAGGAACCTGCAGTGGGTCCGATTTCTTCTTCTCGACACTTGCCTCGTGACCAGCCAGGTACCCAAGTTTGGGGTAGGCCCCGTCCATCCAGGAAGGGTGAAAGCCCGTTTGCTTCATGGTGGGATGTAAAGAAAGTCCTTTAAATCTCTTACAGGATTATTTCCACTGAAATAGAGGCCTTCAAATAAATTACGAAACGTAAGTGGGAAAAAAAAAAAAAAGACAGCATCAGGTAGAATTTATAAAAAGTAAGGGGGTGGGGCGGGGCACGGAGACCTCCAGTGCTGCTAAAATAAAATCTAAGCATGCTTTTAAATAAAAAGTCTGTAATGGCAGACTTTGGGGAGGTAATTTTGGAAGAGGAATAAGAGCATGTCCCAGCCCAGAGAATGGGACTCAGGCAGCTGCCTCATTGCAAATATAAGCAGGTTTGTTAAATAAAGCAGAATGTAAACCCCCATTTTATACCTACTTTGAGCTAAGGGTTAGGAAGACAAAAGTCTTGAAAAATTCATATTCTGTTTTGTTCTATGGGGGTTGGGGCTGGGAGGGGGGTAGCGGTGAAGAAATAGCAGAGAGTCTAGTGGTAAGAATGTAGTTCTTATTGAGGCCATCCCTGCCCCTGGAACTCTTAACCAAGAGAAATTTCTTCCTGTACATTCCTGCTGTTCCGCAATGAAGTGTCTTGTCAGTTGCTGCAACAGCCCAGGCTGGGGAGTAGACAGCTGGTTGCAATAGCCTCCTCCTCTGTCTGCGTGCCAAGGCCTCTCCTTCGAATGGCTCCCGAATCCTCTGCCAGGCAGGGTACTGGAAGGAGAGCGATGCTGGCCTTCAGCCTGGGCTGCTCGCTTGCATTTTAGTGACCTCCTTATCATCCTTCTTTACGAGTCTAGGTTTCTCCTCCCATCTCTGCACTGGAAGTCTCTGTCTTAGCTCAGGATATCCTCTTGTCTACACATTGGACAGTAATAGTCCACACTGGTCTCTAAATAATTTAAATATTTAATTACAGAGAAGATGACCACAACCTCCATGTCTCTCCAAGCTCAGAAAGGTTTCCTTCATTAGTTCTAACTTTATTTCCCATAAAATGGGAGGTCATTTGAGTAAAATGATAGTTGGGAAAAAAATTTAAACAGAACCAGCAAATAAACATGGTCTTTATGAGTTGTAACTTAATCCCTAGCTGATGTCATGTTTCATGTTTCAACTGCCAGAAAATGCCTGACATCTATATATCAGGCAGATTTATGGAGACTTCAGGGTAAGAGTTAAGAGGATTCCTTAAATAAGAATAGTGTGTTGGTCTGGGGGTAATTTGGAGCCTCTGTGATCCATAGATTGAAATGTGCACATTTGGGTAAATTATAGGAATAAGTCTTCACTTAGTCTCTTTTTATGTTTAAAAAGTCTTCAGATCTGGGAGGTGAGTGCATGAGAGAGAGAGGAGAGAGGACAGAGAGAGAAAGAGACTCAAAATACGGCTTTCCTTTGCCCCTATTTGGTCAATGAGGTTGCTCTGGCAAAAAGATGGCACGGGCAGACCTCAGAATCATAACCCACCCACCCCGACCCACTCCCGAGCGTCTCTTGGTGGCAGATGGCTGTCTTGGCTGTGACCAGGGGGTGACCAAGGAGGTGGCATGTGGCGGTTTCCTAACCAGAAATTCCTGTTGGATCTGCCTCACTGCAGCGGCGACCCCACAGGGGCTGAACCTCCCAGCACTCAGAGACTCAGAGACTAAACCTCCCTTCATCTTATGTAAGTTGGTGGCCACGAGCCACCAGCTGGCAAATTAAGTAAGGGGTGGCGCAAGCTGGGAGGGCAAACAGCTCCATATTTCATTTGGCTTACGCAGCAAAGGTGTGTTTGTTGTCTACTTGCTGCCCATCGTCGTTCTGGGTGTTCAGAGAGTAAACCTCCAGCTGATGGTGCAAGTACCCAGTGTCCTTCTGTCTGGTGTCTTGACCATCTGCAAAACCTAGGCGTGCTCCACTAGATTCTCCCTGAAAAGCGGGAGAGTGGTCAGGAGAACCGCAGGGGAGGTTTAATGGATCATCAGGCAGACACAGTCAAGGATCGTAGCCGCAAAGGATGCTGGGAGATGTAGACCCCTGGCTCCAACCTCCATTTTGAGGCCGATGTCCCCTCCTTGTATTGCATTATTGAATGTTGCAATTTGCTCAGAAACCAGGGGCACTGAAGTAAATATAAACCCAAAAGTAGCCGTTTTGCATGTGTAAGTCACTGCTGACCAGGAGTTTAAGGTCACTTAGTCCTGTCTGATGAGGGCACAGGACAAGTGTTGTCTCCGCCTTCGAGTGGGTCTCTGGCTGGGGCAGGGACTTCCCAACACCCTGGGCTGTGAAACTAAAAAGAGACGGACTTGAATCAAAACCTTGGTTTCCAGTGTTGCTTTTGCAGCTTTTACTGCTTCGTTCAAGTTGTCCTGGCACAAGGTGCTGTGGCAGGAGGCTCATCTCCTGAGAGAGAGGAGGAGACGTAGAAATGGGGGACCAGCCAAGTGAGGCTCCATTAAGAGTGGGTAACAGAGCCTCCCTGCTGGGGCGAGGTTTAAGTCTCAGTGATATCAAGCTATCGGCAGCCACTGCGGCATGAGTTCAATCCCCGGCCGGGGAGCTACCCACATGGTGCAGCAGACCTCGCCTGTCTCGCCCCCGCTGCTCCCCTCAGCAGTGGATTTCAGTGGATCCCCCATTTCTGCTCCCCACTCTGTCTCTGGTGAATCCTCTCACCCCCCGCATCTCTAGCCTGTACCCCAGCTCTTGTATGCATGAATAAATAAAAACAAAATCTTTTTTTAAAAAAAAGAGTTGGTAACAACTCGCACGAGACCTGACAGGTGGGGCATGGACCTATTTCGGTTCTCTGCTTTGAGGTGAAATTCAGAAGAATTCAGAGATCTGGTTCCTGTTGCCCTTGGCTTGTTTTTTCGCTTTAAGAAATGAAAACATAATTTTGCATTGTTTTATGGTCCTACACGAACAGTAGTGGCTAGGATGGCAGATAGCAAGATGGAGCGTCCTACCGACCTTCCATCAGCGGTGCAGAATGAATGAAAAACAGGTCCAGGAGAGCTGAAATATTGGAGCACCTTAAGGTTAGACTCCTTGTCTGTGTTCATGTCCACAGCTGGTACAATCATAATAAAATGTTTTCATCCTTCATGCCAAAGGGAGCGTGGAGCTCAAAGCTCTTTGCTCTGGGTGTGCAGCTCCAAAGAAATGTCGCAAGGCTTCATAATCACGGTTTCAAAGAGGTTTGTGGAAATGTTTCATTAATTCTTATAAAGAAATCTTTTTTTCTTAATTTTTTCATTAACTTCAGACATTTACTTGCAATTACATTTGTTCAGTGAATACAATGACAGAAATTAATAATTCATAGCTTTTGTCAGGGAAAATTAACAAAAAGGACAGTTGTTCAATCAAATACAACTTTAAATGCACAATCTTTATTTAAATAAGATTTTAAAAATAAATAATGGGGACTGTTATTGTACTTCCTATAAACCTCTTCTTTTCCAAATTATATCTGTGCTCTCCCCAGTGACATGAAATCCTGGGTTGTTCAGAGCACATCACGAAAATAACAGGTTCAGATCAGATGCTCTGGAAGGGAAGAACTCGTCTTAAGCTTGGTATTTGAGGTGCTGCTGGATCTTGTGGGGCACCGTGGTTGGTGACAGACAGTCAGAGCTGGAGAGAGCTGACAGGGCCCTGACAGCTTCTCTCACACCCGAGCAGTGACATCTCCAAGAAGGACAGTGAGCGCTTCAATTTCATAGCGGCTTGGCCACAGGGTGGGCCGGGGCCCCGGTCTCCTGACCATCGGCCTCTCTTCAGCCGGATGCTGTCTTCCAGCTACCTTGCCCCAGGGCCTGCCCCGCCCCTGGCTCCGTCTGGGTGTCCCCTGAAGGTGTCCTGGACAGACCGAGTGTGTCCTCCTGGTTGCCTAGCAACTGATCTGCAAGCTACCCTTCAAGACGGGCTACCTTGGATTGTGAAGACTTTTTCAAATCTTGTTTCCCTTGTCAAAATGTAATTCCTTATCACTGGAACTCAGCTTATGTGCAGAGAAACATGGTCAAGGCCTGGCAGAAATAGGGTGATGTGGAGAACACAGAGAAAGTCTCCATTAGGCTGAAGGGAGGGATGAGTAGGGACTTGGCTCTGCCTCGCCCTGTCTGCCCTTTCCACGGGTGGCTGGGCAGCCCGGCCCTACCCCTTCGCTGCTCCAGTCCAATACAATAAAATCTATTTTAGAAGAAAAGAAAAACCAAACCTTAAGAAACTTCCTGGAAAGCTCTAGCCCGTCCGTGGATTTGCTGGGGAGGGACATTTCGTGTCAGGGTGAATGAAGCACTGAACGTCGCTAGGTTTGAGTCTAGACGCGGCCAGCTCGAAGATCTGTGCCTCGGGCACGTCACGACTGAGATCTCCAAGTTGTGCTTTCTCTGTAAAGTGGAGCCGTAGCTGTTAGCTCGGTGTCCTAACTAACTGCCCCCAGCCCCGTCGGGGGCTAGAACTGCAGCTCTTTCTCCTCGGGCGCCTGAGGGCTGGGGGGGGGCTGTGCTCCCCACTGGGCCTGTGGGCTCCCGGGCTGACTCTGCTGCCTGGCCATGACCAGCCAGGGGCCAGCAGACTGGCGGATTCCTTCAGGGCGATGCAGAAAGGCAAGAGGGCGGGAAGAAACCCCTGCTTCTCCTTAAGACCTGGGTTCAGAGCTGGCCCGGGAACCCCTGTCTGTGTTTCACTGGCTAAACAGGGCAGATCTAAGCCCAAAGTCGAGGCAGAGACCGCGCCCCAAATGAAGCTACAGCAAGCGTGTAGAAAAGCCAGAGCTGAGGGGCCCCACGATGCAGTTTCCCACCTGAAGGGATCCCACAGTCGCTTTCTGGCTACTTTGCTCACAGTCACTCAAGGGGTCTGCATGCTGAGGTGGCGGCCTGTGCCTCCCAGCGGCGGGTGCCCGAGGCGGGTCCTCTGCGGTTGGGGGAGACAGCAAGGTGGATGGGGGGCGACGGAGTTCCTTGTTCTTGATTCAGGCAGTCGTTAAAGGGGGTGTCTCCTGGAGGTGAGGAAATGTGTGGTCTTCCTGGATCCACCAATTTCCTGCTTCCACACAGGCACTGTCCCTCACCTCACGCAACAAAAAGAAGCAAATGGATTTGATTAGCAAATACTTTCATCTACATCCTAATTGAAGTCTCTGGGACTTCCTTGTTTTGGAAAATCCCATTTTAATGCACAACACATCAGGTAGCCAAAAGAACGCCCTCTCCCTTCAGCCGCCCCCTCTCCGCCCCCCAAACCAGGGTCCCTGCCTTCTGACCCTGGACCCGGGCGTCCGGGCTCTGCTTTGGAAGACTTTCCTCTGCTTTTCATTCCTACCGTGAATCCTTCGACCCCATGCATTGGAAATAGGGGCGAAGACAGCCCCGCTGGCGCCCCGGTGCATCTCCCATGGGGGACCGGTCACTTGTGTCCAGCACCCGCGGAACGCAGGGCCTGGCACTTCCCGGGCCGAGGCTGAGCAGCTGAACTAAATTGCCGCCAAGGAGGCAGCCATTTGGCCATCGGAAAAGTCCGACCAGTTGGCACATTGTTGTCTCCAAATGAGCCGGCAGGAAACGGGGTTTCCTAAAACTCGGTTTTAAAGCACTTAGAACAGGAAACCATTTCCCCAAGCATGTCAGATCTCTAATGACTGACTAACGAGAAACAGGCTATCTTAATACTCTGCCCCGAGCCATTACAAATGGCTTTCTTTCCAGACTTCATTAGAATATTTACTGCGATTTGGATAGAAGACTTTTGACACTGCAGTCATAA
The DNA here is from genome assembly GCF_964194135.1 of Talpa europaea. Lineage (NCBI taxonomy): Eukaryota > Metazoa > Chordata > Mammalia > Eulipotyphla > Talpidae > Talpa > Talpa europaea. The sequence goes on along the minus strand of NC_140084.1, from coordinate 2,828,928 downwards.
AATTTACAGGGGACCTTATTTTTTTTTTTTTCTGTCTGAGAAGAGACTTGGAAAAAGTGGGGGAACCCCTCAGCTCCCCCCAGCCACCATCTCCTTCCTGCGTGGTCCTCATGTCTCGTGACCTCTGGTTAACAAAATAAACATCCGTGTGGTTGTCTAACAAATTGCTGCAGGAAAGACCGGCTAGATCTCTGCTTCATCATCTCGCCTCTTTCGTAGACATATGTCAAGAAAGAGAAAATTCATCATGTGTGCCAGGCTTTGGGGGAAGGATTTTCATGTAAGACACTGAGGCTTCGCACCCCTCTTGGTCAGTGGGCGTGAGCCTCAGCCTCATCGCACCTCTGGGAAAACCGAGACCAGGAATCACCTGAAATCATGCAGCCAGGGACTGGGCCAGGCAGAGCCCGGATCTGTGTCTCCTTGAAAATCAGCTGCCTCTCGCCTGCCCTCCTGGCACTTCCAGTCTACACAGACAGGGGCCAGTCTGTGCCCAAGGGAGGTGGACTCATTTCTGCCCTGTTTTCAATTCCACATGTCCAGGGCCTTTGTCAGAACCACAACCACAGCCCCAACAAAATTTGGCTTCCATGTCTCCCTCCCGAGAACAGTTCCTGGGGGACAGCGTGCCATGGGGGCAGCTGTGGTGGCTGCAAGTGGGGAAAATCCCCCCCCTCCCGGGTGAGCTAGTAGAGACTGAAGCTGTTGATGTTGGTGTGTGGACCGTGATGTTGGTGTGTGGCCAGGGAAGGGTTCTGGGGAGCCAGCACTGAGACAGAGAGGGAAGCCGTGCATGTAGGGTGGGGGCGTTCTAGAGTGAGGGGCTGGTAAGGACCAGAGGTCTGTGATGGGGCGTGCGCCGTGCTCTTCACATACAGCAAGTGGCCGTGGTGTCTCTGACGGCCACCCGATGTGTAAGGTGGCACTGATAGCTGAGATATTCAGAGTTCTCCATCTGTACGGGTAGTTAGCAGACTGGAAATCTGGATTCCGCCTCCACACAGCCCACCCCATGTCAGAAGCAGCCCCTGAAGCTCTCCTTAGTGCAGTGGGTTTCATCATCAGAGGATGCCTCTCCACTCCCTGACATGCTCTGTGGAATATGCAGTTTTCTCTATGCCGCTCTACTTATTCAGGGAAAAGAAAAAAGACAGTCCCTCCCGAAGTCTGTGTGATTTTGCTTAGTTAGTAATGAAGGACTGTGACTTGTCATGTAGCTCCCTTTTTGCCTGGGTTCCTGGGAAGCTCAATGTTACATTTCATACTCAACTGAAACAACAAAGTTAGCCTTTATGGCTTTTGGGTATTTCTAAGGCCTAATTGTTTTCTTGTTTTCCATTGCAAGCTGTCTCTAGTCCTCCTGGAATTAGTATATAAATAACATGCACTTAAAATTATATATGCCAAAAATATAATAGGAATTGATCTACCTAAAAAATAACATTTGTAATCAGCTTGTTGAATGCTAATTCCACTTACGTAGAGGCCATGTGTGACAGGATTGGGCCAGGAAAAGAGAAAGAAGCATTGTTATGGGTTGATAGGCTAATGTCCCCTTGAATTAATGACTCAGTGAGTGACATCTCCCCTTACCCAAGCCCTTGTGTAGCCTCTTCTCATAAACATTGGCCTTGGCAGGAGACTTGCTCCAGCCAATGGACATTAGCACATGCACCACAAGTAGAGGCAGGATGGACTAATGTAGGCATCGCCACTTGCCTTCTTGAAATGCGGCTGCCATCTTGTAAGACAGCCACGTAAAAGACCACTTGGTGATCGAGGTCCCCGGAGGCTTCCCTAGGGAGTCCAGCCCCATGCCGTGACCGCCCAGCTTCCCACACCCACTGGAGCAAGCCCAGAGAGACAGGTAGAGGAACCATCCACGCAGCCCAATAGAAATGCAGGGATGGACAGATCTTCACTTCTAGCCTTTAAATTTAAGTTGGCTGGTTACACACCAATGGGTAATTAATACAGATGTCCAAAGACTCGGTTTAATAACACAGTTCTAGAGAATTATTACGGAGTATCTGGGTCCAGTGAGCACTTGGCCCATCCTCAGAACACCATGGCCTCATTCTGACCCTGTCTTGCCAGAAAGTAAAATACACCAATAAGCACATGTAATTTCAGAGACCCTGCCACATATCATGCACCCCGTGTGGGCCAGGGGGTACACTGATAAAAACACATAATCGCTACCCTCAAAGAGTATCCAGGATTACAAGACCGAAATAAATGTAGCCAGACTGGGATTGGCAGAGGAACAGATGGAGATATGAAAAAGAAAAAAAAAAAGAAGAGAAAGTCTAGAAACAGATCCTAATAAATATAAGCATGCAATATACCCTCAAAGCAACAACCCATATCAAAGGCTTATAAAAAAATAAAAAGGACTTTTTTTCCATGTGTGGCACTAAAATAATCAGTTAGCTACTAGAAGGGAAAAAAAACAAATTAAGACCTTGTGAATAAGACCTTGTGAATAAGTAGAGACTAGAACTCACAATCAGTGTTCTACATATACTGAATTTCATAAATGTTCAAAAGTTTTAATAGCCTGCTGTCAAACTATTGATACCTTCAAATTGGTCATAAAGGGACTATTTATACCACCTTAATTGACAAATACACACCATTGCCAATAGGAAAGATTTATATATTTGACCACACATACATTTAAAATTTGTTTGTGAAAAATATAGGAAATGAAATTGAATAGAGAGCATATTTCGCTTAAGTGAAAAAATATGTCTAGAAACATGTCACAAGGAACTATTTGACCATATTTTTTTCTTATACCAATGTGTGGTTTCCAATTTTTCCACAATGAGCCATATTTTGCTTATCATCAGTCCAAAAAAAAAAAAAAAAGCTCATCTTACAAAAAGAAGACAGAAAAAGTTCTTTCCCCTCTGAAGTAGTAAAAATAGTTCAAACTTCTGTGCCAGGATGCAGGGATTAAGGAATTGACATTTACTTCACCATTGAACCCTCACCGCATTCCCAGTTTGCAGATGATGAATCCAGAGCCCAGGGGAGTGAGCTGACTTGACCATGCAGCTGGTAAATGGCCAGGGAAGCGCTACCTCCTTTTCACCATGCGCTGCCGACTTCTGCATTAAAGTATGGAAGATGCTAAATATTGTCTTCAATTACTGGTTGCAATAAAATTCATAGAACCATAGGACTCTCCATCTTTCACATAGAATCCTTTTATTCTCAGGTTAGTCAGAATTATATGGAATGTGGTTAAAGCAGGAAATCAGATCGTGAAGATGTCGATGCTAAGGTCCAGAGGGGACTAGATCAAGTGAAGAAATGCCCAGCGCAAGACTCACAGAAAAGGGCTGGCCCTCCCCAGCCTAAGTGCCTTGCTGGCCCATGGCGGGCTCTCAATGCAGACTCTCTCAGTAAAGAAAGAATGGGTGGGAGAAAGAAAGGATGAGAAGTATAGCAGGTAGGCAGGGAAAGATAGGAAGAAACACAGGGAAACTACCAAGAAACAAACATAAGAAATAAAACCCAGAGGGCTGTCGGAGCTGTGATCACATCAGTTGCCTCCGCGTACATCCCAGTAATATTACAGCCAGAGCAGAGCTGATAAAAAATCCACAATCATCAGAAAAATTTAATAATGCTCAGCACTATCCTTTTCAGAAGGCAAGAATAACGCAGAGTACATTTTAGAAATATTTCTTTAAAAAAAAAAAATAGCTTGCTGTCAAACTTGCATGCAAGAATTGGGGTACAGGCCAGAAGTGTGAGGGTGGTGGTGAGAGGACTCACCAGAGACAGAGCGGGGAGCAGAACAGGTGGATCCACTGAAACACACTGCCGAGGGGAGCAGCCGGGAGACAGGAGAGGTCTGCTGCGCCCTGTGGGTAGCTCCCTGGCGGGGGATTGAACTCGTGCTGCAGAGGCTGCGGACAGCTTCATAGAGCTGTGTCTTAACCCCTTGTGCCACCAGGGAGGCCCCTTACAAATATTTCTATCGTAAGTGATAAGGTTTGGTATTTAGATCAGTCAATACCAACCATCTAGAAAACTCATTTGCCTCCACCAACCACTCATTCCCAAATCCCGGGAACCATTGTCTTTGTTTATGGAAACAATTCCTTTCAAACAATCCTGTAATGAAATTGATGCCAGGAGACCCTTCCACGTGGTCCACTGAGAGCGCCACAGGTGTGTTGTCAGTATTTCACCATCATTTGGAAAATTCATACATTCCTAAGGAATTGGTTGTTGTTGTTGTTCTACCACAAACTCTCATATCTACCCACATATACTCTGGGCGTTTTACTCACCGTCCTTGATCCTTAACCTTAGAATGATTTTTTTTTTTTATTCTAAACAAACATCAAAAAGCTGGGCAGAATATTGCAGTGGTTAATGACATCCAATCAAAAATCGAGCAGACCCGAGTTGTCCTTCTTGCAGACACCTGGTCACTTCATTCACCTGCTTTTTCTCCGCATCCCTATTTTTAAAGTGGGATAATGATAGTTTCTCCCTCAAGGTGTTTCTGCGAGTAGGAGTCCACTCCTTACAATGGTACCTGGCATATGGTAAGCACTCAAGAAATGGAAACTATAATTATTGAACTAAGTACAAAATATAGCTTTCAAAGTTGCGCTGGGATTTTTTTTTTTTTTATTCTTGGGCTTTGTTTGAGTTAGAAATAAAACCCAGGCTACAAATCTACTCCAATCTCTAGTTAAAATACTAGCTTCTAAAATCATCTTACACCTTCGGTCAGCTCTTGGGTGTTTGTTATAAAAAAAAACTCTGTGATCTTGTAGGACACCCGAAGTTAGCTCAGTGATATTTAAATTGTGATCTTCATTTTCAACTGAAAATAATTTGCTGCTGCTGTTGCACAGTTGTTGAGCAGCAGAATCCTGGAACTGAGCGTTCTTCCTCCCCTGGGTAGGGGATTTCAGATTTTGATTGAATTTGCTGTGGGTTATTTCGGCCCAGAGTTTAGTGAGCATTGGCTGTGTAACTCCAATTCCTGTTTGTCATTTTCTACAGAAATATCTGATCCCTCCTCCTCTTGTCCTTTTGATATCACATTCAATAAACATACCAAGCAAACAAGCAAAACCAAAAGTCCAATAAATCTCTTCAGTTCAGCTCTATGTTGAAAAAAGTCCAAAATCCATGCCTTCTGGCCCAATCATCGATGACACATTCCCTCTGCCACCCTGAACGAGCAGGCCGAACAGGAAGTCGGGAAGGAGGGGTTGTAGGGATGCCCAGACCTTGGGCTTTCCTCTGCTGCAGAACAGCAGCTGTCATCCCTAGCCCTGTATCTGTAGATGGACATTAATGTTTCAGAGGAGAGGTCCTCATAGAATTCGTTGTGCCCTTTCGCACAGCTTCCAGGCTCGCTCCCACAGTCCAGCTCATTCTGTGGGCTCCTTTTAAAAGTCAGGGAGGCTTACAATATTCTACTCGTGTTTTCTCCCTCCTTCGCCATCCTGGCAGCTGAACTGCATGAAGTCAGAGCAGGAAAAGGAGAAGAGATGTCCCAGACCTTCCGGGAGGAGTCAGAGCTTTATGAACTCCTGTCATTTTAGCTGGTCCCGTTCATTTCCACCGGCCCACCAGCCAGTCTCAATCTGGCCTCCAGCTTGAGCACAAGAAGCAAGTAAGACATCCTCCAGGGAGTCGCAGTCCACTGCAGGCTCCTCTGGCCTTCTCTTTCCTGGCCTTTCAAGAGCTATTTTACAGCAAATTCATCGGTGTCCAAATCATACATTTGCCTACCCTAGAATTTACCGAGATTTACAACACAAGGCAGCCCTGCCGATGAGAGAAATGAACCAATACCTTTATTTTTTTCTTTCCATGATGAAAAAGCCACAGTGCCTTATTTGTTCTCAAGCTTGGCTTTGAAAAGCAATGGCTCCCTTTGCTGACGAAAAGGAAATTTGAGGGAGTTCCATCTCTCCAGTGATTTACCTTTGCAGTAATCCTCATTCCTGTGCATCTCCTGCTTTCTCTCCAAACACCATCTTTCCAAGTTTCCAAATCCCTCCTCCCCTAAAAAGCTTGCCAGAATCGTCAGCCTGCACATCGCACTGACTTCTAAGAGCGCTGAGCACATGTTTTATTTATTTGGTCATTGATAACATACTGTTTTGTACTTACTTCTAATTTATTTTCAAAGCAAGGGCTCTTATCTTGTCTCTCCTGTGAGTGTTTAGCTGAATCCTTGAACTAAGAGCAAGTCTTCAAGTCCTTCTGATTCTCATAGGACTCTTGCTTTCTAAACAATCCTGAACAGGGGTACACGCCCAGGGAACTCTTGTGACATTGGATTTCTGTTGCAAATGCTTTCATACATGCTACACACTTTCACAGACGTATTAATGGTAAAGGGAGATAGAAAAAAAAGATGTTTCCAGCAAGTGAAATGATGACACGAGTCCTTAATTTAAAGACACATTGAATCACGAGGATTGAACATGCCTCATTTGGAAGTAAATCTCCAATCTTAAAATGTTACCAAATTTCCCTAACAAATCATTCAAAGAAGCAAAGCCCAACGTGTTAAGATCAGTATTGTCACTTCGAAAATTTTCAACAAGTCAAAAAAATCGGGAGCAAGAAAGGAAGGAAATAAACTGCTCTTCATCATTAATTACAGTGCACCTAACTCATATGCATTTAAAGCATAACCCGGACACAGTAAGACTCATTTTGTTACTTGCTCCAAGTTAAATTCTGAGTAATTGGTCAGTGGGATTAAAAGCGCTGGGATACAGGGAATGTTTAATGGCCTCACACCTGCCTTCCCGTAAAGTTGCAGCCTATTCCTGTTCTGTAGCCTTTAAAGCTTGCCACCAGCAATTTACGGATGCAGCCAATTAGACGACAAAGGATTTCAGAAGTCCTTTCGGAGGCATCCGCCATTCCCAGGCCCACAGCACCGGGAGCTGTGCCTGCTGAGATTCTTGCTGAGAGCAATCACGGCTGTCTTCCAGGTGGAAGCGTCCCGAATTCCTTCCACGATCCAAAATTACTAGTTTCAGGATACACCGTCACCAGAAAACGTGTCGCCAGATCATCATGCAATCTTGCCTCCCCCGCCACCCCCCGTCCATTCTCATTGCTGTCAGGTTACTTCCAGAGTGTCATCCCGTTGAACTTTCCGTTGGGACGTCCCACAGCCAAGACAGACCCTTTGGCAATGTGTAGAGTTTGAAAGAAGCATTTTGAAAAAGTTTCACCAGTGAAAACGGCACCCGCATAGGGTTAGCCAGGCCCCCACGATGACATTTGCCGACTTCCATTTTCATTTTCAGTAGCTCCTGCTCCTTCTGCCTCTTGCTTTGCTGCCATATTTTGGTCTGTTCGTTAAAACCTTACCTGTCAAGTGTTTCAGCCCCAAAGGCTTTCCAGCAGGTAAGAAACATGAGGCATTAGATGATTCGATCATGGCCACTAATTTTCTCATAGATCAGAACAAAGACGTTCCCAGGAGAAAGGAAATTGCCACTGGCTGGCTTACAGAACCACCTGCTTTGGACCTGGGAGAGGAACTGCCCCTGGAACAGCCAGGTTCTGCCCTTAGCGTCATTGGGCAAAGGGAGGAGCCTCCCAGGCTCGAGGTACTTCTCCACCTAAGAAATCTGTGTGGTTAAGTGTCCATTCAGCGAACATTCCCTTTGGTGCGTTTCCTTACAACTGTCCATCTCTCACTGACTTCAGTCAAAGAAGAACATTTCTAAAGGGAAAAGAATCTTAAAGAACCAAGATTCTGGTCAATTCTTCACACAGTTGCTTTTAAATCAAATTTTGTCAATGTCTCTATACGTATCATAGAGATGCTTGAGGAGAGACCTGCTAATGAGCTCACACCCTTTCTGCCCTTTGGAGGACCTAAGTGTAGAGCGCAAAGAGCTGTGGGCATATCCAGTGTGCTGGGTGAAATTAATGAGAAATATCAATGTAATATTTACAACAGGGGTTACCCAAGATTTCAAGACACCTTTAAAATGTGATAATCTAGAAGCTGGTTTATTAATGTGCTCATTTGACAGCTTTCGTCTCTTTTTTTTTTTTTTTTTAAGAAATTAAGTAATTAGATTTGCTTTTACATTTAGAGATACTTTCTAATAAGGCTCTGTGGGGTGCCTTCTTGAGGCACATGCCTTCAAAATTCACCAAACCTGAAAGGACATTCCATATTAATTACAATAATTAATTAATTGTAATAACTTGGTATGCCCAAATCCCATTCTACATGATCTTCTTATGTTGTATAGAAAACCTGCGTTCCTTGCAAATTTAGCTCTTAAAAATTTCGTGTAACTAAAAGCAAAATATTCAAAAAAAATATGTCGATGCAGAAAAGGGATTTACCCTGGAAAATTGCCTTTTTGCTGGTTGTTTTTGTTTGCTTGTAAAAAAATGAAAACTTAGTATTGGTTGCAGTTAAGCTGACTTCAGGATTATATGCCCCAGAAGAATTTTGAAGATTAACATTTTTAAAAAAAGATCTTTTACAAACTCCTTTCAAAATTGCCTGGGAAAAGAAAATAAACGCAGGTGATGTGCTGATCCAATTTCACCACGCCATTGAAAACTATCGAAAATTATACTATACAGAAAACAGTTTTCCATAAAAAGAATTTTGCACAAATTTGAGCATTCAATTGTATATGAAAACAAGAGGCCCATGGTGTTATATGTGAATCCTCCTACTCAGGGCTTGTTTGGAGTACTTTAGGGGAAAACAAGGGAAAGAAACAACATTTGGTTTAGAGTCTCCAGCTCCGGTGGACACCTCTCACCCCATGTGGCTTATTCTCCGACCAGAACATTAACCACCTCCACCCACCCCCCAAGCCCCTAGAAAACACCAAAACCAGACTCCTTGAAGGTGGGAACCTGGATTCCAAAACTAACTTAAAAAATAAGTTAGGTCTCTTCGAACAAGATCCTTCATTAGCCAGACACTTCACTAAGCCAGATAGTTCACTGAGCAGGTACTTCACTGAACCAGATACTTCACTAAACAAGACACTTTCACTGAGCCAGATACTTTACTACAGATACCTCTCCAAACCAGATACTTCACTGAGTCAGATACTTCACTAGGCAACATACTTCACTTAGGGCCTCCCTGGTGTTGCAAGGGGTTAAGCACAGCCACTGCAGCACAAGTTCAATCCCCGGCCAGGGAGGTACCCACATGGCACAGCAGACCTCTCCTGTCTCTCCCGCTGTTCCCCTCAGCAGTGGATATCAGTCAGTCTGCCTGTTCTGTTCCCCGCTCAATCTCTGGTGAATCCTCTCACCCCCTGCACGTCTGGCCTGCACCCCAGTTCTTGTATACATGAATAAATAAATCTTTTAAAAAAAGATACTTCACTGACCCAGATATTTCGCAAAGCAGGACTCTTCACTGACCCAGATAAATCACTGAGCCAGACACGTCACTCACTTTTTCTACCTGTAGAATGAAGATCATGGCAGTGGCTGCTTCCGCGGAATATTTGTAAGATAAATTCAGGAAAGTCATGGAAAGCATTGGTCAGAGAGCCCCAACTCTATTGGGCCTCCCAGTGGAAACACTGCAAACGTATGCAGCTTATCACATGTAGGCTGAGAGGGGAGAAAGAAGCCAGTGCTGGCAAATATGACCGACAGTGCATCCCTGGTGGCCCCAGGACACTTTGCTTTCAGATGTTTCTCAATTGAAAAGTTACAGCTAATTTTTGTACTCAAGCAGGCGATAAAGGGGGTGAGCAAAGTCAGGGGTACTGTAGAGAGAAGTGATATGCAGAAAACAGAATGCGAGTCGAGGCTGGGGAGCAGTATGGTGAGAAGAAAGTCTTTTGAAGTAGGAAGTTTGCAATTCGGTTATCGTTTCTGCCCAGTATTAACGGTGTGGCCTCTGTCGTTAGGCTTCTCAGTCTGCTTCCTCCTTCAGAAAACAGTGTTACTTAAACTCCCTGATGTGTTTGTCCTGATGTCCTGATGAAATAGCACAGAACGGGCCTCCCCGGTGGCGCAGCGGTTGAGTGCTGGGTTGCAAAGCTGTCCGCAGCCTCTGCAGTGCCGGTTCGATCCCCGGCTGCTCCCGGGCCACCGGAGGAGGGTCCCACATGGCGCGCAGACCTCTCCTGCCGCCCGCTGCTCCCCTCAGCAGTGTCCTTCGGCCCTTCTGCCTGCTCTGCTCCCCGCTCTGGCTCTGGTGAATTCTCTCACCCTCCCACGCTTCTGACTGTACCCAGTGCTTGTATAAATAAATAAATAAAAATAAATTTAAAAAAAAAAAAAGAAAATGTCAGAAAAAAAAAAAAAAAAGAAATAGCACAGAACGTGTATAAATGTAGCACCTGAAGGAACTCTACGAAGAGCCGCCATTATTGCGAGATGTCCTACTCAGGGAGAGGGTGGCCACCCCGCCACACCCTGCTTCTGGCAGCCCTAGTTGTAGTCCAGGGTGCTCTTCCCCCTCCTATTTCCACTTCCCTTCCTCTCCTTCCCCTCCCGGCCCCTCCTGGCTGCCTCGGATCCAACGGGGGCTTTGGTGGTGGGGGTGGTGAAATAGCATACATTTGTATCCCTCACACATACACTGTGATGAAAATCAGCAGCACCTCAATAATGTGACTTAACAAACCAACAACAACAGCACAAGCTATGGGGCAAGATGAGAGGAGAGGTGTAGGTGGGTGGACAGGAGCTAGTACTCCATAGCTGGTGGAGTGTGTGAAGAAGTGATCAGCACCACCTCTAGGTCTGGTCCATTAAATAACCTGGGTGCTCCTTCACCTTCTGTTCAGTTGGGTGAGGGTACCCTTGGGTGGCTCATGGGAAAGGTGGTGGAGCCTCCATTAGCCTGGGCCCCTGAATCACCCTGTGGATCAGCCTCACCCTGTCCTCTTCCCACATCTATGTCGGTGGAGCTTTATGTGAATGAAAACTAAATATGGATTCCGTTAAGCCACTGAAGTGGAGAGTTTATAATAATTGGCTAGGTCTTGAAAATGTACCCAGACTTTCCCCCCTGGAACTCACTATGTGATCCAGCCTTTACCCCATAGGAATATTTTACATTTTGATTCTATGTTTTCTTAAAATGTAAACAAGCCAAACTGTTCTTGACATTTCATTGATTCTGTTTATGGAGGTAACTTCAATTTCAAGGAAAATCTAAGTAAATTAACATCAAAACAACTGTATGGGGGGGCACAAACTTTAGCCATTCATAGGCCACCGTCAGTGAGAAGTAGGACAATTTGATGAATCGATGTTCCTCCAAACGTCTCCATGCCAACAGAAAGTCAACTCGGGGGCAGTTAAGAACGGGAGCAAACAAAATTATGAATCCATGTTCTTCTTCCACAATATTATCAACTACATTTTTAGTGTGCTTTTTGAAAATAAAGATGATTTTATTTTCTCTCGTCATGAAAGGAATGCATCTTTTAAAAATTGTCAGAGAATACAGAGAGGCATAAAAATGGAAGTCAGGATTGTCTAGCACCTTATTACCCGGAGCCTCGCCATTAGAACACTTGGTGATACACTAACTCCCATTAACCTTCCTGACTCTGCTTAGCCTGGGTAACCGCGTCCCTGTTTTCTGCCCAAGTGAGAAGAAAAAAACCTCACGCCCTGTGTTCATTTTTATTTCTTTGATTATGTGTCAGTGTCGGTTTTGTATGCTTCCTTTGGCTTACTGTATAGATCTCTCTTGCTTATTTTTTTCTTTTGAAATATTCACCTTATTGCTTTCCAAAGTTCGAAATAGAATACAAAATGAACCTAGGTAGAAAACAAATGCGGATATGCACTATAGGCAAATAATTTCTAAATGTATTTGAATAGCTCAATGCCTCAAAATAGATGTAGATCAGTCGTGTTCCTTGATAAAGGCCTTTGAGCTTGGGGAAATAGTAATGCTTTGGATGTACGTAAGGACTAGTGCAGCTGTATATTGTCCCCCCTGCCGACACCCAGGTTCAGGTAACATTCTCGATTTTTCACTTTGATGTGAAATTGTTCACAATTGCCACGGAAAAGATTCTATAGATTCCTAGGTGCCAACTTTTGCTCATTAACCTGTGCTGTGGATACCAGAGGGTTTATTTTCATGCTTAGTACTTTCAAATGATTTTCAAAAAATGTAAGTACTTTGGCGAGAGCTAAGGCTGTCAGTGTATCTCAATAGAAGATTTTCTGGTCCAGAGCACAAGACAGGATGAAAATCAAAATAATAATCACTTCTTATTTTTATCTGTACTTCATAAGTCTCAAATTGCTTTGAGCCCTATTATCACAATTTATTTAATATCAGTCTTTTAATAATGGCAGAACATATGTCATTACTTTTTCTTATAAGTGAGACCCATCAAAGTTTTGAAACACTATATGATTTTTCTAGAATCACAGTGAATGATAATAATTATAATTAATGACATTTAAAATTCATTATGTCCCTCTTATGCAATAAATCAGTTCTAGCATGCTTTATCTCATTGAACCATACCTACCATATTTTACAAATAAGAACGATAGAGCACGGAGAGGTAAAGTGACTCCCCCAAGGACACACAGCAAGTGGATGGTAGAGCCGTGACTTCAGCCTTGCCAGATGCTAGAGCCTGCTCTTTTAAGCAGCCCTGCTTAATTCACTGGAGAAGTGGCAAATCAGTCCTAATTAGAGCACCAGAACCAAACGTATGGCTCAACACCAAACATAAACTAGATATTTTTCTGTTTGCCTGTTGTTAATGCAAGGGCCTGGAAAAAGAGCTTCTCCGGGCAGATCTAAGGTTAGGGTGGGGCTGACTTATAAGAGGGAGTCCATGAAAGAATGGCATGGTTCACCGGTCAGCCTTTTCCCAATTATAAACTATTTTAACTTGCCCTCAAATCTGTAATTACAGGATTATTGCAAACTCAATAAATAGGTTGCTGATTTTGAAGCATGCGTGCACAGAAGTCTGACAATAAATTGCCAACCCTCCCGCAACCCCCCAAAAAAAAGTCCACTCTGAATTTCTGTACAAGGAGATCTTCTAATATGATCGAGGTGGTTTTTAGCACAGAAGGTTTTAGGAAAAAGATACTCTTAAGTGCATAGTTGAAAGCCATCTTCTCTTTTAAACTTGTTGCCTAAAACAGCCATCAGCGCTGTAAAAATAAATGCAGACATTACAGAGCCCTGGCGGAGACTTTATTTGTAATGATTCCTTAAGACTGTCCCCGGTCTGAACCAGCCATTGAATTCTTGTCTTCCCACCCCGGAGTTTAGACGCTGGAGGCGGGGTTTTTTCTTTGCTTTTTTTCTTTTTTCCTACTGAGAGAACAACGCATGGCCTGATTGTTCTTCAATTAGACTCTCCTCTGATTGAGATGTATCCTGGACAGTGCAAGCCAGTCCTTCCCAGAGGCAGTGACCTGCCCCAATAGCCTCTCCCACCCCCTTTATTTTATTTAAAATTGGAGCTGGGCCGCAATGCAGAAGCAATTGAAACCCAGCACCTACCTTTTCTAAACAGAAACGATGGTCCACAGAGGTTTACAGAATTTGCCAGAATCACGTATCTGATGGCATAGAAGCCGCAATTCCTGCTCAGCTGTGAATTTGCCTTTTAAATTCTCCCCGCCACAGCACCCTGCCTGCCGGGGCTGGAGGGGGTGTCTCCACAACACCAGCACCTGGAAAGAGGGATGGGAGGTGGTTAGGTCAAATCTTGCCACACCTGGCTAGACAGGCAGGCAGCGCCCAGCTGCTGGAGGCTGCCCCCCACCCCCACCCCTCTCCCACTTTGGGATGAAGATGCAGATGGAAAGGATCTTTGTGATGTCCGAACAAACAAATCTCGGCTGGCACAGATCCAGAAGGTTCTGAAGAACTCCAGCACACCTCCAAGAAACCAGCAGAAGCCGGTTCATTCAGGCGACAGCCCCCAGGCCAGCCCTGCGCATCTGAAATCTTGCAACAGAAAGTGTCCGAGGGGGCCGGGGAGCCGCTTCTGGAGCGCATTCCCAGCGGGAAATTAGGAGCAATTGGAAACAGAGTAGGAGGAAGGGCCCATGCCTTTTTCCCCCCTTTTTTCAAGGGGTCAAAAGCCAACAATCTGACACTTATAAAAGTGTCAGCCCAAAAGGGGGGAAGGCTCAGCAGCGGACACGTTAGCTCACCCAGCTCGTATCAGCAACGGGGATTCAACACCACGTTTTCTTTCTCTTCTTTCCAACAGCCTCTGTTGCCCGTGGCAGATTTAATGGTGTGATTTACAGCACTGAGAGACCTTTGTCAGGGCCAGTAAAATGACAAACAATAAATATATGGAGCAGTATGTTAACAGCCCGCCACACAATACCTTGTCAGTTACAGCTTGATAGCGATACATTTTAATTTTGTCTTTCATAAAAATCTTGGCATGTATGCCTCATTTGAACACAGGCTTCCAAGTCAAGTGTGTCATCCAAGCATGCAGTTTATCACCCTCTATATTTTCTGTCCTTTTCATTTAATGTCATTCCTATGGCAACAGACATCGCCCTGGAAATCATTTTCAAAACAGCTTATTTGTTGAAAGGGACTGGGTGAGGCTAAAATATGTGTTTGGCTGGGAAGAATGTCAGAGTGTGAATATAGCTTAGTTACATTAATCATATTCTTTGAGGACTTTGTGAAATCAGATACTTGAAGGAGGCGTATTGTAGGGTGGGTTTTGACATCCCCACCCCACCCCCAGATTTTTTATGGTTTTGCATTTCATAAGGATGAAAAGAAGAGAAGCAAACGCACGGTGCGCTTCTTGTAAAGGGATACATATTTGCTCCGATACGACCCAGGATACCCATTTATAGGGTAGTGTCGAAGAGCAGATAGTGATTTTACACTCAGGCTAAGCTGCCCTTAGTCTGAAGCTGCTTATGTAGACCAGATTTCTTCAACTGTCTTCACTGAGCATCTACTATGTACTGGACGTGCCGTTGAGAAAACCGTGGTGAATAACAGCAAGCAAGTCTGTTCCCACGGAGGGGGCAGGGCTAGAACTTATTCTGGTGGGGGACACATTGGTTAAGTTTTCTAGAAACAGGGTCTGAGGCTTCTTGTGAAGGTGATTAATGGAAGATTCAGTAAACAAGGCTGGCTGGGGACATATAAGGAGGTGCGGCTGGCAGAGCAGGGCAGGGGGGAAGCTAGGCCAAGCTGAGTCTAGTCTCCACCTGACGCCAGGGGAGATCTGAAGCAGGATCGGCCCCAAGACCTCACCCATCGAGGCACTGTCTCCCTGGTAATGAACCTGTCAGTGAGCTGCAGTGGCATTGTGTGTGTGGGGGGGGGGGGGGGGCTTCTGCCATCGTCACTTCCTAGGTGTCCCTGGTTAGGTGACTCCTGTTAGCCAAGCACTGTTCCTGGAAGATCAGTGCACTTGTGGGCCGTGAGCCATGAAGAGTCACAGTGACTAGGGAGGAGGCCCCCCAAGCCGCCAGGGAAGGGGATCTGGTCAGGGCACACAGCTGTCATGACGTGCACACAAATGCATGGTCTTTTTAAATGGCAGAGATGCTGTGTGAATCAATGAGAGCAGGTGCGTAGTAGCGGATGCAACGTTGTCACGAGATGCTTCCTTCGAGAAAGGACATCTGGGACCTGAATCACAAGCTGCTCCAGAAACTTGAATATCAGATGCCGCTTTCTAGGTTGATGAAACAGCAAGGGCAAAGAAACAAGGCTGTGTTTCTTTTTAAACACATAACAAGATCCATGTATTTGAGGGACAAAAAGGAAACCCAGGTGATTGAAGTACCACAGGCAAGGGGTGGGGTGGTGGAGGAGAAAGCCCAAGAGCCAGGTGAGGGTCAGCTCTGAGGACGTGGCTGGCCACGAGAAGGAGTTGGGGCTTTCTTCTAACATGTATGGCAATCGGTTGAATGCCAGACAGCCCCGCCTAGAAGTCAGACCAGCCACATTCAGCTAATCCGAGCACCAGGGCAGATGTCCCGAGATCCAAATGCAAGCAAGTACAGGTGCTGTCTGTTTCAGGACTCCTTAGGTAGAATAATTCTGAGAGGAGGTGAGACTTTCAAGAATATGAACGTCAGTCACAAACACTGGCCATGCCTGCCATTAAACCACCTAGTTTTGGGTTCACACAGCGGCCTACGAAAGCCTGCTTAGTCTACAACATGAATGGCCTGTGGTTTTGATGAAAACCTGAACCTCTTTCACCATGTAATGTCCCGACAGATGTATTTCAGGCCCAGATGTTCCCCAGGTTAGAACCTAGTGCTCTTCCCCTAGGGTCAGCATCCCACATGCAGGAAGCCACGCTGCCCAAGTCCATCTGGGGACCGTCCACGTGGGCATTCTGCTTAGAAATGCAGAACCACAGGCCCCTCCCCAGACCTACTGAATCAGAAGTGCGATTTAAAAAGACCCTGGGGTGATTCGTGTGCACATTAAAGTCTGATCGACTCTGTTGTAGAACATACTTTCTACAGGAAAATGCGTCCTGAAGTTCAATAACTCACCTATTAACAAGCACTTGGAAAACACAGCCAGTATGTAATCAGGCTCCTGACTTTCTGAAAAAGAGTGTTGAGCTTTATCATATCAGTAGGAAAGAGAAAAACAAGAGCTGGTGTGTTCCATATTCACTCTGATTTACACAGACACCACGAAGCTACTGGGAGCCCCATCCAAGGAGGCCCTGAGTGTACAGGGATTCAGAGAAGGAAGGAGTGAGTTTGCAGCTGTGATGGGTGGTTTGACAGAAAAGGAGAGGTCAGTATTAGTCAAAGTGTATCTTAAAATATTACTTCTTGGAGACAAGATTTCCAGAATGATGGAAATTTTAAAGTGGGGGCACAATGGTTTATTTTAAGACGGTGGGCGCCATGGTGGTGGGTGTGGTGTGAGGACACATCCGAAGAGGTGTGAACTTACTCCCCTAAGTCATGTACAGTATTGTAAGCCAATCTACCGTGGGGAACAATCTACCATGGGGAATGGTATTGTAAACCAATCTACCATGGGGAGCATTGGGTCCTGAAATACATCTATCAGGACATTACGTGGCACAAAGTTTCAGATTCTCATCAAAAATAAATGCAAATAAATAAATCACCCCCAAATGTCCTTCTTCATACAGGCAATCAGAACACATGACACAATTATCAAAATCAACTTGTTCAGAAATCTGGAAATGTATCTATCATTTGCAATAATCCAAGACATGTTTATTCAAGGAAGCGTTAGTTCTGCAAGATGAATAATAGATATCATTCAAAAGAAGATTCTGTTCTGGAATGAGAAACATTGTGTTTGATTAACTCAAGCAGGTTTCTCTTCTGCAGGGTCTTCCATAGCCTTTAAGCTGCTGAATGTGCATTGTGGAGGATCCAGTTTTCCCCAAACTTAACTGACCACAGATCTCTTTTATTGCGAGCTATTTAGTGGATCTAAATCATGAGAAATACCTTTGGTTAAAAATTAGGTGAGACTTTGAAGGGAGAGCTGAGAAAAGAACAAGGGTTCTCAGCACTGGAGGAAAAAGTCAGCATGGAACACCTGGGAGCTCAGATATTTTTCTAGAAGGAATTTAGAAAAGAAGCAACTTGGAAGTTAAAGTGGTAGGATTTGGGAGTCTTTGAAGGTTGAACAGGTTAATTTAGGTTGAAGAGCAATGTGTTCAAGAAGTTACACAAAGCACACACCCTAAGAAAGAATGACTAATTGAATGTCATCATAATGAAAATTCTTGTAGTGCAAAAGAATGTTAAAACAAGTGAAAGGATAAGCCATAGGCTATGAGAAGATGGTTTTCAAAGCAGTTAACCAACAAGGATTACTACTATCCAGAAAAGAATGACAGCCACAGTTGTTAGGCTGTACACGGAGGAGTAACACCTAAATGATCAGAAAAAAATACACAATGATGCTCAACCTCCATAATTATCATGGAAATACAAATCAAATTAAAACCATGATATAAATTTAAATGAAAAAATAAATAAAACCATAATACATTTGATGAAAATTCTCATTTCTGACATTATCAACTGCTGATGGAGGGGGGCCACTTGGCAACTCTCAGACTGGGAGAAGAGAGAATTTCTATAAACTGGGGTAACCATTTGGGAGGGTATTTCGGTAAAATTTAGAAAATATGAGGATGTGTGTACAGCCTAGGGAAACTTCCACTTGTTTGCGAAAGAAGCTAAGGACACCAGTGTGTCTCAACAGCCTAAATATCCACTCAGAACGATGGACAGATGTGCTGTTGGCTGGTCATGAAGCAGAACATTATACAGCAGTTAAAATAAGTGAATTAGGGCCATAAGTATGAACCCTGATAAATGCTCATCTGACACATATACTAGGAAACCATTTATAAGATTTTTTTAATGCAAAACTGTATTACATGTCACTTTTGGGTTCCTTGGCGGATGCAAAAAATACAAAAATATACAAATATGAAAAAAATATGAAATCATAGGTACAAATTCATCATGGTGGTGACCTCTAGGGAGGGACAGAGAGAAACAGGCTAGGGAGGAACACTCAGGGGTTTCAACTATATCCTGCAGCATTTTGCTTTCTAACAAAAAAAAAATATATGAAATACGGAAAAATATTTAAACTTCACCAAATAGTTGGTGTGCAAATAGTTGTTTGCATCATTATTCTCTCTGTCTTTCCATGGATGGTATTTGTTATGGGTTGGATGACATCCTTCCAACATTCATTTTTTGAAGTTTTAGCTAATACCACAGAATGTGACCTTATGGAAACAAGGTCATTCACATTGTAATCACATCAAATGAAGTCACACGGGAGTCGGATGGGCTGATCCAATATGACTGATATCCTTTTTAAAGAGAGGCATGTGAACACAGACATGAAGGCAGAAATTAGAATCATGCATCTGCAGCCCCATACTTCAAAGATTGTCAGCGGACTACTGGCAACTGGAGGAGTAGCAGGAACACATTCTCCCTCATGGCCCAAAGAAAGACCCAGTTCTCGCAAAACGTAGTGATAGCCACCCTCCAAAACTGTGATGCAATACATTTCTGTTTCAGCCACCAGTATGTGGGAGTATTTGTTACAGCCGACCTAGCAAACTCATACCTTCTTGGTAATATAAGACAAGTCCTGTTTTGAAGTGACTCCCCATTCCTGCAGCCCTCACACACACCCCTTAAGAAAAAGTGAAGTCGACTCAGGGCCCCCCATTCCATGCTCACCCAGCTCTGTCTTCCTCCAAAACTTGTCCTCCTAACACATCACTTGTGTGGTCCTGGAAGGTTTATAACTTAGAGACTCAAGTATGGGGAGCTTGATCAGGGAGCAGTGCCTGGGGGATAAATAAGAAGCCTATTTGGAAAGACTCGATAATAATACATTTTACAAAAAGGCACACAAAAAGACCCAAACATGGAATTAAGGTATAGTATCTTGAAGGCGTAGGTGAGAGAATATAGACTTTGGAGCCCCACAAATGCAGGGTGCCTTCAGAACCTAATGCTCTGACTTCTGTAAGCTCAGGCATTTCATGTAACTGTGGTAATAACGCCCAAGTCTTTGTTGTAAGTTCTGGCAATGGCATTTGTCATTTAGATAATACTTAGTAGGAATCAAAATGTCACCAATCATCCTGGAGATTAGAAATAATGATGGTAACAGGGGCCTCCCTGGTGGCACAAGGGGTTAATTTCCAGCACTATGAAGCTATCGGCAGCCACTACAGCATGCGCTTGATCCCCAGCCAGGGAGGGTGACACACATGGCACAGCAGACCTCTCCTGACTCACCCCCTGCTCCCCTCAGCAGTGGCTTTCAGTCACTCCACCTGTTCTGCTCCCCACTCTGTCTCTGGTGAATCCTCTCACGCCCCCACACCTCTGGCCTACACCCCAGTTCTCGTATGTATGCATAAATAAATAAATCTTTTTAAAAAGAAAGAAAGAAAGTAACATCCAAGGTTGCATGTAGACAGAGACTCAAAAAAGTAGGGGGCAGAAGCAGGAAAAAGGAAGCCTTGGGGAAGAGGAGAAAAGGACAAAAGGAAAAAGAAATTACTGGAGGGAGAGAGCATTGGAAACAAGAACAAAGAAAATCAAATCTCAGGCTGGATGATTTTCAGTCTCCAAGCAAAAAGCCATTCCATGCCCCGGAGCCACTCCTGATGCACTGCGCCTGCCACCTGCAGACAAACCCTGTGGTCTTGTAAAGGATCAGATATTCAAAGGCCCCGGAGTTGGGAGCCTATAACCCTCATGAAGCCAGTTCCCACACAGTCCAGCACGCCCTCTGCCAAGACAGAACATCCACGGGTCTCTCCTAGGCTCTCGGAATTCTTGGTCACCATGGAGCTCGGCACCCGGGCTGCTAGGCCCTGCCCTGGCTGTCACTAGCGGGGAGGGGCTGGAAGGACTCAGCCCAGGGCGGTGGGCACAGGAGTCCACCCGAGGACAGTCCACACCATGTTTCCATTCCTGCCCAGCACCTGATGAAAACAACTTGCTTTCAAACCCTATCACCCAAGAATGTGGCGAGAACAGATGAAAGGAATTACAGCAACTTTCCAAAGGCTCCTAAAGTGTTCCTGCATTGCCAGGACCCCCCGGGTAGGAAGTTTCTAGACAAGGGGAAAATTTGTATGAAAGGGAATTTCTTTTGTAAAAGGGAAGTAGATCCGTGTTGAGATAATGCCGAAGAGGGATCACTGAGGGGGAAACCTGGTTCTTTTTGTCCTTTGCCATCATCCTAGCCTTGGTGGCCTTATTGAAAATCCCTGCCCGGCCGCCCTCCAGGCTCACTCACATCAGGGTGGGGCAACTTTCTATGAAGAAAACAGAGTCTGCGATGTTTGGCATATTAATTCGGAGCATATGGCCAAAAATATTGTTTGCTATGGCTCGTGGGCTTATGATATTTAATTTAAAATAGATTTTCCTAAATAAAAAAGAGACTTTATACAGATGGCCATTAAAAGCAAGCCGTTTTGCTGCTCGGCATTGTTAAAATAAAATGTTTTCAAGGCATTTTCTAACACCTTGGTCCCTTGGCAAGGAGGGCGCGTCGGGACGTTGGGCCGGGAGGGGGGCGCCGAGGCGGTCACGACGTGACTGTCCAGGCCCACCCGGTCTCGATAAGCGCGACTGTCTTTTGTGCAGATGAGTTCCTTCTCCCGAGGCTTTAGTCAGACCCGAGAAGGGCCGCCTTTGGAGAGCAAGGGCCGCGGTGACGCAGCCGGCGCTCTATGACGTCATTCCTCGTAAACGCGAGCAGATTTGTTTCCACAGCAAGGACGGGGCCTCCCTCCCTCCACGTCTCCTTTGGTGTTGGTGGGAGAGTCGCGGGCCCTTCCCATTCTGCCGTTTTTTGAGCAACGACATGAGATGGAGGAGGCCTCACAGAGGGCGGCCTGGCGTTACCGCGAGGGCCCAGAGGGCGAGGGACGTGAGGCGGTGGGCGCAGGGCGTTTCCGGGCGGGCGCAGGGCGTTTCCGGGTGGGCACAGGGCGTTTCCGGGTGGGCGCAGGGCGTTTCCGGGATGGCGCAGGGCGTTTCCGGGATGGCGCAGGGCGTTTCCGGGCGGGCGCAGGGCGTTTCCGGGCGGGCGCAGGGCGTTTCCGGGCGGGCGCAGGGCGTTTCCGGGCGGGCACAGGGCGTTTCCGGGCGGGCGCTGGGCGTTTCCGGTGGGCGCAGGGCGTTTCCGGGTGGGCGCAGGGCGTTTCCGGGCGGGCGCAGGGCGTTTCCGGGTGATGGCGGCCGGTCAGCGTGTCACAACACACACAATCACGTCAGATTCGCCTCCCCAAGACCGTGCCACGAATTATGTCAACCCGGCTTGTTTTCTTCAGCAGACTCATTGGAAACTTCTGAGGAGAAGATGGCCGACACCCAGCGGGCAGGGCCGGCTAAGCCGCTTAACGGTGGAAAACAGAAGGGAAGTGACAAGGAGAGGGAGTCGACGGTGTTAACTTACAGGCTCCGCGGGAGAACATTCTGAGGGCCCGGCCTGCATGGCCCGGCCTCCCCTTGAAAGCACCTCCGTTTGCTCCCCGGGAACATGATCGCGAGGGCGCGCATACCTCAGGGTCAGGTCTGCGGGGTTTGTTTTTATGATGCAGTGTCAGCCCCGAAAGACTTTTGTTGGAAAAGCTGATACTTGAGAAATGGTTTCGTATGAGTTCGGGATAGAAAAGAAAGCCGATAGCAGTTTCTAGATTGTCGGTAATCCTTTCTTACCAGCGGGCAAAGAGAAACACCCCACTTCCTGATGGAGGCTCAGAGAAACGTGGAGGTTCGAAAAACAATTGTCCCCCGCGCGGTGCTGTCTGTAATTAGGAATGCAGCCACCATGGCTTGGTTTGTTTTTCTAGTTCAGTAACCTTTAACAACACTTGTAATCAGTGGGGTTTTAAAAAGTGGGGGTGAGGCGATGGGAAAGAGTTACATTACACCCAGCACAGTGCTCCTGCAGAAACCTCGGTGCCGGACACACCTTTCTGCCCGGGTGGCTTTCCTGCCTTTGTTTGCAGGGATATAAACAAAGCTTAGGTGAACACACGGACAGATCCTGCAATCCCAGGGGGTAACTTTAGAGGGGAAGCTGTCTCCTTTGTCCGTGGAGGGAGGGATTGGGTTTGCAGGCCGCTGGAGCACTGTGGCCCTGGATCCGAGTAGCTTTGGGGGACAGTTATTTACCTGGTCTGCACCTGGATGTATCAGTTGCTTCAATGAGGACAAATCTGCCAGGACTTGAAAAAGTCAGAATAAGTACCTGGCAGAATTAACAAAACGAGGTGACACCTTGGCTGAGGCAGGCAAGAACCCCCCGCCAGGGCCACTGCAATTCAACTCCAGAAAATTCTGCAGAGGGGTTATCAATTAGCACACACCGGGTGAGCAGGAAGGTAAATATTGATCTGTAAAGTTCCTATCTCAGTAGTTGTCTTTGAATGAACGCGTGGAGATTGACCCCTCTTAGCCTGGTATTAAAATTAAAGAAAAAGGCAGCTAAGGTTTTTTTTTCCCCTCATTGAAATGATTTGTTTTTTTGATTTTGTTTTTTTTCTGTTTGCAAAAAGCCCTCTTGTTCAGGACAGACACATAAGGAAATGTAGGTCACAGAAGATGGAAAATCAAATGCAGTTCAAACTTGAAAAATACACACTTTGTAATAAAAATGAGGGCATCGTCCCCGTGCTATTTTGTAATTTACCTTTGTCGCTTTTGAGTCTTTATTTCTTTTAGTATATTCATGAGTCTTTATTTTGACCATTATTTAAAACTGATAAATTTGCAACTGCCTCATTTTAAATAACGGCCGGGTGTTATAGGCCCCGGATGTATAAAAGCTGATTCCATCGATCCTTTGTTTTCACACGCTCAGACTGCCTCCAGTTTTCTTGTGTGTTGTAAACTGCTTCAGTGAACCCCACTCTGGGCAAATATTTGCACTGAAGAGTTGTTGTTGACCAAACAGAACAACTTGGAGATGCTGTAGAATATTTTCTGAGAAGTGAAATCAGGTTCAGGAGCTGAGAGGAGCTCCAGTGAGGCAGTGGCCTGCTAAACATGCCTGAATGCAAGACGTGAATCGACTTTCCTCATAGGTGTGACTGAAATAGTTAGAAAAATACAGAATGTTCAGAGAACTTCTGTAAAAACACCAGGCATTTAACCCAATTGTCCAGGGCCGCCAACGAGCCGGTAGCTGTCTGCCATCTCTAATTTCTGAGCTTGCTATTCTAGGAACCTCTGTTTTTATGGCACATAAATGCATGTGGCGTCTTCCTGGGCTATTTGGACCAAATACTGTAATTCTTTCAACTCAGCAGGCTGTTTGGGGGTTTACACAAGCCTGGTTCAAATGGTGATAGAGAGCTGGGGGGAGATCTGGAAATGATAGAGGTGAAGAGCCAAATGCTAGGACGGATGGGCTCTAAGGTTGTCCTTAGTGAACTCAAAATATATGATTTGATAAAAATAATCTTAAATTCTGCTTTCAAGGCAAATGTTTATAACAGGAGACTCAGCAGACAGTCTTGGGTATGGAGGGCGGACGTCACCCCCTCCTCCCGCAGGTCCGTGCACCCTAGACCTGGGGAGGCACCAGAACACCCCACCCCACCCCAGCCGCACACAGCCCCAGAATCCTCCATTCGGGTCTCCAGGCAGCCATGACCGATGGGTTGGCCCTGGCACAGGATTTAAACCCCCAGTTTGTCCCATTTACTCCAGAATTTATAGTCATGTGAATCCTCCAGTTCAATTTGGTCTGTTCTTCCTGTGAAACGGTCTGATGCTGACTGAACAACCACAGGGTGGCAAATTGCAAGCCCTCATTTCTAGGAATGAATCGTTCAATTATTCAGCATCTATTAAATGCCTTTTGTCTTAACTTGGTTTCCCCAAGAAAGAGGACCCGAGACAGAGTTTGTGTATCGTTGAGAAAATGGATTCAGGAAACTTCAGGGGGGACTGGAAATGGTGACCACGTGGAGAGAAGGCAGCTGGTACAGGGTGGTCGTGGGACAGTTGACATGGTAGGCTTGATCCCCCTGGGAGCCTCAGCTTCTAGGCTGTACCTCAGTCTTATCTGCAGAAGGAATGAGGGGTGAGATCCTCATCCCCCCAAACTCAAAGACGCCCCCAAGAATGTTAAGTTGCTGGCACAGTGTGACTGCAGGCAGTATCCTACAGGCCAACCCGAAACATCCAGGGTGCTGGGCAAGGTGCTGTCAGATTTCCTTCCAGTGAAGTAGGTTGCTCCAGCTATGGCTGGGGTCACATGCAATCCAAGGAAATGGGAGGGGGGGGGAGGGAGGCAAGAGTCAGAAACATCAATTCTGTTCAGCCCAGGCCTGTACATGCACCCACATGAAATAGCAGGGAGACCTGGGGTAAGCCGCCATCTGAGGACACGCTTGTCAGGGTGGAGAGAAGTGTCACCGACGCCTCTGGGTTCATGGATATATGAATCTCCTGAGCTGAGGAAGGGTAGGGTCTAGGGCTTCACAGGAGTACCTGATCTGAGGATAACTCACATGACAAAGACCACATGTTCTGCAGTTAGACGTTTGCCCTGCCATTTAGACGGGTTTCTCCAGCAGAAAGGTCATTTCTGATGCAAATCCCAGTCCTGGGCGATACCCCCAATTTTCATGAATGTTGGTAGTTCAAGAGGTAATAAAAGTTTCTCTTGAAACTGTAGGACTTTTATTGACTTTAACTTGAAAAGCCCACATGCTAAAGCCTTACATCCTGGGGAGGGCTCTCTGGACATCTTGGGGAGGGCTGCCTGCACATCTTGGGGAGACCTCTCCTTCAACCTTTGAAACACTCAGCACTCCACTGATAGAAGATTCTGCTGCTGCCACCAGCTGGCTGGGGCCTGGGACAGTAAATTGCGAGGTCTAACTGGCTTCTCCAAGAAGCGCAGTGCAGGCCACATCCTCTTCAGAGGAGCTGAAATTGCAGAACTGAGCTACTCTGAGACTGGCTTTGGTGATTACCCTCTGAATTTCCTCTAGCAACAGTGAGAGAGTTCCCAGTCTCTCCTAAATATGTGGAAAGAAATGAAGATGGAGGCATGGGCATGTTAAGAGATGCAAACTCACTGCTCGGAACCAGGAGCTGACTCAGGAGAAGGAAATCCAAAGCATCGATCCCAGGCTGACAGGGCCTTGCTCTAGAAGAAAACCTAGGTCCCCCTACTCAGACTGGCAAACTAGAAATCTTTGATAAAGGACCACCTTAGACACAGGCTTTTGGGTCTGCTCATTTTTTTTTTTTTTAAGTTTTCAAAATATGTTGCCAATTTAAAAATTTCGATGGTCTCACATAATAATGCAGATGACTTTTTTTGCTTTCAAAGTAAAAAAAATAATAATTAGAATCCAGCATTAGCCAGAATCCTCAGGAGCCAAGTAACTGTCACCCTCTGTAGCTGGCCCTGAAACCTCTCATTCATTCTGGTCCTCATTGCTTCCTCCTGGTTTAAATCACCTTTGTCCCCATCACCTGACTGGCCACTGTAGACTTTATGTTAGACTTTATGTTAGACTTTATGACTTCTATTCTGATTCCAGTTTGTCATTTGCTTAAATTATTTAAAGACTCTGTTTCCCAAATGTCTAAATAGATAGTGGAGATTTAAGCGATTTCCAATAGCTAATTGCCTAGCTCCATGTTCTGAGATATAGTCACAATCTCCAGAAGTCACTAGAATAGGCTTGGAGTTAAACCCTTTGCCTCTAACTGGCTGTGAGGACTTTGGGGTCACTTTATTTCTATGACTCTCCCTGGGCCTTATGGTTCCTCTTGTGGTTAAGTAGCCCCCTCTGCTTCCAGACCCCTCTTCCTGATCTGTGTATGACTGTGAGGGGCACTGGACTATTTGGAGTCAATGAACTGTGGGTAGAAATGGCGTGTTTAATTTCTGGATTGAAAGTTAATTATGAGTAGCTGACCCCCACAACTCCCTCTCTCCTGGACAGTAACCAGCAGCATTCAAGATGGCAGCCTGGGTCCAGGAGAAGCATGGATGAAAAGAACTCTGTCAGTAATGGACCAGAAGCACCAACAAAAATTAAATATTGTTGGTTGTTTTAAGGGAGGGTTTGGATATTTTTTTCTATAACGAACCAGGTAACAAATATTTTAGATTTTGTGAGGGATCTCTCCATCCTAAACTCTCCCGTAAGACAATGTTTAAGAAATGAGTTATTCTTAAGCCGTGGGTCATACCAAAACAGCCTATGAGTCCCATTTGCCACGTAGGCCATAATTTGCTGACCCATTTTGAACCACTGATATTTTCGGATTGTTTGTTACCATAGCCTACCCTGGCAGAGACACACACTTTCCTAGGAACCAGGTGCAGTGGATGCTAGAACCAACCAAGCAGAATCTATTTGTAGTATAACTCTTATCAAGTTACTGCCACATAGTGTCTTTCTCCTTCCTTCAATCTTCTCAAACTTCCAAACTTCTCACATTAAAAGCACTACTTATATAACAACAGCACAGAATAACCATGTACACAAAACTGTTATTTTCCTTATTATGGGACTGCCTCTAATCTTTTTTTCTTATTTTATATATTTTTACGTCATTTTTCAGTTTTTGCACAATGTATGCATTTTCATCTTGGTGATAGTGCCCATACAATTCCCACCCCCCCCCCCGCCTTATTTTGACCCTAATCCTTCCTCTCCTCCCCCACCGTTGTGTGTTTCTGGTTTATAGTGCCTGTAATCTTTTCCTGTGAAAAGAGGATAAATACAGATACAGAGAAAGGGATACAAATATAGATATATGTGCACCTTTTCTTTTTCCACTGAGCATCATCTTTAACTTTTTTTTGTTTTTACAAATCATTTTGAACATGGTTTTAAAGGTTCTGTTATATTGAAGAAATGGTTGATATGTAGACATCATAGAGTTTCTAATTATTCCTTATCATTCATTGAAAAATTTAATTGAGCACCTCGTTTGTACCAAACTCTATTCTAGAGTCTGTGACTCAAAGAAAACAGAACAGACAAGATTCACCACGTTCATGAAACGCGCACTTTCTAGAAGACACACAAATTACTTGGGAAGAAATGTTTTATATCATAATTTCAGACAGTGTTTTCTTCTATGATGGGAAATAAAACAAGTATAGGGAAAGGGACCTCAGAGGGGAGTCATTTCAAATAAGAGCCTTGGGGACAACCGCTCTGAGTAAATGACACTGAGCAATGGAAAGTACGAGACTCACAGGCTGACGGAAGAACAAGTGCGTAGGCTTGGAGGTCAAGATGGGCGTGGCGTGCTCCACTGGGACAGGAAAGTCTAGAAGGACAAAGGGATGGACACCAGGTGAATAAAGACAAAGGAGGTAGAAGATTATAGATGCGAGCTGCAAAGCACCCTGGAGATCATGAGGGGTGTTTGTGTTTGATGGGAAGACATTGGAGAGTTTGCAAGTGAGAAGTGAGCAACATCTGACTTAGCTACAGAACAACCACTCTGGCTGCTGAGTGGAGAAGGACAGTAGGAAGAGAAGTGTGGATGCAGAGCGGGGACCAAGGGGGTGATTGCAGAGAGGCTATATGGGACAGATGGGAATTGGGGGGCGGTGATGATGATTTTAGGTCAATAGTCCACAATCATTTTGCTCTTCTTTACAAAAGTGTTTTGAAAAATTATGAGCTCCTTCCCCGTGCTTTAAGTTGTCATCTAATATTTTTCAACCCAAATGTAAGTAGTTACAAAAAACATTAATTCTGCTTGTTGTTAATGTGGGCATTTGAAAATAAAATTGATATCTATCACACTTTTCAATATATCCAATTGAATTTAAATGCCATAACTTATTAGATGCCATTTAAGGCTTGCATGCATCTTAAAAGTACATTAACAAGCTTTTCCATAGCATTTTAAAAAATTTATCTTTTAGCTCAAATTTTCATCCTGTTTTCCATTACATTTTCCCTACATGTTTTTATCTAGATTAATATATTGTAATGTTTGAAGACTTTTTATTGATTATCCTACCCTAATTCTCTACATCAAAAAATACGTGTTAAAATTGGAATTTCTGTAGTCATAAAGCCTCTAACTAGTAATTTTTTTCTGAATGAATCATCATAAATTCTAACACAATTGATTACAGTAGCAACCAGTTGATTACAATAACATAAACTCACCATTAATTGCTAACACAATTGATCACAACAATATAAACACATTACAAATCTATTGAACGATGATTAGACATAAAAAATAAAACCTAATAGATTCAATGCCTTTCTTCAGGGCGTTAATAGAGCGCTTTCTTCCTCAAATGGTTTTTACTTACTGCTGGAATGAGACAGGACTCAGCTTTCATTCTGTCCCACTTTTTGGTTTTTTTGAATAAGTGCTGAGCAAACTTACTCACAAAAACAGGTAAATGGAAATGAAAGTTTTATTGTAGTGAGATGTGTCCATGATTTCAGCTCCTCCTGAAATGTACGACAACATAGAACAAGCCGCCTGTCCTTAGATTTTTCCTGTGACCTTTCAGCTCCGTGACTTCCGCCACCTTAGTTGAGCGCAGAGAACCAGAAATGATCGGATTTGACAAAGGGTGTTCCTCAGGGCTCAGAGGCATCCTTTCCTGCCTGTCACTAAGGAGCCCCCAGGGTCTCCCACCCAGCACAGGTGCCCCCTCATAGGGCATCTGTTCTACTCTTTATACCGCTGCTAAAATGAACTATAGATTAAAGGCTAGATGGAGAATGAAATACTTCTTTCAAAAATATTCTGAAGGGTATCCCTGGTGGCCTAGGGGGTTAAGTCTCAGTGCTATCACAGCCTGAGTTTGATCCCCGGCCACGGAGCTACCCACATGGCACAGCAGACCTCTCCTGTCTCCCCGCTGCTCCCCTCTGCAGTGTGTTTCAGTAGATCTGCCTGTTCTTCTTTCCACTCTGCTTCTGGTGAACCCTCTTACCCCTTGCACCTCTGGCCTGCACCCCAGTTCTTCTGCACACACATACACACACGCACACACTAACACACAAATAATATTAAGAACATTCAAGGGACCGCCTACATTTCTTTCTTCTCTTAAAAGAAAATGTCAGTGATCACGTAAATTGTTTCAATGGACAATGAGTTCCTGAGCATAAAAGCAATAGGAGAATTGGGGGGGAAAGACAAATGTATTTCAGAATTCTGTTATTGTTTTTGTCCGTGGGCAATTGAAGCAAAGTGAAAAAGCAAATGACAAGCTTAAAAGGATATTTAAATCAATATCAGGGGCCTCCCCAGTGGCACAGCAGGTTGAGCACACACTGTGATGCTGTCCGCAGCCTCTGCAGCACGGGTTCAATTCCCGGCCGGCTAGGGAGATTCCCACATGGCACACCACACCTCCCCTGTCGCACCTGCTGCTCCCCTCAGCCTGTTCTGCTCCCCTCTCTGTCTCTGGTGAATCCTCTCACCCTCCTGCGCCTCTGACCTGTACCTCAGCTCTTGTATAAAAATAAAAATTTAAATAAAATTAAAAAATTTTAAAAATCAGACAAAGGGTTAACAATGTTAAATTAAAGACTCTTACTTTAATGGCAGAAGATAGTTCGCACTAGAAATAGAAACAGCAAAGACTGTAGTATGCAACTTAATATGATCTTTTTCCCCACCAAATTGTCGGATATTTTAGGGTGTTATGAGTCTGTGCCGACAGCTTTTAACAAGAGCGACACCGACTTGTCCTCTGGAAGCTGCATGAATTGGCAGAAACTTCCTGGAAGGCAATTTGTCATAGGTAATTGATGCAAGACGTTAAAAGCTTCGTGCCAATGTTCCCTAGCTGGCAAATACATATAAAACTATTGGCTGATCTGTACAAGAGTTGTGCAGTTTGCTCTATATAAATTATAACCTCAATTTAAATTATATCTTAATTTAAAAGAAGATAGATAAGTTTGTAATATTTACATCCCCACTAAAATCATTCAAAAAAAAAAAGTCCATGCCTATTAACTTACTATTTCCGTTGGTATGAATTATCCAACAGACCCAAGAGTTAAAATTTGTGTGTTAGGACATTTATTACAGTAGTACCTTTACTGCTGAAGAGGAAAACTTAGCAAGAAACCCAAGTGTACTGCAAAATTGGAAAAAGACTTTTTAAAATGTGTTTTTTTTTAAGATGGAATTATACACATCATAAATGTCAAGGATTCAAGGAATATTTTGTTCAACTGAGATAACAATATGATGCCCACTGGTAATCCAGACTAAAAATTTTTATAGGCTATGATTTGCTTTCATAAATATATTTCTATAAAACTACGTATGTTCAGGAAAGAAACTGAGTCAAAATGTTTACTATTAATACTAGTTTTTTGAACCATGTTTCTTTTCTTTCTCAGTACCATCTGATTTTAAATAATTAATATTAAGTAATTGCTAATATGATGAACACTCATGATTAATGGATAATCAGTGCACTAGGAATATAAGTAGAAACATAATAAAACAATTCAATTTGAAGTGTAGTCACAGCAGGGGATGCTACTTAGACTTCAAGGTCCTCTGATTTTTGGAAGAAATTCACCTTTTGTCAAACTCACAAAACAACTAGGAACCTCGTTCTTGCCCCCAAACCAAATCTGTGGCTGGGGCTTTGGTGTGGCTGTGCAGAGAAATGCAAGGCGAGTTTTTAAATCACAGATTAACCCCCACAGCAGCTAGCCCCAGGATTGCTCACCCAGGTGATTTACAGCGGGAGGGTCTCGGAAGCTGGTGCCCTCTCTGAAACCCTAGAGGTGAAGAGAGAACAAACAAAAGTTGGCTGGATTTTGTTTGTCTTACAGGAGAAAATTTGTCATTTTGGTCAGGTAGATGTCTCCCATCCTCATGGGCGGTTAACTTCTAGAATATCTTTTTCTGCCTCTGTCTGCAGCCACCCAACTTGAATGATCTCCATGCCCTCTTCTTCCTCTGACCCGAGGTTGCAAGAGAAAGCTGAGAAGGTGAACACGGCCGCCCCCCAACCCTGCCCGCCCCAGGGCCTGTCTTCTCTTTCTTCCTGGCACCACTAAGATTTTGCTTGGAGCCCAGGTCTCAGGAATGAACCCAGATTGTTCCAAGTTCTTCCAGCTATCCCATTTCTACTTGGCAGATAATCCCTCGCACTGCCTTCCTTGCAGCTGGAAAAGGACCAGTATAAGGAGAGGTCTAGCTTTTTAGGGAAAACGTTCTCCCAAGATACCGAGAAAGATGCTTACCAGGAAGCAGGCTTTTGCCTCTGCCTGACTCCCCTACTGGAAGGCAGCCATGATGCCTGACTCTGCAGCCATCTTGGGATCATAAGAGAAAGTTTAGGCGAGTTTCACAGAAGCTGACTCAGTGTTCTGAGATAATATATTTTCTGAATGAGTTCTGGAGAGTCTATCTCTAAATGTCTTCAGATTTAAGCCTTTGGTCGCAAGGTTTTCTGTCACTTGTCATTAAGTGCTTATTAATTAGATATAATGAGACTGTAGAGATGGCTTTGATTTGCTTATGATCTGGTTCCTAATTTCCCAAATATGGGATTTGTGGCTACTAGTGACAAGCATAATGGGGTCTCCTAAACAGTTGTGGGTATGTTCTTGTACATTAACATGGTGACGGCGGGAGGTCAAGCCAACCTGTGCTTATGGTGAGACCAGGCCCACTTCATTAAATCTTTCAAACTGGAAGATGCTTGAGACCTCCGTTACCCCTCTTGTGCTGGAGGTTACCATCTTAATTAACTTGTATGGTGTCCAGTGCTCAAATTCTGTTCTCTGGACCTACTCTTCAGGAGAAGTGCCATATTGGAAACATCTCCCCATGTTACCTACAAATATTCCTGTTTTATAGCCTTAATTCCATGGTTTGTATGATCATGCTAGTAGCATTGACAAGCCAATCCACAAAAATGTACTTTTATCTCAGACATCTCAGTCAGTACGTTGTCACGAGCTTCTTAGTGAGATCCACCTTAACCCACAGGAGTCAATCTAATAACAGAATTTTCAGACAGTCATTTAAAATAATGGAATTCTCTGTGCAAAAACTGCCCCTTTATCAGTGTGTAAGTCCAGATTTAGATCACACCTGTAAGATTACAGACAGACAGACAGACACACACACACCCAAAACCCATACACAATCTAAGCTCAAATAAATATGCAAACAACTTTAAAAACAATGAACCATCTGCAGATTCCAGTAAAATATTCAATGTTAGCTCTCACCCTAGTTGATAGCTAGAATGACCTACCTACCACGTGCAGCTCACCCCTACCCGGCATTCAAACACCCCTAGGATTGTGGGGGGAGGATCCCATGGGTCCCAGGACTTCACTCTTATCCTCTTTGTCTTATGAATTCATTTTGACTTTGAGCAGACCCTTTCCCAGCTCCGGGTCTTAGTTTGTTGTGCAAAAGGATGAGTCAGATCAAATGATGCTAGCACACCTTGCTGTAAAAGGCGTCCGACTGTTTTAGTTCTGCACAGCAATGCCCTCATCTGTTACAAGTTGCCCAGTCTTTTGCCTGTATACCTGGAGAATAATACGGGCATCCCTTGGTATCCTTGGGTTATTTGTTTCCAGGACTCCCCAAGAACGCTAAAATAGCAGGTTCCTAAGTCCCTTAGATAAAATGGCATCCTCTCAGATACTTTCAAAAATCTCTAGTTTGTTTATAATACCTAAACACAGTAAATGCTGTATAAGCAGTTGTTCTGCGGGGCTGTTTAGTATGGATGCAGCCATCATAGATCTCAATATATAGTTTGTATTTTCGAAACATCCAATGTGAAATCACAGATGCGGAAACTGAGGCTCAAAGGGTCAAGGACTCTGTGCCAGACATTAAAGATTTTATTTATTTTTGCATAGAAGAACTGGGGTGTAGGCCAGAGTTGCAGGGGGTAAGAAGGTCCACCAGAGACAGAGTGGGAACAGAACAGGCAGATCCACTGAAATCCACTGCTGAGGGGAGCAGTGGGGAGACAGGAGAGGTCTGCTGTGCCTTGTGGGTCACCTCCCTGGCCGGGGATCAAACTCAGGCCACAGCGGTGATAGCACTGAGACTTAACCCCTAGGCCACCAGGGCGACCCCTGTGCTAGACATTAGACTAAACTTCTGTGTACTATCTCGTTTCATTCTCCAGGCAGGTAAGCGTTGTTACTCCCACTCTTCCAATAAGCAGACAGGTCCAAAGAGGGGGGTCTTCATCTGTGCCCAGACCACAGAAATGAGAGAGCCTTAACTCCCAGACCTGAACTCTTAACATCAGACCATCCTACCTCCAAAAAGAGCATAGCAGGCTTTGAGCAATATTTCAAACAACATAAGAAAATTCTCAAAATCTCAATTAATTGTAGGATCAACAAGATTCAAGACTCTCTTTGTATCAGTCTACAATTCAACAAGCATTTCAGCAAAGTGGATGCCTTTTTTGAAGGCTGTGTTTTGCTTCCAAGGGAAAATGGCTTCTTGATAAAGGGGAGACGAGAGGGCTTTCATCTTCTCCATTTGATCAGAGGAATCAGAAGAGACGTTTTATGTCCTGTTATGATTTGAATTTTCAGGAATTATTTCCACTGAATTCCATCACCATCACTGTGTTCAGTAGATAGTAGCACCTACTCGAAAGGTATTGTTACTCTGCTGGATAAAGACCCACTTACCCTCTGCAAACTATGGTTTTGCTTTGAAATCTCTATAATTAACACATTCACATTTCAGGCACCGGGTATTATTGAGTTCAAAGAAACAAAGATGTATTTCATTTTTTTTTTCTACAGATGATTCATCAATTCCACTCCCCCCGCCTACAGATGTCTAAATTTCAGTTTTCTGAGAAGCTCCAGAGCGTGAACTGGCATCCCCGCGTTGAGTCAGAGGACACCGCCTGTAAAACGGTAACAGCGCCACCAGTTTGGTGTCAGCCCTCTTAACCTGCTTTCCGGTGTAGGCGTCATTAACAAAGCTCTTTGCCCTTGGGCACTAAAAGAAAAAGACTCTGGTAACCCTACACCCGCCGTTCCACTTAAGTAACTACCTGATGCGAAGTTATCTTGCCAGGTTTCTGGGCTATCCGGGGAAGGGAATGAAAACATTTGCTTCTGTATCCCTGGCGAGCTGGTTAACCCTTGTCAAAGCTGGCCCTTCCCTGGGCCTGAGTCCCTCGCCTATATTTGGGTGATATCCAGATAATACAGGGTTTTGTCTGCTGGACCACAGGATGGCATAAACATCAGCTTAACACACACATGTGCATACACACACACACACACACACACAAGAAGATGTTGAAGAGGTAGTATTATTCCACACTGACATGGCTATAACCTAACCTTCTAGATGCCTCTATCCGCATTTGAAATATCCCTAGGAATCTTCAGATAATAAGTTTAGAAACTTCCTCATCAATATTTTCTTGATTTGGTCAAGTAAATATATTAAGCATCCAAATATTCACTAAGGATTTGGTTAAAAGAGCTACGAGCATTTTTTTTTTTTTTTAATGGTTAAGATCGCCCCTGGCTGTCTTCTCGAGTCTTGACCAGTAGGCACAGCTAATTAGGTAGATATTCCAGATAAATGGAAGTCCCCGCAGAGAGAGATAATTCAAGCCATTCCCTATTTTATAATGAACATTGTAAAAAAGTGATTTCTTCATTATGAAAGGAAGGGGCTGCCCAAAGGGGGTGGAAATCAGCAGGAAGAGTTCTCCCTGGGTTCTGCTGAGGAAACATTTTCAGCAGGCATATCCCCAACATTTTAAAATGTTCTTTGAGGATCAAATAGTCCAACTTTTCCCAGCCAGTCATTTCTCGGCCCAAAATCCAAAGTGACATTTTGGAAGAGGCACGTGAAGAAATAGCTGCAGTTAAGAAATTGCAAGGTCTCGTCTACTTGAATATAGATGAGCCCTGGTACAAGCTCCTGCTCATTTGTAACTCTGACCTGAGAGCACCCGGCCAGGAAATTTCTATGGCCGCTGTTGGGCGGGATCTAGCTTGCCTTCCCTGGGGCTGTGCTGGCACTCGGGGCACACAGTGCTTTCTCTCCCGACCTGGGGACTGGGAAGTGCAACTTCATTTTCCAGCTGCAAGTTCCCTTTGGGTGCCCAACTGCACCCTACGCTGCCCACCTTCTGCGGTCTCCTGCTCCTCGCTGGTGCCACGGCTCCGTGTTCTCCTTTGCAGACAGAGACTCCATCTCCAGACTTACATCCCCTTCTGGAGAGATGGTGGGACGTGGTGATCTCCCCCAGCAACTAGGTATATCCCAAGGGCCTCAACCAAATTTCCAAAGATTCAAGGTACTTTTCCACTTCGCTGAGTAAAGGGGCAGAATTTAAGTCGTGCATGGGTCTGGGGTGACCAGTGTCTCAGGCTGAGCCGCAGTCTGGTCTCCTTTTTAAGAAAGCCTTTCTTTCTTCCTCTCCGGGTAACTTGCCTCCTTAAGCAGAGAGGCAGGGAAGCCGGTGGCCCCTGACCATCTTGGACTACACAAGGAACGTGCTGTAAATGTGCACACACCACCTTCAGCGAGTTATAGCTGTGCCCGACCCTGGCTGCCTACTGCACCCGTCCTGGTGCTCTTGCTGAAGTTCAGTGACTCTCTATCATCTGATCTCAAACTATCCCAATCTAAGCTATCCCCTACTACTCACTGCAGTAACCCCCCGCTGCCCTCAGTACCTCACTGCGTGCTGTGTACCTGCCGGCCCTGTGCTGGCCATGGCTCAGGGTGCCCTGCCTCTCCTTACAACACCTAAGAAGGGGAGCTTGTTCTCCTGCTCCCCCTACAGGCACGGAGACCCCAAGATCATAGCAGATGTGCAGATGCCTCAGCAAGGACTGTTAAGAACAGGTATCCAGTGCCTGGCAGCAGCTGTCAGCACACACCCTCACCCCTCCCCAGGGACTGGAAGGAGCTGCTTTGCCCTCCTCAGGTCACCCTCCCTGTCACACACTGTGCTGATGCACAGACATGAAAGTGTGGCCTCCTTGTCTTAATTTGGAACATTGCTGAAGGCCCATCCTCTGCCCAGAGCAACCACTGGGGGTCACCTGTACCCCAAATGCACCGCTGCCCCCTTCTGCTAGGCCTGCTTCACCTCCCCCTCCGGGCACTACTTGGGAGCGTGTTCCCCGAGGAGTCTCCTGCACACGCCTCAGACTCCTGGAGCCCCTTTCCTGGGGAACCAGACTTGAGAAGGAAGCTTCCTTTATTTCTTCAAAATAAAGAGCAAGGAAGCAGCCGAGCCGGGGTTGGAGCACTACTCAAAGACGGTCCTTTTCTCTTCGCTCTCCTCTCAGCTGAGTGTCCCTTCTTGGCCGGGGAAGCGCTTCCTGGGGCCTTTCTGGATTCGAGGCACCAGGACACTCCAGCGGAGGCCTCACCCTGCTCACCCATGTATCCTGCTTGCCCTGGGCTGCTCTTTACAAGATGAGGTGGCATTTTTAAAATCGGCAGGTTAGACCCCAAAAGCACAGATTTCCAGTTCCTCTTGAAAAATCACGACAGCCGGGTATCCCCGTCCAGAATCACCTGCCGTGGGGGGCTGTGGCCCCTTTAGACTTGGGTAGATAGTTGGCGTCTGAACGGTCCCCGGGCGGCCGGGTCTCGCGCTGCAGACGACTGCCGTCTGCCGTGTGGCTTGTCTGATGTTCTTCCTTTCGTAGAAAAGTAGCACTCTGTATGTGTGTCCTTGCCAGAAATGCAAAGAGAAAAGATAAGCTTCGAAGATGATGTATTTCAAGAAACAAATGGGGAAAGTGTGGAGGGGGCAGGAGAGTTAGAAGGAAGCTGAATGCTCGTCGCTCACGCGCAGCCGGGAAGGGTGACTCACACAAACGTGTCTTGATGTTGGTCTCTCTTCCCTGGCACCTGTGGAAATGAAAGTCTGGCAGTCTTGGTCTGTGAGCGATCGAGGGAGGAGATGGTGGGCCAGGTGTTGTCCACGGTCTGGCAGAAACAGCCCCAGATGAGGGGAGCACAGAGAGACGTGTGGGGAGGGCCGTCTGGCCCCGACGTGTAGCTGACACCGGCCCGATCACGGACACTGGTTAAAACGAGCCCTGTGCAGGGTCACCTGGGGGGGGTGCCCGCCTCTCACATCCTGGGTCTTGCTGTGTTGGCTTATTGCTTCTAAGACTAAGTACTTCGGGGTAAGAAACGGAGGAGGGCAGGGCCTGGCCTGCTATTTCTTTGTATCTCTTACAGTGGAAAACGGAGGGTGAATTCTTGTATACACATTGGCTGATTAAATGAGCGCTCTCCAAAGTCAGTTAGAACCTTGTTCGCATTAGGGAGACCCTAATACAGACCACAGACATCCATCTAACAAGAAGGGAAGAAGAAAACAAACAGAAAGACTTTAGAAAGAGTGGGAGCCACATCCAGCATGAAAGGAAAGTAACCGCAGTTCACGAATGGAAAATGTCGTAACAATTCTGGGGGAAAAAGAGGCAGAAATGAGTTTCCTCCAGCTCTATGGTTTCTCATGAACAGAAAGGCCTTTGGACACCGTCTGGAGGGAATTGAAACTCACTACTCTGGAAAATCAATTCATGAGGATGAG
Organism: Talpa europaea; assembly: GCF_964194135.1. NCBI lineage: Eukaryota > Metazoa > Chordata > Mammalia > Eulipotyphla > Talpidae > Talpa > Talpa europaea. The sequence continues at coordinate 2,790,803 of NC_140084.1, read as the reverse complement.
AGAAGCTCACGGCTTTCTGCTGGAGCCCTCCCTCCCCTGCAGTGCCCCGCTCTGCTTCCGAAGCGTTTTGCAGAAAGGGGTAGAGACGTCTGAGATTTATATGACTCGCTTAGAATTTGGCTAAGCCTTCACTTCCTCTTTCATGCCTTACAACGTTCCTGGCATAACTGTCTTAAGAGGATTTCCCTGAATTACCTCTTCGACCTAATCTCCTTCTAGGCTGAGACCTATGCGACTCTGCAGCCTCCATGACTTTCACCTGATGACCAGAGTTTGATAACTTTCTAGATGCCCAAGGAGTGTGAAGGGTGCCATATTGTAACCCCCTTTGGCCTGGTCTCCTCCCCAATCTGTAGGGGAGTCAGTATCTCCCAACCCATGCTCCCTCTTGGCACACATCCAAGAAGAGTAACTGAACCCCCCTCTGTGTCTATTTGGGGAACAGACCTCCAAGCTGGCCTACCTAGCAGTCCTGGATCTCTGGAGTCCTAGTGATAAAAAAATTTCTCCACTCTGCGACTTCAATTTTTTTTTAGAAATTGTCCAAAGTACCTAACATCCTAGGCATGGCACCGACATGTTTTCTCTGCCTGCCACTTTCATTTGATAATTAGTGTAGACTATTAAACCCCAATGATTATTTCATTTAACCTCCTATTAAATTAAATGAAATTCCATTTAATTTCTCATAACTGGAGAAATTAGTTCCAATGAAAACAAATTTCTCCAAAATTCCTGACTATAAGCCAACTGCTTTAACCAGTGATCAGCTGAAGAAATATGCCGCTCTTTGTTGCACAGGGAAAACCATCTTTGTTTATACCGCAGACTATATATACTCTATGTTATGGTTGATAGAAAGAAATTCCCAAGGTAATTTCGACTTTTTCCCTACACTGTGCTATCAGAACTGATGTCCCATAATGGAGAACCCCGTTGTCTGTGATAAGGGCTAATGGATACCTCGGGGTGATGGATAGACCCAAGGACCAGCAAGTGCAAAGGAACGAGGTTTCATGCATTGTGAAAAAGTCCTAGAGCTGAGGGCATGTGAGGCTGGGGGGACCAGCAGCTCGGGGGTTGTGTGGGGCAGGAGGTGGACATCATGGCGGCCAGGTAGGAGAAGACAAGACCTTGCAAGGTGGCTAAGGATTTTGAAGTTCTTGTCTTGTGGGGGGTGAGTTGCTGGGAGGTCTAAGGAGAGAGGGAGTTGGTATAGTCTCCATCTCTACTTCCACAGGGAGACAGAGCACCACTTTCGTGAAAACCAAAAAAAAAAATTAAGACTCAGGTGAGAAATGGCAAGACCTGTGACCAGCGCGGGAAAATCAGCGGGATGGGGGCGCTCATAGTCAGGGAACAGGAGCCGCAGACCTGCGGGGATTCGGATGTGGCTGTTGAAATGCTGGGCAGCTGCAATGTCTGTGTCCCAAGAGTCACTTCCCTGGTCATTTTCCTTCACACCACACTGGCTTGGCGGGTCCTCTTTGTATTTTGCCTGCAAGTCCAAGGAACAATCTCATGCCTTCAGCTCCAAATGTTACAAAATCCCTTGGTCAAATTTAAACACAAATTAGTAGATGGTGCTCCCTTGAATTCCTTCGTCCTCCTTTTCCAGTAGTTGCAAAGTCCAAGAGTCTTTAAGGTCTCAGCCTTTGAGAGTTCATTTTACCGCTGCTTCCTCTCATTCACAAGGCTAATTCTAAGCACAGTCTGTTGATGACTGTAAGTTGGTAATAATGCCACAAAAATACATCTCTCAATAATTTTGAGAACTAAAGAGTGGACAGAGGAACAATATACAATCGGTCCTTCCACGATGCAGGGGTTAGGGGGGTCGACCTCCCCACGGCCCTGCAGCAGTCAAAAATCCATCCATCACTTTGACTACCCAGAAGCTTAATTACTAATAACCTGGTGCTGCCCGGAAGCCTCACCAATAGCAGAGTGGATTACGATGTATTTTGATGCTCTATGCAATAGATGCTGTATTCCCACAATCAAGTAAGCTACAGAAAAGAAATGTGATTTTAAAAAATGACAAGGACAAGAAAATACACGGGTAGCACTGTACTGCATGTGTCAGTACTGCATCCTCGGCTTGCAGGAAAATCCTCATGCTGAGTGGAGCCTCGCCCTTCAAACCCATGTTCCAGTGTCAGCTGCTCTAGCTTCTGCTCTGGTAACAGTCTCAACAGTCCACGTGGTTGACAGACCCAACAGCAGATTCATACGCCTCCAACCTCCAGGCCAACGGCGAGAAAGCTCAGGGGTGCCCTCTGTGTGTGTGGCAAGGAGTGCAGGAACACGGAGGGGCAGCCCCTTCCCCTCCTGGGCCGCTCGCCACCCCCATGAATGCTGGGGCCAGGTCACCAGAGAGCCTGGAGTTCTTTAAGGATGAGCAAAAATGTGGCCAGTGTTTTTGAACTCGGGGCCAAGCACACACACGGCATCTTCAGCTCCCGAACCGAGGTCTGCTCCGGTCCGAGGGCGAGCAGGGCCAGCGGCACTCGGGAGCTGGTGAGTCTGCCTCCATCAGCGTCCACCTTCTTAGCAGGGTCCCTGGGGCTGGTGCCCACATGAAGCTGGAGAGGAAAACTGGTCTCATTACCCAGACAGACTCGCACTGTCCCATCAGCGCGGCAGAACACGGACGGGGTTTGGGGGAACAGGGAGACGACCTCCCACTCCAGCAGGACCCCCTCTGAGGGGGCTCCAGAGGAGGACCCTCGTCTCCAGGGGTCTGTGGGAGCCCGGTGGGGGCAGCGGCATCTCTTGCGGGGCCAAAACTAGGTTAAGGCCCGTGAGGAACTTGTCTCAAGCACAACGTGTAAGGGGCTTCAAACCACAGTAAATAAGATGAAGACACAGCGAAACTTCAGTGCATGGTTGCACTCATCATTATTTACTAGTTCACGATGAATGAGATAATGCTTTCATGCAGGACTTTTTTAAATGAAAATTAATGCAAAATGAAGAACCCTTGCTGAGCAAAGCATCACCGCTGTCAGCTCGCCTCTACCTAGTTCCAGCTCTGCTTTTTTTTTTTTTTTTTTTTTTTTTGGTTTGGTTGGTTTTTTGGGCCATTTTGAAATATTCCTATAATCCACTGACTTCAGTTAGTCGGGTTTTTCCCCTCAAAATCTTCTGCCCACAATGTATAATTTCAAGTCTGTAAAAATACAGTCACTTAAAAAATGCTTTTCTTCATGTTGGAATAATGCTTCCTTCCAGCTCCAGGAGGGTTCAAGAGGCTTCCGTCCAGCAGGTTAAAGCATGATAAACCGTGCAAGCTGGACAGTCTTGGGCTCAGCAAGGAGTCCGCTGGCCTCCCCCACTTCTGAATGCCAAACCAAGAGCCTGAGCTACAAGTGGGGTATGCGCTACTGCCTCGTTCTTCTGCTTTGGAATTCCAGGGACTTCAGAGGAGAAGATGGGCTGAAACAGGGTCCTGGCAAGCTGGCAGAGCCGAAAATAGCTGGGAAGTCGCCTTCACCTCCATGTCACACACTGACTTCCGTTTCAGGACGGAAGTGCCCCGGGCAGCAGGAAAGATGAAACTAGAGGTGGGAATAAGTAAATGACCACGAGGCGTGTTTCAGTTCCTGTCTGGGGAGTAGCAGCTGCAGAGAGCAAGAAAATAGGAGCCCTTTTACCCCCTCAATGCAGGCTGGGCCCTGGAAGGAAGAGCTGATGAAATGTGGCCAAACCGCAGTTGTGGGGAGGCGGGCCCGGGCATCCCCATGGCATCTATGCCTGCACTGTCCAACAAGTTTCCCAGCTGCCCCCACTGTTCTCTCTCTGCGTGTGCAAGCAGGTGAGGTACTGGATGAACCAGACCAGCTCTGGGTGTGGCGCCGGCGCCAATCTCAACTGATTCTGGCTGAGCGATCCTCACCAAGTGTCTGCACCAGCCCAGCCCATTCCTTGAGCCTTGCATCGTGCTGGTGATTGCACCCCAGAATGACAACAAGCATCCTTCCCAACCAGCCATGAGATTCCCAAAGACAAGAACCTCTGTCTTACCTCCGGCCCTCAGCACTGACATTTGCATGTAGATTTAGTGTCCAAACGCTGCCCCTTAAAACGATTACGTTGAGGCCGCCCAACCTGGAGTGAGTTAAGGCAGCCAAGAAATATCGTCACTGCTTTTAAATGTAAAAACCAGAAGAACTGGCTTGGAGTCCGATATTTCCACTCCTCTGCCCTCTCTGTTTTGCAAATAATTGGGACTCAATAAATATTTGTTGAACATAAGTTGCAGGCACCCAAATGGGAGGTCCAAAATACAGACGTGTTCTCATCCTTCACCAGAAAAAGACACCGTGCTGAGTCTTCTTCTGAGGACAGTCGTGAAGCTGCTCGAGGTGAAAGTTCTCTGTATAGACCTTTGAATTCCCCACAGCACTGAGAAGTGTGCAGATATGGTGACTAGGGGTTATTTTCCGGCTGATTGACTTAGAATTCATCCTCACTACGTGGATATTAGATGTTTGCACGCATACGTGTGTGCCCAGGTATTTGTTAAAAGATGAAATGTTGATGGCAGTGAGGCATTGCCACTCACCTGGGACAGGTACTCATCTGCAGACACCCTTCGTGCTGGCCTGTTTGGAAGGATTGTCCTGACCGAGCCAGGGTCGCCTCGTTACCTCCTGGGCAGTCAGAACTTGGGCGTTCACCTTCATCAGCATGTTGTGTGGGTCAGCGCCGAACTGAAGGAGCTACCTATCCACTTGAATCAGACTGATGACGACTCCTCTGAACCTAATTGGCAAAACCTAACTGCATTCATGTTTTATTAAAGGCAACTTTCATTACACCGGCGGTGCTGTCACAAAAATAAATTACATCTGCAAGTACTTAGGCATAAAATTTTGCAGATAACTTCCAGTCGTCGGTAATTTTATATTAGAAACTGTTTTTCCAATACATGCTAAAACTTTGTTCATTGGTATTAAACATGCTTTACCTACCACTCTCAGAATATTTATGGGATTTGTAATTTAACCTTTTTTTCTTCTTTCGAGATTTAGTAAACTGTTTTCTGCCAACTTTATTTTTGGCAGCCTCCCTAGGCCCTTTGGAAACTATAAATTGGTTTGCATTTTATATTCCACTGTTTACCATTCCCCTCCTTAGAACAGATTCCAATCCATTTTTTGGAAAAAAAAAAAATGAGTGGTAGGTGTTGGCTGCAGAACAAGTATGTTCTGCTTGGAGATACAGCCAGTGACTCGCATAACCTCAGAGATGGGAGACAAGTGGAAGGAGAACCCTTCGCTGCTACTCTAAGTGCAAAGTTTGGGTTCCCACTCTGGGGAGTTTTGCTGGTTCTACCTGCAGGGTTCCCCCGAGTCCCCTTCTCCTAATTGTACCCCTGATTCACACGATATGACTTGGGTATACTCGTCACCCCCACCACCTTCCAAGATAGATCCTAGCATGGCTTCAGAACACGTCTGCGAGCCATAAACATTGACTAATCGTAGTTTAAGAAAACAAAGTTCTTCGTTTGGAGATAATTTTAGACTTACAGAGCTTTGCAAGGAAGACACGGAGTCCCCAGCTACCCTTCACCCAGCATCTTCTAGCTCACAGTCCCATCTTTGGAACCCCGGGGCACTTCTGAAATGCGAGAGGGAGAACACTACAAACTGGTCTACCGCTTTCTCTTGGTGTTCCACGTTTTCCCATGAATGTCGTTTTTCTGTTCCATGATTTAGTCCAGGGTCCCATGTGGCTTGTCGTGTCACCTTAAACTCCACGGTCAGTGACAGCTGCTTCATCCTTCCTTGTCTTTTATAACTTGGGACCTTTGGAAAGCTACTGGCCAGTTTTTGTTGTTGTTTTATTTTTATCCAGTGGTCCCCACTTGGAGTGTGTCTGATAGCTTTGTTGTGATTAGACTAGGGTTATACCTGACTGGGAAGAATACCCCAAGGGCACGTGACCTGGATCAGGGGCGCGTGATGAGCTGGGCCCTACTCTGTGGGTGTCAGCCTGGGACACCTGGCTGAGGCCGTGATGCCAGCTTCCTCCACTGTATAACTAATATCCCCCCCTTTACAATTAATACATATTTATTTTAGGGAAAGATATTTCAATACTATGCACATCTCTTTCTCCTTACATGCCCACTAATTTTAACATCCATCAGTGTATCTCATCCACGGCAGTGTTACTGTGCTCTGCTAATTATTTTCTATTTTTTGTATCTATTATAATTGAATTCTTATGAAAGAAAGAGCTGTCCGTCTTATTCCTTACCTTTATTCAATTATCTATTAGTTTCGAAGTGATCTGTTTACCCTTTAGGTTATAGCCATCCTATCATTATTTATTTTGTTGCTTAAATTTTCTCCCAAAGATCTGGTCATCAGAAAATTTGCAGGTAGGATCTTGTAGCCTTTGCACCTGTACCTGTTCCTTTCTTTCTAAAAGCATCTCCATAGTTTCCAGGCTCCAGTATATACTACAAGACTCAGCCTCAATTTCTCCGCATTGGCCCTGCTGCCAACCCCTTTCTAAGGAGCTTTGCTGCTTCTTACTGGAGAAGGACATTTAAGTACGATGAATACTACTCAATCCTGGTGTGCTGCTGCCTTTATGACTTTTCAGGAAGCGCAGGAGACGTGTGTCTACTCTCCCACGCGGGCGCTCGGGTCTGTGCTTGGTTTCGTGTGCACCGATCTGCCTGAGTCTGCACTGATGCCTGCGTCTGAGCCAGCACCGCAGGGCTCATTCTCACCGCTTCATGTCCTCATCGTAACTTCTTCCTCTGAAAATGAGAAGCCCGTTTCATCTCATCTACAATATATTTACTCATTTGTTCAACCCTGGTATACATGTAAAGCAGTTTCAGAATGGCTGACCCTTCCCTGTGAAACACTAGTTCACCATCAGCTGCATGGTTGAGCACAGGAATTTTAAGACTTTTTTTTAATTTATTTATGCATACAAGAACTGGGGTGTAGGCCAGAGGTGCGGGGGATGAGAGAGTTCATCAGAGACAGAGTGGGAAGCAGAACTGAAATCCACTGCTGAGGGGAGCAGCGGGTGAGACAGGCAAGGTCTGCTGTGCCGTGTGGGTCAGCTCCCTGGCCAGGGATCGAACTCAGGCTACAGTGGCCGCGGATAGCTTTGTAATGCTGAGACTTTAACCCCTGCACCACCGGGGAGGCCCAGAGCACAATAATTTTGCCCTTAGACTTATCCAGAGTTTTGTCTGAACTGTTTTCTGAAGTAACCTAGGTGAACCCCTTTCTTCTGAGGTTATTATTCACTTTGAACAAAACTGATTCCTTTATCACAGGTTGCATTCCATCCTGGGCTCTCCCCACAATCTGGTTGCATTTGTCCTTAAGATTATATAAAGTAGCAGCTCTCCTGTCCACCTGTGACTATGCAGGAGTTTCTCTTCACCGACCTTCCCCCTTTGCAAAGCAGCAGAGGCGGCTCTCCCCCCAAGACTGCCCTCCCGTGTCTATGCAGGCCTCTCCTTTAGCAACCTGTCCCTGACCCTTTCTGCCCACTTGTGTCTGTGCAGGAATCCTTTTCCTTCCCTTCCCTTTTTATTATTAAACCTGCCCTTAAAGGAAAAAAAAAGATTATACAGGTAATAATCACTCTTTGTGGTGTGCAGGTCTCTGGCATTTGACAAATACATAGAATTGTGCATGGACCACTGAGAAAACAAGTCTGTCACCCTCAAATATCCCTCTTGGGTGCCTATATATTCAACCCATCTCCTCATTCCTCAATCCCAACAACCACTGATCTGTTTCAAGTTTCTATTATTTTGCTTTTTCCAGAATTTCATTAAATGAAATCATCTCTTTGGGGCCAGCTTCTTTCTCTTAGTAAAAAGCATTTATGTTCTGTGTTAATCCAGAGCTTAATCCTTTTTGTTGCTGAGTAATATTCTACCGAATGGATTTATTACATTTTGTTTATCCTTTCACTCATTCAAGTTCACTGGGTTGTTTCTTTTATGTGTCATACATTTGGTGTCATATCCAAAAAACGCTTTAACTCAAAACCATACAAGTTTTCCCTATCCTTATGGTATATTCTAGCAGTTATGTAGATTTATGTTTATATTTAAACTGTTGCATGGTTGTGTCCACAAACAGTTCAAGAGGTTTTTGTTGTAGTTCTCAACGGTGAATATGGGAAAGTTTGCTGGTCATCTGAGCCTGATATAGAAGCAGGAGCAGTAGGTCTGGCTTGACAGCTGGAAAAGGCCTGCCCTTCTTTCTCCTTCCAAGAGCTTCCAAAGGGACATGACTGCCAGCACATGGAAACCTCAGGACAGAGACCCAGGTCCCCCCTGCCATCTCTACATGAGGATCAAAAGTTCTGAAATAAGTACACCCAGTCCAGAAACTGACTTTGGAACTTTCAGCCGAAAATAAGCTTGTAGCACAGAAAGCAACTTCAGGATATATGTGATCCAGCATGGAGGGTTGGAAGGGGCAGGGTTTCAGAAGTAGCAATGAGAGGAAGCCAAAACCTTAATAATTTCCCCAAACTCACCCCTCCTTCTTTTCCTATCCAGGACTTTCTGAGTCCTCTAGATTTGACTTTCAGTGCACCATTAACTGCTTTCCATATGCTGTACAAGTGCTCTAGTTCAAGATACCTTCTTAGCAATGCACTAAAATCTGTGCTGGTTTCCTAGGGCCTCCATAACAAAGCATGGCCAACAGAGTGCCTTAGAATAACAGAAATCCATCACCTCATGGTCCCATGAACTCAGAGACCAGAGCTGAAAGTTAAGGTGCTGGCAAAACCATGTGACCCCAGCAGCACTAGAAATGTGTCTATTTCAGGTCTCTTTCCTACATCTGGAATTTCCTTGGCTGGTGGCAGTATAACTCCACTCTTGATATTCTCCACACTGCCAGAATAAATATGCAAAATACCAAAATCAGCACTAGTTGGGTTTCTCCAATGAAACAGAACCAATAGGACATGCTGTAGAGGTAAAGATGGACATAGACCTAGATGTGGACATGGAGATACATCACAAGGAATGGCCTCTCAGAATCATGGAGGCCAAATAGGTTGAAGAGTTTTAGTTAGCAAACAGGAGAGCCAGGTGAACAAATGATTCTGGTCCGGTCCGAGTCTGAAGGCTTGAGAATCAAGATTGCTGATGGTAGAAGCACCAGTCCAAAGACCAATAGGCTCAAAATCCAAGAAGGGCCAAGTCTTTCGTTCAAGCTGAAAGGCAAGAAAAGACCGATGTCCTAGCTCAGGTAGTCAGCCAGGGCGAGTCCACTGCCCACTCTTTCTCAGCCTCTTTATTCTAGTGGCTTCCAATGACTGGCTGAAGCCCCACCCACATTAAGGAGGGCGATCTGATTTATTCATTACCCAGAATAATCTCGACCCCAAATGTCTGGCATGACTCAGTCAAGCAGATATAAAATTAACCATCACAGTCCACCCCTTGTCAACTTCACACCCCTACCTAATCTTTAAATTAAGACAATGACAGGGTCATAATTCCAACTAGCATGATACAACAACCCCCTGCATACAAATGAACATGCACTGGCCCCACCCCCAGGGGAGGAGGTAAGGACCTTGAGTGGTGTTTACTCTTCTTCTTGCTATCCTGTAACTTAAACACTGTGATATAAAGTCAATACATCTTAAGAGGGGGAAAAAAGAAAACAGGATCTATATAAACACACACACCGACTCACACATACTGTTCATAACTATATGGCTCTGGCATTGAAATAGAGGGAAATAGTCATGAGAAGTACAGTCTTGATTTCTGTCATTGATTGCATCGTTACAGCTGATATTCTAACTGCTTTCTTCACTATACAATCCACATTTCTTTTGCCCTCAGCAAGGGCCTCAAGTTGACCATGTCTCTTTACCTGACGGGACGGCCTAAGTAAGCCTTCACTCCTGACGGGTCGGAGACAGTAGTGTTCCTTGGATTGAGTTGTCGGAGTTTTCCATTGCCTTTAGTGGCAGGACCTGGTAAAACAGAGATGGCCTGAGGGATCGCCTGTATTCTAGATAATCTCTTCCTTCCCGCCACCATGGGGTCGTAGTCAATTTCCTCTTGATAATCAGGATCAATGGCCCCGTCATCACAGTAAGTTTCTTCATCGCCTGTTGACTCAGCAGCATGAGCTGCCCAGGGCGGGTGGGTGACCGTCCAAGCTCCAGTTCAATGCAGTCATTGTGTGTCTCCTGGTGGAAGCATTCCTCCCGTTGGAAGTCAGACCTCTAGGTCAGAAGAGCGTAAGGTCAGAGGAAAGGAAGCCAAAATTTTGCTAGCGGGTCAGTGGATGTAACAGTGGGTGGGACCATCTCCACCCCTTGATTCCCAAGCCCATGAATCCCAGCTATGAGAGGAACATGTGCTGGGCACTAGCTCAGCCCTGCAAGGCTTTGCCTCCCAGCTTCTCTGTAACTCGGTCCTCAGGACGCTTTTCTACCATTCCCTGAAACCGCCTGGGAGGCTGGGAAGAATGTGGTGAGACCAGCAAACTCCTTGAGCGTAGGCTTCTTGTACTCTCCCTGTGGCGTGCGTTCCCTGGTCAGAAGCAGCGCAGGATGCAACACCGTGGCAGTGGAGAAAGCGTCCTTAAGCCCACGGATGGCAGTTTGGGCAGAAGCACTGAATGCCAGGAAGGCAAACCCGTATCTACAAAATGCTGCTGCCCCTTCCGTGATGGAAGTTGTCACGTGTGGTCAATCAGCCAGCGGGCAGTTGTCCATCAGCCAGAGGGCAGTTGACTGACCACCTCTGGGAGCGGTGCCATGTCAGGTGTTAGTTTCTGCCACTGGCAGATGGGCACTCAGCAGTGGCTGTGGGCACGTCAGCTTGGAAGTGGAAGTCCATGTGGCTGGGTTCACGCACACCTCCACCTGTGCTGCCCTGGCCACACTGTTCTCTAGCCCATGGGGTGACAACAGAGGTGACTGAGGGGGAAAGGCTGGCTGGTAGCCACGAATGGGCCACGTGATCAATTTGATCATTTAAATCCTTCTCTTCTGAGGTCGCCCTTTGGTGCGCATTCAGTAGGACACAAATATCTCCATGCTTTTGCCCATTCAGAAAGGTCCGTCCACACACCATTTCCTCAAATGTCCTTGTCACCCATTTTCTGATTGTGTTCCCGCCGAGTCCCCGACCATCCAGCCAAACCATGGGCCCAGCCCACGAACCGCTACGGAATCACCCCTCTGACCGTGTTTCCTTCCCAGCAAAGTGAACTGCCAGATGTGCTGGTTGAAGTCACGCCCGCAGGAAGGATTTCCCTTCACTGTCTCCCGCGGGAATGTCCCAGACAGCAGTGCTGCGCCTGTCCGCCTTCCAGCGGGGCCTGCACGGCACACACAGCCTCTGTCAGCCAGACCCGAGCTTCCTCTTCCTTTTCCAACTGACTATACCTGGTTATGATCATAGGGAGCTCCCCCTGGGGCCACAGGTGTGGGCTGGAGGAGGGAGGGTGGTGTCTGGTGACGGGGTGCTGCCGCCGTGCTCACCCACTTGGTGGCCTGTGGTTAAGTATCAGTCTCTACAAAGGCCCGATGACGGCCAGAGCTGTTTCTCAAAAGGGAAGTAGTTACGTGTGGAATTTGGCAGGGGCTTGCTCCAAAATCCTAAGGGTGTGCACTGCAATGGGAGCTGCCAAAGCCTCTTAGGGGGGGCTCCAGAGTCTCCAACAGCAACTCCAGTCACTGCTGGAACCCACTGGGTCACCTGGCCCAAGTGTCTGAGCAGCTTGCCCAGCCACTGGACAAATTACCTTTTCCAGGGTCCCACTCAGAATTAGCAGCTTTTGGGGTCACTTGGTAAATGGCTGAAATAGCACCCCCAAATGAGGAGTACTTTGTCTCCAAATCCAAAGAGGATCACAAGGCATTGTGCCTGTGTTTTGGCCAGGGGCAGGGTTGGGGGGTCATCCAGCGGCAGCCGCCTAGCCTTAGGTAAGATGGCTCAACATGTCAGGGCCCCGGCCCCCTAGAAATATCACTGAAGTAGAAAGAATCCCTTAAATTTTAGTCAAACTCGGTTAGTTACCTTCTGGCACACAAGCGTCTTACCTGTGAGCCTAGAAGAATTGCTTCTTCTTGCTCTCCAGATCCAGTCACCATCATGTCATCTCGCCGAGGGCCAGAGTGGTGTTTTGGAGATGAGGAGGCTGAGAGATCTGTGTGAACTAAATTACGATGTGGGGCTGAAGAGTCGATTTTCCCGGAGGCTGGATGCTGGGCTGGCAAGCTGAAAGCGAAGTCTGTGCAAGGGTCCCACAGGCAGGGATGGAGAAGAGAGGCCTTGCCAGGCCAATAGCTGCGTAACAGGCACGCCGTTCTCTCAAACAAGTCAGCCACATCTGGCACAGCAGCTGCCGGGGCGTCCCCACCTGGTTAAGCTGATGGGAACCTGCTGTCACTCTCAGAGCACCATCTGTCTTCTGCGGGAGACAGGCGGTAGGGGGGTGAGGTGGGACTCACGCCCGGCCACCAGCACCGTCAGACTTGTGATGACGGCCTTTCTCGCTGTGATTCCTTCGAGAATGTGGCGCGGCCTTTGCTTTCGTGTTTTCCTCGGTGAAATGGCTCCTACTGGGCCTTTTGCACTATAACAACCTGCACTACTCAGGTCTGGAAGCCAGTGTGGGCGTCTGCCGGCTGGGGTTGTCCATTCCAATCATGCACCCCAGAACTCGGCCACAGCCACAGGACGGGCTCAGGGCTTGACTGAGCTGAGACAGACCTGAGCTAAGACTCGGCCAAGCACCCGAGCTCCCTGAGCCGCTACTCTGACTGCAGGTGACAGGGACACTGTGGTCCCCTGGGGTCAGTGTCAGGGCAGAGCCAATAACCTGTCATCCCCTCAAGTTCTCGTGATTTCCTTTCCCCCAACGTGCAGCCACCTGCGTAGGTCCCACTTGGGGAGACTGGGGGAGGTGAACAAGGTGAACAAGAATACATTTGTGACAGAGTAGCGGGGCCCCTCAAGAGGAGATCCAGTCTCCCCTTCACTCCAGGAGTTCTGGATTCAAGGCTGGAGGCTGACAGAGAGCCCATGACAGTTTTTATGATTCAAATTAGACTTCTGGACTTGAACGAGAACTTTCCTGCTGACACAGATCCATTAAGAACTCGGGGGGCTTCCTTTCTCACTCGTAACAGCACTGGGACTCGCCAAAATCCTGGCCGCACCAGGCAGACCCCTCCCCTGGCTGGCCGGCTGCTGTCCATGTGGTACTCTGGCCATGCCGCCTTCACCTGTGGGGTGCCTCCTGCCACCCCAGGATCCAGTCACTGCCACTGCATGTTGGCGTCCCGCGTGAGCATCGCCATCATGCAGTCTGGCCTCCAGAGGACTGGCTCAGACCCCCCCTCACAAGCAGAGTCGTGGCGAGGGTATGCCTGGTGCTGTCCAAGCTCCTCGGGCTGCCCCTGTCCCCCAGGCCCGGTCTCCCCTCCAGACCTTATCAGCATCCCCTCAGAACCCCTGCAAATCCTTTTCATCCTTGTGTCACTGAGTGATGAACTGGACAGGACGGGCTGTCGCCTCCCTTCCGCCTCTGTGTGTGTCCGGCGCACGCTCCTGGTGCCATCTCCTGTCTCCCCACTCCCTTGCCCGAGGGCGGCAGCCCTGTCTTGGCATTTCCTTCATCTCTCTGTCTGCTGCTCAGGAGACCCCGCCTGCCAAATAGGAACGGGGCGTAGAGGCCGGAGCCCTCAGACCGTGGCTGCCCCCCAGGGCTGGAGATAGGCAGGCCTGGGGTGGGGGCTTCCCAGCGCTCCCCGGAGCTCACTGTGGACGCCCCTGGACTCCACATCCTAGCAAACTTGCCTATTCTGGGCTCGGCTACTCGCGTGGCAGCGATGCAGCGGGGTGACACACGAGCTGCTGTGAGATGTGAAATCAGAGCCAGGCGGGACCTCCCCTGAGAAAGGCTGCCCATAAATCGTAAACCCTTAAATGAATGGCTTAGAGGCCCAGGGTTGCCTTGGGTTAGGGTTAATTGGGTCGGGTACAAAGAGTTTTGTGTTCATAACTTACTGTCCATCCAGCCTCTTCCTGATTTTCTGAAAGTTGTTTCGCTCTGGGGCAAATTTGTATTTGCTTTTCTGACAGTGATCGGTTTGGAGCTGAACTCTTTCAGCTGCTGGGAACTCAGAACCTGGTCAGTATCTACCAGACTTTCTCCCTCCCGTGCAGCCATTGCAGATGAGTCAGAGGGAGTTGGAGGATTTTGTGATCTTTCTGAATCTTCATCCTCTAGGCAGAAAATTGCTTCAAATGTATTGCTGTTGCTTTGCTCTTTTAAGGCCCTCAAAAACAGTTTGTCCCCTTTTCCTGGCCATTCTCTGGCTAGCACGTTCCCAAGACCATTGTCTGCTGAGACTCCTGTGTTTTGTGTTGAGCTGGAAGCTGAGATCCAGCAGCTAAGCGTCTGTGCTTGGCTCACCTGGGCTCCAGCCCAGTACCCGCTGTCACTGTCACAGCCTCACTGAGCCTCGGCTTCCTCGAGTGCCAGGTGGCTCTGGCTCCCAATCAGTGTTTGTGTCACACTAACAAGATCATGTGTGCAAACTCTACGCTGCCTGCGCCTAGTGCAAGCACTAACAATCCCTGCAGACACTTCCCAATGCAGTGATTGAAATCACAAGCTCTGGAGCTAGACAGCCAGGGTTCAAATCCCACCTGCACGTTGGCAAATCAGGTATGGTCTCTGTGACTCAGTTTCCTGAACTGTAAAAGGAGGCCCATGATTTCATCGTCACCTGCGTTGCCCTGGGGGGGGTAAATGATCAGACATGGGACAAGCTTAAATCTGTGCCTGCAACTTCATAAACAATCAAGAAAGTGTTAGCCATTGAGATTATAGAAGAGTGGTGAAAAGAGTTCCCAGCTGTAAAGCTGTCATTTTCTAAATAACCTGCTCACAATCAAATCTGCTTTTCTCTTCAAATGAAACATACACATCATTTGAGTCGCGGCGGTTTCTCCTCCATCTGCAAGGACAGCTGGTCCGGGCATCCAGAGGGATCGGGCAGGAGGCGGTATCCCGTGCGATGCCACCCAGGCAGCGACAGGTTCTCCTGTTCTCCGTGCTCCACCCTGGACAGAATCACAGCCCAGGCTGCGTGAAAAGGTGGCAGAGTCCCCGTGCTCTCTTGGCACAGCTAGAGTTTCTCTTCTTTGCAACTCGGAGTATTGATTTAAAGAACCTACAGAGACAGACAAGGATGTCACAGAGAGAAACAAGCGTGAATGCTCGTGGCCGAAGTGCTTCTGTCCCCGATTCTTACCCATTTCTCATGCTGTGTCCTTCAGTGATGCGTCTGCTGTGCTTGAGCTGCTGCGTGTAGATGTCTAGTCCTTGCAAGCGGCAAGCCTCGATGAAGCCAGTGTTCACATGAGCCAGAGCTGCATCCGCCTCCCTGACACCCTCGCGTGACCCTGTGCAAGGGCCGGCTCAGTGGGTGCTGAGCCCACCGCCGCCACACGTGCGTGCATGGCCAAGCACAGACTCGGGCCGCAGGTCCACGTGCGAGGCCGTATTGAGGACCTTCCCCATCAAGTGTAGGATGGCGGGAAAGGGTTTTATTCTCGCTTACTCTGATTCCGACTCCTGTGTGCCCCCACTCGCTCTAGGCCTGGTGTTTGTTGCAGTGGGGTTGGGGTCCGCCGTTCTTCCTCGAGCCGAGAACACAGCAAAGCCAGAGGGATGTAAGCTCGTGCCCAGCACGCTCTGCTTTATAGCATTTCATTTCTTAGCAATCTTCCTTCACCCCTCCAGGCCGGAAAGCGGCATTTGTTGGAGGAGCCGCTGGGAGGACGGAGTGGGGAGCCGCTGTGAGCCACATTGGAGGTGGCGAGGAGGGGGCTGGCGTGACCGGCGAGGAGAGACTGTGCGGGGCCTGGCGGCCATTTCTCCCTCACCAAAACGGGGGGCCGCACCTCTCCCCTAGCCGAGTCTCGGAGTCCCCTCAAAGCTCTGGACTCTGCCCAGACTCCCCTGGGTGAGTAGGAACTGGGAGACTTGGTGATTTCTAAAGTCTGCTCCAGCTTCTTGCCTGTCCCAAGACAGTCAGTTCCCAGACACCTCATCCCCCGCCAGTGACCTGGATGCTTTTTACAAGAGATGAAATGAGATGAAATGCAGTTGGGGGGTCTAGCGGGCCAAGAGCAGCTGTCGCTTCTGTGAAGATTCTGCCTATTCCTTAGGGACAGATGATCACAAGGGAATTTTCCAGTGCTCAGAACACCTTTTTCTCAAGAGCTTTCCATTCAGCTCATCCCTTCGAACCATTTCACCTGGGCAGTGACTTCGCTTCCCTGCGCTTCAGTTTCTTGTGGGTGCCATGGGGAGGTTGGGGAAGTGCCAGAGAGGGTTGCGAAGGAGCCAGTTCATGCAAAGCACTAATTCCTGGTGCAGGCTAATGCCCGGGCGTCAGCAGCAGCCCCCGTCTGGTAGTCATGGAGTCTCACGTCTACTCCACCTGCCCTTAGCCTAAGACGGCCGTGGGCTGGTCGGCAGGCGACCTGGGCGCTTGCTGGAAAACAAACACCTTTTCCTGACCCAGACGCAACCAGCACACGGTCCCGGACCCGTGACTGGAGTCACGGGAAGAGGCACTGAAGCGGCTTGTTTCTCTCCAGGCCCTTATGCAATGTCTCCCCCGCTATTTTTAAACTTTCTGTCTCTTCCCCCCTCCCCCCAGCCTTACCCTTCCCCTACTTCAGACCCCTGGAGTCGGGCTCCTTATTCCGTTCAGCTATTTCAGTTTTCGGCTGAATGGTCTAGACAGGAACCCGAAAGCGCCCAGTCGGCACCCTGGCCCCCGCCGGCCTCAAGATGCCCCACAGGGGCGCTGGGACAGGGCACAGACGGAGGAACTTCAACCCGTGCGCCCATCCGTCTCGCGCTCACACCACAGAGCCTGGCACAGAGTAGGGCTCAGGAGAGCCTAAAGTACCATAGCACAGTTAAATTTAGAGGCTCGTTTCTTTGCCTTTCTTTTCTTTCTCTGTCTTTTTTCTTTTGTGGTGTCTTTTTCTATCCTTAAGAGAATTTTCTGGAACCACGGCAAATCCCTCAGCTACCTAACACAGGACAGTTAAGTCTGATCCTGGGGACTCCTTCAGCCCCTGCACAGACCTGTGACACACCTCCTCATCATTTGGCTGTTGCCATGAAATCCGCAACCACAGACTCCCAGGCAGAGAACGCTAGGCCTGACCCAGCCATGAGCCATGGGCTGGCTGGCTAGCCCGGGAGGGGGAGTTCCCGGAGCACAGCCCCCTGCCTGGAGGTGAAGCTCACTTTTAGGTCTTGTTTGGCACACTTAACAGCTGCTCTCTCCACGTCTGTACCAATGGCCAGTGACAGGTGCTGCTTGTCTTCTGGAACTAGGGAACACACATCAAAAGGGCTTCCCTGTGGACTGGACTCTCTTGGGGCCCACGGGAGGAGGGAGAGGAGACAGGAGTAAGGGGGAAAATCCAGAAGGAGGGAAGAACAAGCGGAAAGGTCATGGGGTGGGAATGAATAGGACACTTTAAAGGATAGTGGACAGGGAGGCTGGAATTCCCGAGCAAGGACGAGGAAGTACAGTGGATGGAGGGGTAGGAAGGAGCTCGACCCAGCAGCCCTGCCTGCCATGTTCAGATACCAAATCCCTGCTCTGCCCCATTGCACATATTGTTTTGTTGTGCGACTTCGAACAAGTCAGTAGCTGGAGCTCCAATTCTGCTGTCCAACTTTAAAGTATTAAAGTTTCTGCTATTTCAAAGCTCATTTGAAATGTGTCCCCAAAGCAGAAGCTCGAGACACAGATACCCATAAGGACGGGGCAGGCAGCTCCGAGTGGCAAGAGCCAGAGGATGTTGGTGAGCTGGATAATTCACACCATATAACTTAAAATTTTGGCATGCTGTCTCTTGACTTAATGCATTGGTAACTGACTTTTTAAATGCTTTAGACATACGAGAGCCCCCAAAACACTTAAGCAGGCTGGATTTGGTGGGAGAACTGCCATTCTGAAGCTTCTCCATTGTAGGCCCAACATCTGCCCCTGAATCGGGACAGCCCCATAGAGTGCTGTGTGCCCTGCAGACGTGCCCTGCAGACGTGCCGGCACAGCCTTGCGCTTCTGCATCTTGCTAAGGCCAGTGGCTCAAGTATAAAAAGAAGCACCTTGAAGCCCATGTGTTCCGTAGTGACATGGCTGACAATAATGTTTAACCCACGGTGCCTTCTTGATGAGAAGAAAAATAAAATGCTATATTTCCTTCTGTTGCTAACCCCAGGAGTAGTTGTCCTTATGTGAGCAATGGAGTTTTGCTTTTGATTTGATCAATATCAAAAGTCAAGAAGATATCAGAATGCACATATGCCTCGTTGCATGAGCTCCCAGGAGCCAGGAGTAAAAATGATGACTTGCTTTTAGAAATGGTAGACTAGCTTTGCTGGGGACCTGAGCCTGGATATAGCCAATGGGCTTTGAGGGGACAATTGCTAACTCTGAGCTGAGGCATTTAATGGCCAGTTGGAGACCCTCCAGAGCTCTCTTTCCCTCTGATAAAGCAATGTTTGAGAAGGAATTTGCTCTATCACTTGGGGCCCTGGAGTGCAGGTATGAGATCCAAGCCCTCCAGTCACGACTCAGTGGATACAGGCATAGAATGAAAAATAAACTTTGGGGGGGGGGGTTAAATCACTGCAGTCTTAACCTATGCTAAAGAAATTGTGAAATGTATATACAATGGAATACTACACAGCTATTAAAAAAGATGAAATAGCATTTTTGGGGACAGAATGCATAGACCTTGAAGTGCTTGTGCTGTGTGAGATCAGTCAGAAAGTGAAAGACAGAGATCAGATGGTTTCACTTCTCTGTAAAGTATAAAGAAAAAAAAAAACAAAAAACATGTACTAGCAAACCACAGCAGCAATGATCCTTAGATTTAGTGAAAATATATACTGGTTTCCATAGGGAACAGGGATGTGGGGGACAAGGAAAGGGTGGATGCAGAGGTGGGTGAGTGATGCATGTGCACATGTAACCCCCATGTTATGCAGATATATCAGTGACTGACAAATTAATCATAAAGGAAACCCTTAACCTGTCCTGCCTGGTCTGTGGTTAATAAGCATCAGATTAAGGATTTGGGCCTGGAGTTGCCTTTTCCCAGAGCCCTCAGCCTGTACCTAATATACAACAATAATCAATAATCATCAGTATCAACCACAGCGCAGATAAGGTCAAGTGTTAGACTATAGACCCAGATGCTTTGTAATCTGTAAGTATAAATGTTTTATAAAGCATTTATCAATATTTTATAAAAGCAACTGATATTTTCAGACTTAATGATATTAATCTTGCCTCCTTAACAAGACCATTAAGTTCTTTAGGGAAGGGGACTCTGTCCTTGGGGACTTTGAGGTCCCAGATACTTCTAGAGCATGCCTGCGTTACTGGGGAGCAGTTGAAGCTTCTTTTTTAAAAAATATTCTTTTATTTATTCATGCAAGAAGTGGGGTGTAGACCAGAAGTGCAGGGGTGGGAGAGAGACCATTCATCAGAAATAGAGTGGGGAGCAGAACTGGTGGATCTACTGAAACACACTGCTGAGGGGAGCAGCGGGGAGACAGGAGAGGTCTGCTGCGCCATGTGGGTAGCTCCCTGGCCGGGGATCGAACTCACACCACAGTGGCTGCCTATAGCTTAATAGTGCTGAGACTTAACCCCTGCACCACCAGGGTGGCCCAAGAGCCACCCTGAAGATTTTTTTACAGTGAAAGATTGAAGATTCCTAAAAGAGTTCTTATTAGATCATATTTAATGGGGAATGGAGAGGATCAAGAAAATAGCTTTTTAACATAGGGATGCCCTTTTTTACTGGGAATTTGGCTATAAATAGAATACTGGGATTTGCCTATTAAAACTTTGGAGACAAAAACCAGGAGGTTTCTAGCAGCTAATATTTAGCTCCTGAGGAAGGTGTGAGAGGAAGGAAGGAGGGTGGCATGGACTGTTCCTGACCCCAGGGATGAGAGATGGAAGTAAATCATGAATATGATCCGCACTGAAGCTGAGAAAGAGCCTATTAATGTCATGTAATCAATTTCAAAAAGATACAGTTGCACTTAGGGTATTTAAACCTTGGAGGTTTAAACTAAATCATACTTGTCACATGCACACAGTGTCACTAATGAGCTTATGTAAATATTTAATCTTCTCTATTTGCATTACTCAGCCCAGCCTACTGCCCTAGCCTCTCACACCGTCATCCAGCCTCATAGACCTGCTGCAGTTTCTGGAACGCACTGTGCCCGCTTCTGCCTCCTGTCTTCACTGACGTGCTTCCTCTGTTTCCCATCTGGGGTGCCCTTTCTACCCACTAAACCCTCACATGTTCCTCAAGGCTCAGCTCACAGACATGGCCCTCTTTGGGAAGCCTTGCCCCAACCATCCACAACTTCCTGTCCTAGCAAAATGTTTGGCTTCTTCCTCTGTGCCCGCCTTACAGCTTGCTAACATTCCCTCATCCTGAGTATTACATCTCTTCATTCAACCAACATTTACAAAATCTAGCACGTGCCCATCCTACGGTCATAGACCAAGTACCCACATGAAGAAGAAACTGTAAAGGTTTGTGAGCTCATGGATAGCTAGTGTCTCGTTCAGTTTCTAGCTCTCAAGCATCATGCCTGTGTAGGTTTAGATAAATACACCTTGTGTTCTCTTCACCCTATGTCCACACACTGCTTCTGCCTAAGTTCTAGAATTAACAGACATGTGATTCGAACCAGGAAAGGTAAACTATCTAAGCTGGTGTTGAGCAGGGATGAAACCTCATGTCAGTAACAACAACAAATACCAAAGGATTTGAATGCTCTTCAGAATCTGTGTGTTTTGCATTTCATCTTCATGTTCGCTTTTCACTGCCTGCAGCCTGGTTTCGTGGGCATCACAGAAGCACAGTCTCCATGCTGGCCCAGGTGGTGTCGCACAGCTTCCACCACTGCTGACGCACTGCTGATCTTTCTTGGCTGCAGAGCGGAGTCTCAGGGAAAGACTCCGATTGGCTCAGCCTTGAGCACTGGCCCAATCCTGGAGCTCTCCCAGAGATTGGCGAACCCTGATTGGCTAGGTTGGCTCAGGTATCCACCCCGAGACAAACAATAAAGGCTTAGGGGAGAAAGTTTCCCAGGAAGACAGGGATGATAAGTAAAAAGGCAGTTTTCTCTACCACTGATTGTGTCATTCAGTCAGCATTCTTTGTGTACTGAGTCTATTTAAAGGACCGTACTAAGAATTGGAGAAAAGAAAGAAATTCGCAGTTTCTATCTGACGATCTGGAAGGGTATCTAAAGAGAAAATTTAGACTAGTGAATAGGAACTTGGGTGTAAAACCAAAATGGCAGGATGAAATCCTATTATATCACTTACATGGCTGTGACCACAAGGCTCTCTGATTATAATCTCATCCATAAAATGGGGGTAATTATCACATAACTCAGGGAGCAGCTGCGAGGCATTATACCTGAAATGTGTAGCATAGCGTCCCACTTAGTATTCAGTAAATGTGAGCTGTTGTTTCCTGTGTGATCATAAGTCAGGGCAGAAGGAATTATGTTGCAGAATGATACTACATAGAGCAGAAGATCCAAAGAGCCCAGACAATTCATTCTGACAGTGGAGCCCAGAGAAAGTATTGTAGAGGCAGAAGCATTTTGTTTAACCCTCAGATGAGCTGCATTTTAATGGAGAGGACAGCAAATAAATGGCATTTAGGAAATATGGACAATTTAGGAGCAAGGACCATGGAGCAAAATAAGAGGGTATGAAATGAGCAGTCCAAAAGTTTCGATTCTCACAGATTTCTAGAACTGATAGTTCACAGATTATATATAGGGTAGACCCGTAACCACGAAGGAAGCTTAATAAAGATTTGGACTTTTTTTTTTTTAAGATTTATTTTATTTATTTATGCATACAAGAACTGGGGTGTGGACCAGAGGTGCAGGAGGTGAGAGGATTCACCAGAGACAGAGTGGGGAGCAGAACAGGCAGACTGACTGAAATACACTGCTGAGGGGAGCAGCGGGCGAGACAGGAGAGTTCTGCCCCGCCATGTGGGTCACCTCCCTGGCCATGATCAAACTCAGGCCATCGCAGTGATAGCACTGAGACTTAACCTCCAGGTCACCAAGGAGGCCCCATGCCCTCCTTTTAAGATTAATATGTCATTTGGCAGGGGACATGGGTATAGACAGGCATGAAGATTTTTTGCAGCCTCCTCTACACACCAAAGCTGGAAAAGGCCCGCCTGTCAATCAACTTGGAACAGGAGAGTGATCAGAGTACAGGCCCCAGACAGAACATCTTAGGAATAAAGAAGATAAACACAACACGGCTTCCCTCAGCAACATGAAAAACGGGAAGAAAACACAAATGAAGAAGTACAATATGCATCTGTTCCTGTGCAGTCCCCCAAAGAGGCAAAATTGAGTCCTCTGTTTATGGGGGTTCGAACAGGTGGCAAAACCCATCCAGTAAAGGGCCAAACCAATTATCAGAAAAATCAAAATCGTGGGTCTCTCCATTCTGGTGTCCTGAGCCGAAAGGAACGGCAGAGATGGGGCAATCTCGAGTTTGACCTGGGCTGTAGTTACTCAAGCAGCGGCTTTGTAATTATTTGTTAAAACTGCGTTTCGATTGCAAGCGCTTTCTGTCTGAATGCCGTATTTCACTATAGTTGGCTTTGAAAAATTCAATTCCAGATCAGAATTTTAAAAAATGAAGTCATGGATGAAAAACATCCAATTTCACTGTATAAAAGTAATGTGACTGGGAGAGGCCCTGGCCCCCCCCCAAATCTCATTTTTTTTTTTCCTTTGGTGACCAGGCCATCTACTCAGAGCTCCGACTCAGGCTTGTCCTCAGAAGCAGACAAGAAAAGGCCCAGAAGAGGATCTTTTCCCTCCAGTTTAATAAACTGGCAGCAGAGAAGAGAAATGTACACGTTTGACATCAAGAAAGGGACAGGAGACCGCGTGAAGCCAGTATTATTTCTCTCCAAGCAGGGAAAGAAACCGGGGAGGGAATTGAGCTCAAGTCTGTACATTTACAAAATAATTATCTTGAGGACATCAACTGTCCAGATTCCTGCAGATGAAGCACAGCCACTGTGGGAGACCACCAGGCGCTTGGGGGGCTCCATCTTAATGCCAAGAGCTGATGATTTCCCCAGCTCCCTGCCCCTACCCTCATGCCGAGGCCTGTGTGCTCCCGGGTCCTCTGTAAATCAGACCCCTCGTGGTGATCACTTACACCGAGCACGCTGGGGTGCCTCCAGGGACCCGAAGATGACATGGAGGGCAGCTCGGCGTGGCTGGTCACTTGACACAGGGCTCCCCCCTGCCTGCCAGATGGCTCTGTGTCCTCCCGGGAGGTCTGCCCCCACAGCAAATGGTTATCTCTGACCCCATCCTTCATCTCCCCTCTTATCAGTGGAGGAATGTGAGGAGGCTGTGGGCACTAGCTGTGTAGGTATTTGGGATTTTGTGAGGGTGAGTGTGTCAGAATGGGGGGCTTACCGGCCTTCAACACATTCTGAAATTAGGTGAGGGTGGCCTCTCCCACAGGAATTCTTTGGTCCAGCAGAAAGTATGAGGCCCTAAAATGGCACTGATGCTATTAAAAGAACTCACAAGTGTGCATGCTTGTTTGCAAACACTGTCTTTTTTTTTTTTAAAGATTTATTTATGTATACAAGAGCTGGGGTACAGGCTAGAGATGGGGGGTGAGAGGACTCACCAGAGAGAGTGGGGAGCAGAACAGGCAGATTGACTGAAACACACTGCTGAGGGGAGCAGCGGGGAGACAGGAGAGGTCTGCTGCGCCCTGTGGGTCGCTCCCTGGCCGGGGATCGAACTCGTTCTGCAGAGGCTGTGGACAGCTTCATAGGTTGTGTCTTAACCCCTTGTGCCACCAGGGAGGCCCTGCAAACACTGTCTTAAGACCTTTATGTGGCCTGACCAAATCCTCGGTGACCACCTGCAGCCAGCAGCCAGCTCCCCCTTTATTTTTAATTTTATTATTAATTATTAGATTATTTTTGCTTACACTGTTGGAAGCCCCATAGTTCTCCTGTGAACCATTACGATAGACCCTTGCATTCTCCCCACCCTTCTTTTGACCTTCCTCCTTTGCTGGATGCCTCAGATCTATGGTCACCAGCTACTTTTGACTTTTTCTCGATCTTTGTTGGTTTCTCTCTATTCTGCATATAAGTGAGACCATCCGATAATTATCTTTTTCCTTCTGACCCATTTCGGCGGGCATCATCCCTTCCAGCGCCATCCCTGTTGCCACCAATGGCATGAGTGTCTTTTTTGATTGCTGAGTAATATTCCATTGTGTCTACAGACCACAGCTTTTTGATCCGTTTGTCTATTTTGGGTTGTTTCCATATCTTGGCTGTTGTAAATAGTGCTGCAATAAACATAGGCGTGGAGGGGGTGGAATCGCTGGATCATATGGTAGGTCCATTTTCAGTGATCTGAGGAACCTCCACACAGCTTTCCACAGTGTCTTGCCTCCCTTTTAAATGTAAGGAAAGTGAGGCAGAGGATGATGCCTTAGAATCCCCAGCAGACATGGGTGGAGCGGGTGCAATGGAGCTGGCCGGAGTGCCAGGCTGGCAGACAGCCTTGCTCAGAGCAGCCAGTAGAAGGGAAAAGCTAGAGAAACAGAAATGAGAAGTGGGCACAGCACGGTGACGTGGCCAGCTTGGCAGAACTTTATTCAGTGAGTCTTGTTATTTTGCAGATCTCTCTCTCTCTCTCTCTCTCTCTCTCTCTCTCTCTCTCTCTCTCTCTCTCTCTCTCTCTCTCTCTCTCTCTCGCATACACACACACACAAACGCACACTTGCAAATTAAAGTGGAAAATGCATTCTAAAATCAACTCGACAGAAGTGCTTCTTTGATTCTCCCCCACGGCTCAGATCATCTGCTCCAATATTTACTGTCTTTGGGGTAGAAAACAGGGAAACTGACGGGCAGCGCTCGCTGTCAGCCAATGTTACTGTACCGTTTTCCAGTCCATTTTGGCTCTGTGGTATTTCATCTGCTCTCAAAGCCACCCTCGCTTGCTAGGAAGGGAGTCGTTGGAATAACAATTCAGAACAGGTACAAGCCCCCTGAGCTCATCTGGGCGACAGGCAACTCTTTCCCGCCCTGCTCCCTGCCGCAGCTGCGGGCCTGGTCCTCCCTGCTTTATAGAGAAGGGGAATTCCAAGGAGTACCTCGGACTGGTTTATTTTTAATTGTTGACCTCCAAGGCCTTCTGTTTGCATCTGTTTATTAAATTGCAAGCTCAGCTGTGAAATGCCCTTTATGATGTTGTTTTATTGGTGGGCCATTCAGGGACCCAGCGCCACACAAACAGGATAAATATTTTTCTTTGCAGCACACACCCCACGTTGGGGGCCACAGAACAAGGGAAGTGAGGATCTTTGTTTACGAGCTCTGATTCATTCATTACTTGGCGAGGAGCTGTGAAATGTAAATCTCACATTCCGCGGGACAATCGCTGCCCAGCTTGAGCTCATTTGGAGGTGTGATGTTCTACTCCAAAGGAGGCTGTTAATTTTATTGACCAAATTTGGAAAGTGGGGGGCTCCAAAATGAAATCGAACCCTTGGAAAAGAAATGAACGTTTGGGTTTCTCAAAGACCCGGGGAGTGATCAATTGGTTTTGTTTATGCCCCCCACCCTCACCCCCCAGGAAGGAAACCAGATTACTCAGTGCTATGTGCGGCAATCGAAGTGAAATCTCGTCTGCCTCAACTTCTCCAGCTTCTCGTTTCAAGAGACATGATCTGCAATAGGTGTGTTAGTATTAATTATCCCAACTTTATTGCACCTTTATTGCATGCTTAGCTCCCTGCTTTAAATACATCATCTCCTGTGACTCACATGGTCACCCTCGAAATTCATTTCGTTGTGGCCCACGTGTTCCAGACTGAAAACTAAAAGGTTTTTGCCTTGGGTCCCGGAGCTGAAACTCACAATCAGGTCTACCCTGACTGCCCAACCCGGGTGCCCCCCCTCCCGACTCTCCTGCCTCTCTCTTTGCCACTTCTGTGTAACTGAATGCTGACTTCCCTCGTGCTGTCCAAAGAACCAAGCTTTCCAATAGTTACGAAGCAGTTACAGGCTGCAAATTCTCCCCATTTCCTGCAAAAACCACACCGCGGCAAGTGCAAGTGGAAAAGCCAAATAATGTGTATTCTGCTTGATAGCGAATGATTTGTGCCCCTTTTATGCCATAGAATTAAACTCTTCTACTGAAATGGATATCAAGAAAACTGCCTTCCCGTATGGAATATGGGGCATGTGTGCCTATAACAAATAATCAATTCTTTAAAAAAAAAGCCACATGCTTGTCCTTAATACTGGACCGCCCTCCTTTGCAGACACAGAATCTGTGAAAAAGAAATACCTTCAACCCCAGAAGTCATCCTTAGGGCTCCTGGGGCCCGGGCACTGACTTGCACTGGCAGGAAAGGGTACATTCCAACCCCGTGAGGCCTAGGCTGTGCTTAGTCTGAGATGACACAGAGCGTTGGGGGCTCAGCGGGGTGTTTGCCTACAGAGTGAGTGGACCCATGTCAATATTTGGACTTGGAGAAGGCCCGGTTGATAATTGTTCAGACTTGTCTCTGAATTGGGCTTTGAAACCTACATTTGCCATGTTCCTCTGAGGCCTCATCCTTTTTGTAGGGGAAAGGCCATTTAGGGGAGATTTTCTTTAGGAGCGCGGCTGAGGGCAGCAGAGAAAGGGAGGACAAGTTCAAAATATCACAATGTGATATGAAAAAAATTGTCAGCCATGTCACCGAAGCTCTGTCATCGCGAAATGTGATTGCCGGTTGAATGGTAGGAACCATCTGGACCTCTTTTAATGACTGGGGGGCCCTCCGTGGAGGGTGCAGATGTCGCTTTTGTTATTGGTGCAATCTTGTAAATAGTTAAAATATTTACCAAGGCACCTCCGAGCTGGAGCGATCCCATTTTATTATTTATACCTTTTCAGAGGGACAAAAATGGAGGTGTCCACTAAACGTGATGGATTAGGCTTATAAACAGCCATTATGGCCGTCAAACCTCGAATGTCAGCTTCCCCTTTGTGTCTGCGCATTTCTAAGCTAACCAGTGATCCATGCATAAGATAGGAGGTTAAGAATGTGCAGAGAAAAGGAGAGTTGGCTCCAAGCAAGATGTATCTTCTGCTGATTAGAAATACAGCTGTAGAAAGTGAGGGGTCCCTGGGCAAGATGCGAGAAAAGGGGACTCACGTGTGTGCATATGTGTGTGTGTGTGTGTGTGTGCGTGCGCGTGCGCGTGCGTGCAGCAGAAGATAGGGAACTGGGTGTGCAGAAGTCATTGCAACCTGACACGCTGCATTTCAGTTCTCACAATTTGAGACTGAAACCTCTACCTGCCAGCATCCTTCAGCTGTTCCCATAACTGACTGCAGCTGGCTTTTGTTTTCCCAAGATAAAAATCAGGAAATGCAAAAATTAAATAGGATTGCGGGCTGGGGAGGATGGACCTTCCTGGGTAAGAAGGAGAAGGTTGAACCAGCAGGTACCAAACTTGCAGACAGAGGGAGAGCCCATCTCTTTGTAATTAGTGCAAAATCTTAACAACCGGCGCTTCGGGGACCTGTGCGATGCCCAGAAGCTGACTGGCGCGACTTACTCCCAAAAGTTAGACCAAAAATACTAGAGAAAGCTGGATGTAAGGAAAGGGGATATGCCTAAGTCAGGCTCTTTAAAATGTAGTATAGGATACATTGTCCTTCCAATTAATGGGAGGAAAGAGAGAAATTTCTTGTTTGCAGGTAAACAGGGGAGCTGTAAATTACATTATTGCTGGTTGCACATGTATTGGAAAATTTCCGTCAAAAAGTAACTTCCATGGCTTTTACTCGTAAGTCCCTACTCCTTTAATCTCCCAGAGTTTGTCCTGGTTTCCTGCCCTGCCTCAAAGTGCCACTTAGTGCCTTGTTCTTTTAAAGGAAAGCTGTAGAATTAATCGGCAAAGCCACGCCTGCTTGCTTTTGAAAGGATCAGGTTCTGAGAGATTGAAATATCATCTAGCTACTCGAAACATAGATTAGAATTTTAATTTTGGTGAAATATTTCCCGGACAGCTCCTCCAGAGAGCTAATGAAGAAATGATGACCTCCCTTATGTGTCTACTTAGTAACATATTTATTGTGGCCACTTGGAGGGGAGCTTAGAGATGTAGCAATTAGAAAATTATTTCTCCAGAGTTTGGCAAATCAAAGAGGGAAAAGGCGTTGGGGGAGACACTAAGAACCAAGCAAACCCCCAGCTTAGAATAGTAACCTGGGGGGGGGGGGCTGTTCCATGCTGAGGGTGCCTCCCTGGGTCTCCAGGAGAACTGGCAGCCCCTGCCCCCCACCGGGCTGGCTTGCCCATTAGTATGCTGGTGCATCAACTAATTTGCCTCTTTAAATACTGGGATCTGAATCACACCACTGTTGTGGCTAGAGACTAAATAATTTCTCTCATCACTCTC